>NC_090921.1:457482537-457785567 GCF_040938575.1 Ambystoma mexicanum
GTTACAGGTAAGTAACTTGTTCCTTCTCCAGCATGGGGTCTGGCATGGATTCACATGCTCATGAATAAAGAATACATAGCAGTACACATGCACAACCACGGGAGGTGGCAAAGGCTCAACATTAAGCATTACATCAAACTCAACATTAAGCAATTCTTACCTCCTCACCCGGCTCACCTTAGGCGAACAGATTGCGCAGCACTGCGTGGCCGACCCTGGACTCCTCCCTGGAATCCCGATCAACGCAGTAGAATTTCGTGAAGGTGTGCGTCGACCTCCACGTAGCAGCCCTGCAGCTGTCCAGCAAGGGCACACCAGATAGGAACGCCGTGGTAGCTGCGATCGCTCTGGTGGAATGAGCTCTCGGACGGCCAGGCAGCGGTCGGTTTGCCAACCGATGACAGTACATGATATAGCCGGAGAGCCATCTGGAAATGGTGGCCTTTGAGAGAGCCTTCCCCTGATTGACAGGTCCAAAGTTCACAAAAAGTTGTGACGTCTTCCGAAAACACTTCGTGCGGTCCACGTAAAACTTCAGAGCTCTAGCCACATCCAGCGAGTGCAAAGTCCTTTCGGCCGGCGACGGGAAGAAAAAAACAGGCAACACCCAGGGTTCGTTGAGGTGGAAGTCCGACGGCACCTTGGGCATGAAGGAGGGGTGCGTCCTGAGCACTACCCTCGTGTCGTGAAAAGTCAAGTACGGGGGCTTGCAGGAAAGGGCCTGGATCTCTCCCACTCTTCGTGCGGAGGTGATGGCCACAAGAAACGCTGTTTTTCACGACAAGAACTTCAACGGAGCCGAGTGCAGAGGCTCGAACGGAGGTCCCATGAGCTTGGTCAGCACCACGTTGAGCTCCCACGCCGGGGCCGGAGCTTTCACCGGCGGGAACGATCTGAACAGTCCCTTCATGGATTCTTTCACCAGACGATGAGACCACAAAGACGTCCGCCCCGTGGTTCTGGTGTATCGGGAGATCGCAGCAAGATGAATCTTGATGGACGCTTGCGCCAGTCCAGCCTTGGCCAGCGTCAGAAGGTACGGCAGTACCTGGGGAGCCGTAATCCGTAGAGGGTTAATCTTCTGTGCGTGGCACCAGACAGAGAACCTCTTCCATTTGTGTCCATAGCATTTAAGAGTTGAGGACGCCCTGGCCTTTGCAAGAACCTCTCTGCAGTCGGCCGTTATGTCGTATCCTCCAAAATCTAACGCTGCAGGGGCCAGGCCGGCAAGTTCAGCGACTTCGGGTCGTGATGGAGGATGGCGCCTCCTTCCCTGGAGAGAAGATCCGCGTCCACTGGCAGCTTGATTGACGGGGACGCTGACAAGTCCCGAAGGTCCGGGAACCATATCTGCCTCGGCCACGCAGGTGCGACGAGGATCATCCTGCACCGTGACCTCTTGAGCTGGTTGATGAGCCGGATCAGCAATGGCAATGAAGGGAACGCGTATAGAAACAGGCCCTCCCAGGGGAACGAGAAAGCATCGCCCATGCTCCTCTGCTGGGGAAACCTGCTGGCGAACCTCCGGCACTTGGAGTTTGTCGCCGTCGCGAACAGATCGATCAGGGGTGTGCCCCACCGTTGGAAGAGGCGGTCCACTAGATCCTGTCGTAGTTCCCACTCGTGGCACGATGGTGTTTTTTTATCCCTGCCAGATGAAACGGCACCAGAAACATCCATTGGGCGACGGCCCAATGCCACAGATCCTGCGCCTCCTTGGACAGGGCTGGGGATCTGGTACCGCCCTGCTTCCTGATGTAGAACATGGTGGTGGTGTTGTCGGTGAAGATCCTCACCACCTTGCCCTTGAGGGACGGAAGAAAGGACCTGAGGGCCCAAAACACTGCCTGGAGCTCCAGGATGTTGATATGGAGGGACTTCTCCGTCGGAAGCCAAAGGCCTCTCGCGTGCACATTTTCGGTGTGCGCTCCCCACCCTTCCAGGGAGGCATCAGTGGTCACTGTCTCCTGGTGGCCGGGGGTCTGGAAGTCCATGCCCGCCGTCAGATGCGCGCGGGTGCCCCACCACCGGATCGCTCGTCGGAAACTCTCGTCGAGTGTGATCCTCTCCTCAAAGCTGCCCGTCGTCTGTATCCAACGCGCGTCCAGGAACTCCTGCAACGGGCGCATCCGGAGCCTGCACAGGCAGATGAGATAAATGCAAGAAGACGACATTCCGAGGAGGGACTTGATGGACCTCACCCTGGCCGCGTCCGCAGCCAACATCCGCTGCACCTTGCCCAAGATGGCCTTTCCTCCGACGGTGTAATGCTCACCTGATTCCCGCAGAGGCGCCGGTCTTGACTGGGTGAATGCCGTATCTTCAAAGGTGATGTGTAACACACGGTTGGCTCTTTGGGCTGGACCTCTGTGCACTGTATGTCTGACTCGAAGACTAAGATGTCTGCAGATAGAAAATATGGGATTAATGAACTGGGGTTATTGGGTGCCTCTCTCCTCTTCCCTTTCTCTTCTCCTGTACAACCCCAAAGGTTAACGCCCTCACCTAAGGTAAGTGAACGCCGAGCTCTCCATCTGCCTCGGGGCAGGGTGCCGTAACCAGTTTCTTCACTGGATAAGGGTGCAAGCCTCTTGACCTCAGAGGACTGCTGTCCGTCGTTAACTGCACGAACGGTAAGTTCTGGGCACTTCAAATGTCTTAAAAGTCTTTTGTAATGATATCTCTTGTTTTGCAGGGTTCCGGCGATGGCGGATGGCGGGCTGATGAGAGTTGAGGTTCGAACCCGCGTGAGGAATAGAAGCGCCTGGAAGCACGTAAGTAAGCGCTTGTAGCCTGCTTCACAATGCGCACTAACTGTCCCTTTTATCGTGCAGGTACAAGTTCAGAGCTTTAGAGAAGCTGAAGGGTGCTGGAATACCCACTGGATTCGGCGTGGGAAGGAGTAATGGCACGTGAGTAATAAAGTTGCCCAATGTCTTTAAACGCACCTTCTTTTGTCTTTCAGATGCGGGATGCAGCGCCGAAGGCCTCCGGAGCGTGCGAAGAACTGGTAAGCTTTTGTCTTTCAGATGCCGGAATGCAGTGCGAAGACCTCCGGAGCATGCGAAGAGTAGGTAAGCCTTTGTCTTTCAGATGCCGGAATGCAGCACGAGGCGTTGGTGACAGCCGATGGACCAGGTAAGAGATGCGCTGCCACTGAAGACCGTAGTGCTAACCTGTTCTTTCTTTGTCTTTACAGGTGCTGCTGAAGACTGGATTCCAGGATGGTAAGCCTTTGTTCCCTTAGGCCCAGGATCAGAAGCAGAAGACACGATGAGCGTTCTGCTGCAGAGAATGCAGAATAACGCAAAGCAAGATTCATCCATCGGGTGTGGTTTAAATAGCCTCCTGTAGTGCTTAGGTGTCTCCTTCCACAGCCACGCCTAGGTAAGAAAAGAGTTCCTGCTTTCCAGAAGAGTTCCAGTGTTCTGAACCTAGGGAGTGTCTCCTGCCCCACCCAACAGGAAAAGTAGTCCCAAACAGAAGAGGATCAGGGGTTCAACTGGCAGGTAAGTAAGCAGCATGGTCTGCTGCAGGTAAGTCCACCCAAGCATTATGAGCCCGGCGCTTCCAGCGCTGGGACTGGGCATCTTTATGAGCCTGGTGCCACTGGCGCCAGGACAGGGTCCAAAAGGTCCCAATTGGGACTGGCTGGCACTCGGAACCGGGGTTATGGGTCTGCTTCCAAGGGAGTCGGGCAAGTCCTGATCTTTTGGAAGCAGAGATCATGACAGCACCCCCCCTCAAGGCCCCTCCCAAACCGGGCTTCTCCAGGGGTTTGGGCTTGTTAGGAAATGTTCGATGAAATATTTTGATTAGACAAGGCGCGTGGACATATTCTGCAGGTTCCCAGGATCTTTCTTGGGGACCGTAGCCTTTCCAGTCAATCAGGTAAAATAGTTTAGATTTGGAGATCTTGGAATCCAGGATGCTTTCGACTTCAAACTCGAGTTCTCCATCAACTAGAATAGGTTTTGGAGATGTAGTTAGTCGGGTTTGAGGTTGCACGGGTTTTAATAGAGAAACGTGGAAGACCGGATGTATCTTCATGTGAGGGGGCAAGTCCAACTTGACCGCTACTGGATTTACTATGGTAGTGATGGAATAGGGACCAAGGTATCTTGGGTTGAATGTGCGTGGTCCTTTTAGAGGTAGATATTTGGTGGATAACCAGACTTGATCTCCTACTTGATATTGGGGGGCTTCCTTCCGATGTTGGTCTGCTCCTTTCTTGTATTGTTCTTTAGCCCTTTGAAGGTGAGAAACGGCTTCCTTAAAGGCTTGGGTGATTGTAGAATGCAGGTGGTCTACTGCTGGTGTTCCAGATCTTGGAGTGGATCCAACTCCGAGGTTCGAGGGTGACTACCGTATAAAAGAAAAAACGGGGTCTTCCCAGTTCCCGAGTGGACAGAGTTATTGTAGGCATATTCGGCTATCCAAAGGATATCTTTCCAAGTTTTTTCAGTTTGTTGTAGCATGCAGCGCAAATACTGTTCCAGAGTTTGATTGGTCCTCTCGGTTTGTCCGTCGGTTTGAGGGTGGTGGCTGGTCGAAAGTCTCACAACAATTTGAGCCGACCGACAGCAACTTCGCCAAAAATGAGAAATAAATTGACTACCTCGATCCAAAATTAGAATTGAAGGAAAACCGTGCAGTCGGACAATGTTTTCGAGAAATTCTCGGGCCAGAGTTGCTGCTGTTGGTAAGCCTTTGAGTGGAATGAAATGCGCCATCTTGGAGAATAGGTCCACGATTACTAGGATCGTATTTTATCCGGAGCATGGAGGTAGATCGGTGATGAAGTCCATAGAAAGCGTATGCCAAGGGCGAGGCGGGATGTCAATAGGGCGTAAGAGGCCGGCTGGTTTTTCCTTTTGACTCTTGTTTTGGGCGCATACTCCACAGGACATTATAAAGTCTCTGATATCTTTTTTCCAAGACGGCCACCAGAAGTAGCGCTTGATCTTTTCCGAGGTCTTGGTCATACCGGGATGTCCTTCCATTAAAGAATCGTGATTTCTGTAAATCTGTGCTGGGCAGGTATAACCGTTCTTGGAAATATAATAGGTTGTCCTTCACCGTAAAGTCCTTTCCCTGCAGATGCCAATTTCGTATGTCTGCCTGAGTTACCAGTAGCCTGGCTTTATCCTCAACTTCCTCTATGGATTGTGTGGCGATTACACCTAGAATTCTTTGTTCGGGAATGATATGTACAGGTTTAGGATTGATCAAATGTTCTTCCACTCCCATCCGAGAAAGGGCATCAGCTTTACAGTTTTTTGTACCAGGTCGATAGGTAATTATGAAGTCAAACTCGGCAAAGAATAGTGCCCAACGGAGTTGCCTAGAGGATTGAGCTTTTGCGGTTTTCAAATATTGCAGGTTTCGGTGATCTGTAATCACAGTAACGGTGTGTCGGGCCCCCAGAAGATAATGCCGCCAAGCCTTAAAGGCGGACTTGATAGCTAGAAGTTCCTTATCAGTAATAGTGTAATTGATTTCAGGAGGTGAGAATTTGCGGGACCAAAATGCCACGGGATGCAACTGATTGGTTACTGGGTCCTTTTGTGATAGAACTGCCCCCATGGCAAGGCTCGAAGCATCAGTTTAAACGATGTAGGGGAGTTCTGGGCGAGGATGTTTTAAGATCGGTGCAGAGATAAATCTAGTCTTCAAATTCTGGAAAGCTTGTTCCGCCTCGGTAGACCATTCAAAACGTTTGTTTTTCTTTAACAAGGCGGTGATGGGCTGGACTATTCGAGAGAATTCGGGGATAAACCTGCGGTAAAAGTTAGTGAAGCCTAACATGCTTTGAACACCGTTTACGGAGGATGGCGATGGCCATTTGAGAATTGCATCGACCTTCTTTGAATCAATACGCACTCCGCTAGGAGATAATATGAATCCCAAGAATTCAACTTCAGTCACGTTGAAAACACATTTTTCCAACTTAGCGAAAAGTTCGTGTTGACGCAATCTCTCGAGGACCATTTTCACGTGTTTCCGATGTTCAGTTTCCGACGAAGAATAAACGAGGATGTCGTCAATGTAAACAACAACACACACATCTATGAGCTCTCTGAGGACATCGTTCATAAAATATTGAAAGGCGGCCGGGGCATTGCAAAGTCCGAAGGGCATGACCTGATATTCAAATAGCCCATACTTGGTGCGGAAGGCCGTCTTCCATTCATCGCCCTCTTTTACTCGTACCAAGTGGTAGGCTCCTCTAAGATCCAGCTTTATATATATGCATGCTATTCTGACTTGGTCCAGGAGTTCAGGGATCAAAGGTAACGGATATCTATTCTTAACGGTGATCTGGTTCAGGGCACGGTAATCTATATAAGTTCCAAGGTCCCCTTCTTTTTTTGGAACGAAGAACAAAGCTGAGGAAGCAGGGGACTTGGAAGGACGAATAAACCCATTCGCTAGGTATTGATCCAGGTATTGTCGGAGGTGAAGATTCTCAGGCTCGGTGAGGGCATAAATTCTACTACAAGGAGGAGTAGATCCAGGTATCAGGTCTATCTGGCAGTCATAAGACCTATGAGGAGGTAGAGAGTTAGCCTGATCCTTCCGGAAAACATCTTGGAATTCTAGGTATTCAGGAGGTAACTGGGGAGCCTTCGAGGAAATTGCTGCCAGTGCAACACCAGGTCGAGGGTGACAAGTAGAGTCACATTCTGGAAACTGAACCGTTCTTGCTCCCCAATCGATCTGAGGATTGTGCTTCTCTAACCAAGGAATTCCTAGAATAATCTGGAAGTGAGGGGCCTTGATCACATCGAACACGATCTTCTCATGGTGTCCATCTTGACTTACTAGCGTCACTTCTTGGGTGGTATGCGTTACTGGTCCGGAGGCTATCTCCGTACCATCCACCGTAGTAATGACGTCCTTTACAGCCTTTGGACAAAGAGTCAGATTCATCCTCAAAACCATTTCATGATCCACATAATTGCCGATGGCACCGCTGTCGACGTAAGCTTCAATTGCATGTAATCGATCCGGATGTTCAGGGCTAATGAGGACCATAGGTATCACGAAATGCGAGGTCACGGAACTGGTTTTAACGCTCGGCAAGAGGACCTCTATTCTTGTCGGGCGAGGTCGTTTCCCTGCTCAGAGTTTGTAACTTTGGTAACTGCAGCTCCTACTGCCTTCTTGGCTGGTTTCGAAGAAAGTGCCCCGAGTTTCCGCAATAGAGGCATAATTGCAGCTGTTTTCTCCTTTCCCGCTCCTTTTGTGTTAGTGGCTCTTTCAGGCCCCCTATTTGCATGGGTTCCCCGGAGTCTACTCCTTTGGTAGGAGTTGGTGGTTTGGAAAATACTCGAGCATCAAACTTGGAACGATCGGCCTTCCTGTTCTGCAGTCTGTGATCTATTTGAACGACTAAGTCTATATAGTCCGAACAGTCTTGCGGGGGATTCATTACTTGGGCTAACACATCTTTGTGCTCTCCACGTAGACCTCTATACAACAGCGTAATCCTTTTGTCCTCAGGCCATCGAGTTTCCACTATCAGTCTGTTGAAAGACGCAATATAAGCCAAAAGGTCTTGATTACCCTGTCGCAATGAAAGGAGCTCATTGTCCAAGGCCTGCCCCTGTGAATGTCTTCCAAACAGTTTTTCCATACTGAGCTGAAAAGCTTGAAAATCATGGAGAACCAGATCATCTTGATTAACTAGAGGGATCGACCAGTCTGCCGCATTGCCACTAAGGTACGAAAGCACGAAAGCTACCTGAGCTTGATCAGTTGGAAAGGCTGCTGGCCAGCATAAGAAGTGCAACCGGCACTGATTAATAAATACTGCAAACCTCTTTGGGTCACCAGAAAATCGTTCGGGCGGAAACAGAGGTACATTCCCAGGTAGGTTGATCTGCACTGGGTTCGTAGAGGATGTTGAAGGAAGATTTGCCCCTGATGCGGGTAACAGAGTTTGTCCGGCTTGTGACTGTAGCAATTGTCTAGCGAGATCGTCTGTTCGCTCCTTGGAAATAATCAGTTCCCTTCTTAGAGCATTCGTTTCCTGACGGGCTGCATGCACTTCTGCTCTTAGTTCCCCAAGTAACTGGGCTAGCTGGTCGGTATCCGAGGTTTCCATAGCGCCTGGGTGGGAGTTTTGCTGTAGGCTTTGCGTTCTGTAACGCTCACCTGATTCCCGCAGAGGCGCCGGTCTTGACTGGGTGAATGCTGTATCTTCAAAGGTGATGTGTAACACACGGTTGGCTCTTTGGGCTGGACCTCTGTGCACTGTATGTCTGACTCGAAGAGTAAGATGTCTGCCGATAGAAAATATGGGATTAATGAACTGGGGTTATTGGGTGCCTCTCTCCTCTTCCCTTTCTCTTCTCCTGTAGAACCCCAAAGGTTAACTCCCTCACCTTAGGTAAGTGAACGCCGAGCTCTCCATCTGCCTCGGGGCAGGGTGCCGTAACCAGTTTCTTCACTGGATAAGGGTGCAGGCCTCTTGACCTCAGAGGACTGCTGTCCGTCGTTAACTGCACGAACGGTAAGTTCTGGGCACTTCAAATGTCTTAAAAGTCTTTTGTAATGATATCTCTTGTTTTGCAGGGTTCCGGTGATGGCGGATAGCGGGCTGATGAGAGTTGAGGATCGAACCTGCGTGAGGAATAGAAGCGCCTGGAAGCACGTAAGTAAGCGCTTGTAGCCTGCTTCACAATGCGCACTAACTGTCCCTTTTATCGTGCAGGTACAAGTTCGGAGCTTTAGAGAAGCTGAAGGGTGCTGGAATACCCACTGGATTCGGCGTGGGAAGGAGTAATGGCACGTGAGTAATAAAGTTGCCCAATGTCTTTAAACGCACCTTCTTTTGTCTTTCAGATGCGGGATGCAGCGCCGAAGGCCTCCGGAGCGTGCGAAGAACTGGTAAGCTTTTGTCTTTCAGATGCCGGAATGCAGTGCGAAGACCTCCGGAGCATGCGAAGAGTAGGTAAGCCTTTGTCTTTCAGATGCCGGAATGCAGCACGAGGCGTTGGTGACAGCCGATGGACCAGGTAAGAGATGCGCTGCCACTGAAGACCGTAGTGCTAACCTGTTCTTTCTTTGTCTTTACAGGTGCTGCTGAAGACTGGATTCCAGGATGGTAAGCCTTTGTTCCCTTAGGCCCAGGGTCAGAAGCAGAAGACACGATGAGCGTTCTGCTGCAGAGAATGCAGAATAACGCAAAGCAAGATTCATCCATCGGGTGTGGTTTAAATAGCCTCCTGTAGTGCTTAGGTGTCTCCTTCCACAGCCACGCCTAGGTAAGAAAAGAGTTCCTGCTTTCCAGAAGAGTTCCAGTGTTCTGAACCTAGGGAGTGGCTCCTGCCCCACCCAACAGGAAAAGTAGTCCCAAACAGAAGATCAGGGGTTCAACTGGCAGGTAAGTAAGCAGCATGGTCTGCTGCAGGTAAGTCCACCCAAGCATTATGAGCCCGGCGCTTCCAGCGCTGGGACTGGGCATCTTTATGAGCCTGGTGCCACTGGCGCCAGGACAGGGTCCAAAAGGTCCCAATTGGGACTGGCTGGCCCTCGGAACCGGGGTTATGGGTCTGCTTCCAAGGGAGTCGGGCAAGTCCTGATCTTTTGGAAGCAGAGATCATGACAGACGGAGAGGCCAGAAGCGACACTGTCGAGCTTGGCTCCCAGAAACAGTGCGTCTTGCGCGGGCACCAGGTGGGACTTGGCGTAGTTTATGGAGAATCCCAGGTCCGTGAGTAGTTGGACGGTCCTTGCCGTGTGCTCCACAGCGAGCTCCTTCGTCTTTGCTCGGATGAGCCAGTCGTCCAGGTAGGGGTAGACGTGGATCCCGTCTCTGCGCAGCTGCGCCGCCACCGGTGCGAGGCACTTGGTGAACACCCTGGGTGCCGACCTCAATCCGAAGGGAAGGGCTTTGAACTGGTAGTGACGCCCTTGGACCACGGACCTGAGAAACTTTCGGTGTCCCTTTAGGATGGGAATATGGAAGTAGGCATCCTCCAAATCCAACGACGACAGGAAATCGCCCTCCTCCAGTTGACCCAGGACGTGTTGGAGGGTGACCATCCGGAACTTCTGTGCCTTGATGAATTTGTTCAGTCGTCGTAGGTCCAGGATGGGACGCCATCCTCCCTTCTTCTTCACGAGGAAGTATCTTGAGTAGACTCCGGAGCCCCGAAGCCTCTTTGGGACGAGCTCGATGGCGCCCTTCTTGAGCATCGCCTTTACCTCCAAGAGAAGTTGAGGGACGTGATGTTCTTTCCTGGCCACAGGGGGGGACGCGCGGGCACCTCTTTAGAAACTCGAGCGCGTGACCCTGAGCTAGGGCGTCCAGCACCCAACGGTCGGTGGAGATGGACTCCCACACACTGACGAAGCTCGCCAGCCGGCCTCCCACCGGGGTGCTTCGGTGGGGGCCCGACCCCACGGCCGGTTCAGTCCTGCTTCGACGAGGCTTTGCCGCCTTGTCCTCCTTGGCGACGACGGCGGGGTCCGCCTGACTTTCCTCGTCCCCTGTAAGCTTCCTGTGACGACGAACGGGCCGCTTGACGGTAACAGGTTGTTTCCGTCGAACGGCATGTCCAAGACTCTGGTCTGCACGTCCTGACGGAAGTCAGTAGCCTTGAGCCATCCACGTCGCCTAAGGCACACGCCGTTGCCCAACTGGCGAAATCCAGTGTCAGCGATGTCCGTCGCAATCGTAATGGCGTGGTCCGACACCACCTCTCCTTCCTGCATGATCTCTAGGGCTTCCGCCCTCTTGTCGTCTGGAAGGAAGTCCACCAGGGGGGCCAGTTGTACCACAACACCCTGTCGTAGCGGGCTACGATAGCCAAGGCGTTGGCCGCCTTAATCGTTGTCGCTGCCGACGAGATGACTGTGCGTCCCATCGTGTCTAATTTCTTTCCCTCGCCGTCAGGCGGGGAGGTCGATGTAGAGGCCGTGCCCACCCCCGCTTTCTTCCTGGCCGCCGCGGAGACGACCGAGTCCGGGGTCGGCTGTGCCCGAAGGCACAAGAGGGCCGCGTCCGGGACCCGGTACTACTTCTTGTACCGATCCCTTCTAGCCGGCGTAGTGGATGGGTTCTTGAGGAGGGTGAGGCCCTCATCCCAAATATCGTCTAGTAGAGGTACAGCGAGGACCGTTTTCCTCTTGGTCTCGCGCCGTTGATAAAGGAAACCTTCCTTCTCTTCCGGGCAGAGCTGGAAAAGCTCGGATGCCCTGGCGATCATGGAGTGAAACGATCCAATCTCGTCGGGCGGGGAAGCCCGGGTGGGAGGTGACGACGGGAGATCCTCGTCATAAACCTCGTCGTCTGTACCCGTCGTGGCCGTGTCAGTCCCTGTATCATCCCCATGTGTCGTGGACGGGGAGGAGGGCTGAACAGGGCGCGATGGCTGAAAAGGAGGTGGAGGATGAATCCTTCTCTTAGGGGGAGGGCTCCCAGAAGGGCTTGGCTCCGGGTCCCCCGTTGGGAGCGGTTCCTCCGTTGGTGGTAACGGCAGTCTCGTCCTTATCTCCGAGCATAAGGACTGTATAGCCAACAAAATGGCCGCCGAGTTGTCTTGCGGCACTGGTTGAGGGGAGTCCGACGGGCGGTCAGGAGCCCCGTCGGCACCCTCAACGTTCTCGTCATCTCCTACGTCGGGGTCCCTCCCGACGGGCTGGTCTTCTTCCACGCCAACGCCATGGCTTAAGACTTCGATCAGCTCCTCCTCAGAGGTTGAGGCCGAATCCACGACGACCTCCTGCCACCCCTTTTTCTTATCCATCGGAGGTTTCACGGGGGTCCTGTCGATGGGCATGAAAGAGGACTCCCTCCGCGGTGGCAGGGAGACTCTAGGCCCCGAGGTCGCCAGCACTGGTGTAGCCTCCACAGGCTGAGCCAGGGCTGCCGCGACTGTCTCGATAGAGGCCTTGGCCGGGTGGATTAAGGCTTTCACCACCTTAGGTGCGCTCACCGCCTTCTCCTTGGGGGGCAGGGTCACCGCCTCACTCCCCCTCCGATGGGGCCTTCGAGCTCAACCGGGGTCTCTCCAGGAGCTTCGCCGGGTGCTCGGCCTTCCTCTTACCCGAGCCGGAGCGTTGGCTCGTGGTTGATGGCGCCGGGGAGGATGCGCCCTGCCTGGCGCCCGTAGAGCCTGACCGTTCGGCGCTCCCGGTGCCAGCGGACTCGCGGTGCTTGGCCTTCTGTTGGACCCCCGTCGCCGGGGCGCCCTCAAAGGTCTTAGAAGGTCCGCTCGGACTTCTTCTTCTTCTCGCCTGACAGGCTCTTTCCTTCCAGCCAGTTGGCGAGACGTTGATGGCGGTCCTTCATGGTACGCTCCGACGTGCAAAACGCACAGTCCTTCTCCACGTGCGTCTTGTCCTCATGTAGGCAGTAAAGGCAAAGGGAGTGTTCGTCCTCCTTAAAGACATTCTGAAGCTGCCATCCAGGGCAGACCCTGAACAGCTTTCCGGGCGTCGAGCTTCCCTTCTCCTGGGCCATGTGCGAGATGGGCCTGAGAAACTTCTGGAGTCCTCCAAAAGCGTGGCTCGACGAAATTTTCCTGAGAAAAAACGTTAAAAAAGCACTAACGCTCGAGAGCAATAGCATGAGGTTCCCAACACTTGCGGTAAAAATCTGAAGATGGCTGCCAGAGGCAGGGCTTAGGTAGAGGGCAGTCATTGGCTGTGGTCAGTATGACGCAGAGATCAGTGATTGGTTACTACTACGAAAGACAGATCAGAAACGAAACTGATACTGATTTCTTCTTTACCGAGGATTCCCAGCCTGACGACAGGGAATATTCATGAGCATGTGAATCCATGCCAGACCCCATGCTGGAGAAGAAATGTTTTAGGTTATAGACAGGAGTGAAGTCGTTCACCGGATGTTGTTTGTTGCCTACCCCTCCTCCTTCTGGGGATTTGGTGCCTGACCCCTTTTCTTGAGGCAGACGCTAGGAAGAGTATATAAGGAGGCAAGAGGAACATCTACCAGAGGTTAGTGGGCTTCCTTGCTGACAGCTGCAGACACTGCAGTGGGGGCATTCTGAGCATATTTCAGGGCTGAGATACAGAAGGCGGTCTGGACAGCACAGTTGTTCTTACTCGCATAGTTGACAGGAAAGTGAGTAAGCGGCCCGGTAATATCAATGAGTGGCGTCTGGGGGCTGGCCAGACGAGACAGAACACCTTTGCAGGACATCACCTGAAGAGGAGCAACTTGAGGACCCAGTGTGGCAATTTTGCAGACAGTGTTAAATCATGGAGCCCAAGGACAGTGGGTAACAGTAGGGGCCGCGACCAAAGGTGTCGAAGTAGCCTTTCCAACTGATAAACAGATTTTAAAGCCAGAGTCGAGGGCTCGCCCAGACTTTGACGTAGTGGGTCTTTTGTTTGCATATTTCGTTGCTTGTCAGATGACCTTCCTTTTTTTCAGTGATGGACCAGTATTAGTTTTATTGACTTTATGAACTTAAGTAGCCTCCTTGGGCACAGCTTGTTGAAGCATAGGAACGTTGGCCCGTGTGGGAGACTTGGGTATAACATGGGCAGTGGATGTCAAGCAATCAAGACGTTGCCCAATGTTTTTCACTAAATCAGGTAAGGGTAAAATTGTGGATTCCAATGAGTAAAGGGCAGAGGCATGTGCAGTGATGTCAATATCCTGTTGCTTAAGATGGGATAGAGTCCGATCTGATTGAGTAAATATGGTAGACATCAGATTTTCCAAAACGGCAAACATTGGCGCAGAGTCACAGCTGTTGATGCTGTATTTACTTGTCCGGAAAGAGATAGATGCAATGTGGGGGTTGGAAGGCAGATTATCCGGAGGTGTGCCCTCATTGGTAACAGACTCATCAAAAGGATCATCAGGAGAAGCATCAAGAGGATAGGACAGGTTTAGGTCCTTCAAGGCAGTAGATGGGTGAACGGGTGGTCGTTTCCGTGGTCGATTAGGGCATGACAGTATCCAACGGGTGTGATAGCAGGTCTAGAGGTAGGAGCAGAAGATTGAACTGTAGGCTCTCGACCCACGCAACCAGACTCAGAATCCACACCTTTGCCGTGGTCATCACTGGCGGTCATCACTGGTGGGCGGAAGGGATGCCAAAGGTGGGGATGAGTTAGAACCAAAGCCCGATCCAATACCAGCCCCAGGTGCTGATGAAAAAGACTCGATTTAGAGCCAAACAAGAGACTGACACAGACAACTTGGCCTCCCACTGACTGGCCAAATCACATGGGGTGGAGCCAAAGTGGAATTGTCAACCAAAGTTGGAACAAGGAGCCTGTAGCTTGGAATAATAATCGCTGATTTTAGTTGGCGACTTAGTATAGAGTAGAGGTTTGGTAGCTTTGGCAGCACCAAAGCGAAATGTCTTTCGCAGGCAAGATTTGACCACTCATTCATGGGGTCGAGACACGTAAGCAAGGGACTTGTCCAGGTATAGCGAGTGATGATGGTGGAAGTAAGCGATTTTAGCCCCTCCATTTCTGCTGTGCACAAGACTGCACCTGTAACCACTCCGGTCCTGCCATCTGCTACACAACACCCGATATCAGGTTGTGAGCCGTTAGAAGCAAAGGAAAAAAAAAAAAACAAGCTGCGAGGTCAAATTGAATGAAGAGGCAGCCGCAGTTGCACTTCGAGTCCCCATATATTTGGAAGTGTTCCCCTTAATACGCTTTGCAGATGCCCCTGCAAGCAGCGCAGAGCTTTTCCAAATAATGGTGATGATTTAAGTGCGGGGACAATATTCTTTGAGGGACCGGCAACAGGTAGTGGGCAAGGCTCACCTTATGAAAAAGTCCAAGAGCCCAAAGTACAGCAGATAGTGTCCGCGCACAGAACACCCCAAACGCAGGTAACATGGCACCACACACTGCAACACGCTCTGCATGGGGCTATGGTTTTTTTATGGAGTGAAGCAGCAGGACAGTAGAGATGGGAGACAGACTTGCAGTCAGCCACAGGTAACACTCCACCACACTCCCCACAAGAACCAGAATCATGTGCCAAGGTGGCACCTTTTTTTTCCAGGGAACAAATACATAAGTGGGGGGCGAAGACGATTCACATGTTCTGGAATTGCCCCCAAGATATCACAATTGTGGCAGGAGATTGCAGAAGTGATACATGCAGTGATTGGGATTCCCCCTATGCTCCTTCCCCTTAAATATTTAGTGGGCGATATTGGGAAAGTCTCCACTAAAGTACGCAAATTTAATATGTGCTGTATCATTGCTAAAAATGTATGCTATTGAAATCCAAAGTGGCACCATCATATGAGGAAAGGCTCAGAGAATTGACTTCTGCAAAAGAAAAGGAGGGGTATTTGATGACTAACTATGGCTAGTAGACCTAAGAACATATGGGGTCTGTTACAGGAATACTCAAGGGATGTTTAAAACTGGAAATACATAAAGTGATAATCCAAGTGCAGAATGTTGAAGTGCAATGTCAACCACTGCAGTAATTGTTAGAATGATGTAAACGGTGCGAGACCCATGTCCAGTCTGTTTACCGGTCTGCCTAAGCGAAGTTTTTAAAAAAGAAAACGATGAATAGGTCTGAAAACTAACCCCTCAGGCAAGAAGCTCCCAAGCTTGAAATAGTGAAAGCAGGGATGCAGATCTAGACTTGCTGTTGCAAGGGGAGGGCTGGCCACTGTAGACAGCGAATCGTCTGAACACATCCTATTGTCAAGTGAGGTTTTCTCTGCTATAAACAATATCCTTTGAAGATGATGTGGGGAGGTGGAAAAGTAAAACCCTAAACCAGCTAACTTTAATATAGAATGGTACGATACAAAAAATGAGGGCCTATGATCATATAGGAGACATACAAATATGTTACACTTTGCTCTTATGTGTGGACACCATCTACTGAAGAGGAAATCCATCACTTTGTTGTAGTGCTTCTTCATATGGGAGATACGTTTATAGGTTTATCTGCTCAAGCCATCCTTCGTGCAGTGGTCAAGATCCGTCGGGGGTATGGCTATGGAAGTGGAACAGTTCTCTTTCTGCTGTGGGAAAGCTTTTAAGGATCCATTTGCAGGACGCTCTGGTGAGCCAGATTCATAAATGTCAGGCAGGGGATGTGTGTGTGAGAGAAGGGAATAGTGAGACAGTCTGTACACACTCACTATTACCAATAAGACCAAAGATTACGGTCGGATATGCTGCCAGGTTTGAAAGTACAAACTCATCCACCCCTCTACACCAAGAGGTGCGACTGATTCCTTTCAATGAAGATCCTTCAACTGAAAACGTCTTGATGGTGCTCGTTTGCCTCTCTGGCTGATTAAGGTCTGTTAGGCAGAATCCTGTGCAGTTCCCTTGGGGAACACTGCAAAACGATTAAGACTACAGGAGCAGCAGTAAACCCAATTGGTAGCAGTCTGCACCACCCAGATTTACCTGGTAACTGTGGCTGAGCAGTCAGACTTCTCTCGAAGTGTAGGGCAGTATGCAGAGTATACACAATAGGGTCAAAACACAGTAGAGCAAACAAACACTGACCAGAGCTTTGTATAAAAAGTATACAATTATTTATTTAAAACACACTTTAGGCAATACACTAGCACTCTCAATGAAAAGTAATCTAAAACACAGTCAGATAAGTATACACACCTCCCTTGATAACTATCAGACAAGTCAGGGTTAAAGCACAACTATTTGTTAAGACATAAGTGAGCGCTTAACCTAGATGGCGCTCCAATAGTTTAGGCTAAAAAGAGAGCGAAAAGGCAGAGCATAAAATAAAACAGTTCCCAACACTTTTAAGAGTTCAGAGCAAGGGGAGAAAGGCAGGTTATACTGTAGAGCCAGAGTTCATAGGCCAGGCCCACTTTAAATGGAGCCAAGCGAAATGTGCCCAGGATCACACGGTTTAAAGTGCACTGAAAGTCTTTGCAGAGTGTTCAAGAGAGGTTGTGGTGAGTCAAAAGATATAGTTAGAAGGCCTGGAGCCAAACCGGTTTAGAAACCAAGGATTTAAGGGTCACCTTTAGCAATCTGTAGAAAGGGAGACCAGGCAGGACACAGTACCTTAAAGGGAAAGGAAGCTCCAGCGGGGGCAGTTGTTCCTGGCAGTGGTTGAGGTTTGTGGTTCCGACCAGGGGAAGAGAAGATCTCGAGGAGGAAATGCAGAGTCGTTGCACTGCACAGGGATGAAACCAGCCAAAAGTGGTGAGCTTGGCTATCCGGCAGCTGGGGTGCTTGGCACGGGCGATTCGACCAAGTGACGTCTTTGGAAGCGAAAAAGGACGAACTGGTTGGTCCTACCAGCTCAAAGGGAGAAGACTCCAGCAGAAGATCTTCTCTTGTCGTTGGAAAAGTGGGGAGTTTGTTGCAGCAGGGCTTCACCGGTGGTGTCGTCGGTTGCAGGTGGCTCAGCTTCTTCCCTCTTCGGATTCTTAGGTCCTCTGGCGACTTCTGAAGTTCCAGTCCCAAAGGCCCTGCTTTTATGCAGAAAAACCCCCATTCATCAGCCTAGCTGTCAATCACACATGCTAAGTGGTGAGCCGGGCGGCTCACCATTGGGCCAATCCGAGTAGAGTGCGACTTGGGTTGCTAAGGAAGTCCAGGGTGCCAATTCCCCCCCACCACCCCTTCCTGTGGAACCCAGACAAAGTGGCTCCATTTGAAGGGCTTCTGTGGAGAAGCCTGCCAAAATAGTGGAACAAAGGGCTCGACCTTGGTTCGAGTTACAGAGACAGACACAAAAGCCATTTTAGAATCGAGTTCTGGCAAAAAAGACCCAACCGGTGATTTAATATTAAATAAATAAACCAGCAGTATTCTTAACATTGCCATAGAGAATATTCCGGTGGAATATTTTGCGTGGTAACCACTGCCACCAGCCAGAAACTCGACGAGGGGAGAAGGGACAGTGCCCCCTCGAAAACAGACCCAGGGGCAATCAAATTACCCCTTACCAGTACTTCCACAATATGATGGTTTGTACTGGTTCTGTTCACAATTTTGGACTAGTAAAGCCAATGGTGATTTTACATGCCCTGGGAGACAGTCAGTCCCAGGGTATGGAGTCTATGTTTGGGGGTCACTGTGACACCCCTGTGGTACTGCATTGATGGTGCTGTGTACCACACATACAGAAAAACAGATGATACCCTATGGAGTAAAAAAGAAACCCCATTGCCCATATGCACATAACAAGTCAAGGACATACCTCAAATCATGTCTAAGAGTGGGAGTAAAAGAGTCTCACTCTTAGCAGGAGAAAAAAAAAATACAGCAAAGCTGCTGGGGGACTCATTAGGTTTGGGAAATTAGCCTCATCAGAGAATTCTCCCTAACAAGGTCCAAGTCCTGTGGCGTCTGGTCTTAAAGGAGGTAAACATTTTTTTTTTAAAAAAAAAACATTTTCTGGCCCTGCGCTTGCAGAGGACTTGGTGCAGAAATCTTCTTAAGGATTTGTGGTTACACCAATGTTACTCTTCTCAAGCGGCGGGTCTAAGATTATGTCACAAGTCTCTTCAGAGCATATAGGTGGTTATCCATCACCCCAACATCACACCTCAACCCTACAGTTCATATTACTGGATTCAGTAGCCACATGGAGGGAGCCCATTCCCCTCCAAAGGGCTAAATTAACTCAGTCGATTCTTACTGAATCGAACCAGAGGCTCGTTTTACTTCAGTATGAGAACTTCCGATATAAAAGGCCAAAAAGTCCATTCAGGCAAGTGGCTGGATCCCACCTACTACTATGTTGCCGTTTGACTGTTGCATGCAGAGAAATCTGGTAACAGGTTTCCCTTTTTACTGCATGTGAATTTGTTCCTTAACTACCTTTCCATGCTGGTTTTATGTTACTTGTGTAGTGCCTATTATGAACGTGCTTTACAAAATTAACGAACTGGTACAAATAGTGTCAAGTCAAATAACAGAATACAACAAAAGTAATAAAGACGAGAGAAAAAAACAAGCAGAAGAGAAAATGAATTGATGGCTCATAGAAAAAGTAAAAATTAAGGCCAAAGCAACATAATGACTACTGCGAGGCAAAGCAGCCCACTCCAAACAAAAATAACGGAGTTGGTGCGGGCCAATCCAAAATGTTCCCAAAAATATAGCCAAAAAGAGAGGAACCACGGTCCCAGGAACCTGCTCCACATGGTAACTCAGAGCCAACGTCTAGACTCATTGTTCGGCCAATCATGGGAGGATAGCTCAGCGGCAAAGTGCTTGCCTTGTAAGCAAGACGACACGGAGCAACACAGGTTCGATTCCCGGGTCCTTGCCTAGAAACCTCTGGTTATTAAGCACGTTATAATAACCCATATCATATCATGGCTCTCCTGGGGGTGAGGTAACCTACGGTGATGGTGCACAGGCACGCCCTGTTGCTTGAGATAGGTTAACAGAATGGTCGCAAAGAGCAGATGACCATGCACCTCAGAGTACAAATGGAACACAGTGACCTGGCTCGTAAAAGTGCTGCACCACAACCCACTCATCTCCAGCAGTGTAACCCCATGGAACATGGTGCTGATGCAGCCAGTCCCGCGCACCTCCATAAACGGATGCACAGTGTGGCCTCAGCCCGCCGCACTTGTCAACTTGTGGTTCCAGCCACTCAATGCCATTGACAACGGCGAGTGGAGACATTGCACATTACTCTTCAAAAGGGCATTTGGGCAAGTAGCAGTTCATGCGCTGCCTACGGCTGTCACTGAAATCGTCACTAGTAAAATATCTGAAAAGAAGAAATCACTTAGTGCTGATCTGCTAAAGGAAATAGGTGAAAACTACGCCAATAGCAAATAGGTGAAAACTACGCCAATAGCATCTTAGTAACAGTGACGTCACTATTTTAGTTCCACAACTGAATGGGATTCACACTGACAGCACAGCATGGACAGTTATGCTGAAGGTCAGCCAAAGAAACAGTTTGGGTGGGTTCACCTTAAAAGTCGACAGCTACCAAGGTTAAACAATGCTTTACCGTTGAGGCATAAAAGCCAAGAGAACCAGTGAGTAGTACAGAGGGAAAATCTCTGGTTCCAACGATGGTCCAGCCCAAAATACAATTTACATTGAAGGTGCCTATCCTAAAACATAGGCTGAAACTCTGAAAAAAATCATCCAATTTGTCCAAGTAAGGAGAGGTTACTGAGATATGAAAGGCCATGTACATGTAAAGGGAGCAAGGAATCGAATGTCTTATGCTTACCAAGACTATCGAGAGTCTAGGTGCTTGGGGTGCAAAGATCTGTGGAATCCGAATTTGGTGAAAGGACAAACCAGTAGTCGGAGCATATGAAATAAGTAGGTATTCAAGGCCTCTACTCTTAGTAAAATCTATTAAAATAGGCTAGTGTACCTACTTACTCAGTTTTTGGTGCATCTTCCGCTCTTTAGGGACCACACTTCCTGTTGGCCATCCACAGCAAGCACTGTACACTCACAAGAAAGCAAGTAAAAGGAAATCTATATAAAATAGTCTACTCCATGCACCTAGGAACCACACGAGAACCAAGCTAGGTATAGACATTTCTCTAGTACAGCGAGGGAAAGGGAGCAGCAGTGATCAGTGAGTGACTGTGAATTTAAAGGAAACCAGTTTTTTGGTTTTGACAGTTCGGAAAATATTCTTCATGCTGTGAAAGTAAAACGAAAAAAATGCCAGTTAACGTCTGAACGCTTGGAAGTTTTATTCCCTCAAGGACAGATGATGGGGATCCATTTAAACACTCTTACTTGAAGCAGCAAAATCTAAAGAGCTGCCCTGGATGTGTTGTAGCAATCTGAATGATGAGCTCTCCCCCACTATGCTTGTATTGTGCAATCGATGTTCAGTTTCCGTACGCTTGATGATAAAATGAACGAAAAAAGCCGTAAAAGACACCACGTAGCACCAGACACCTGGGGAAATTACGGTTCTCAAAACACATTTGGTAATCAGATGTTCACCTCAGTACATGTAGAATTCACGTTTGCAAACAACTCACTCTGAACAATGCAAATTACAATTCCACATTGATTAGTGTGTACAATTTCAACATCCGAAATGTTGAAAGATTTTAAATCCATTAAGAGGACATTCTCCATTTTGGAGCAAGAAAAAGGAATAAAGTTAAAGGGAAATAATTTCAAGGCTCCAAAGGTGATAACACAAACGAGGCCGAAACATGACTGTGGTTTCTTGTGCTCTCCTGCAGAAGGGATGTGAGCAAGCAGTTTGGGCCCCACGCGTGATTCGCATATGGTGTTCCCACTTTCTGTAATGGATTATCAGGCAAAGAACGATGGTCTGCTGGGTTTCCCAGAGCAATGCCAGAGGTTAACGTCAATTCTAAACCTTCCAGCCATCACCGCTTGTTTTGCTCTAAAGGCGACGAGCCATAGAAACAGGGCTATACGGCAAGATGAGAAAGGGGATTTATATCAAATATGTATTTGATTACACAAGGTTTATGTTATGTAGTTCTAGTCCATGTTATGTTCCCCAACGCCTCACATCTGAGCAGGCGGTGCTCTGATATTACCATGTGTGGTGGTGCTGCCCAAAAGCCGAATCTTTCTGGAAGCAAAATCTATCCAAATGTTAGGATATCACTAGACCGATCAAAGGTACTGTTCAGAGATGGGAATTAAAATGGTTTATAATGCCAAAGAAACTAGATGTGTAACAGCTTGCAGAGGAGACAAGAAAACCATTACCCATAGTAGATCATCAACGTTTAAAAAACAATGCATTACATTGTAGGATTGTGGACAATTGCGATTTGTGGCTAAAAGGTCATTATTATTATTATTATTATTATTATTATTATTATTATTATTATTATTATTATGGCTAAAAGGTCATTATTATTATACCATAACATACCGTAAAACGTGCACTGGGAAAAACGCATGGGAGGAAAGAATGAGGAGTCATGCAGATGACCCGATATCACATGGACACCATCTATTCAGTTGCAGACTTACATTTAGGAAACAAATGTGCATTCTGAACATGTTCAAGTGGTCAAATTGTACGATAAGTACTGTAGTGGTTTAAGTACAGCTTCATTAACTAGACCTAGGTTCCTTTCCCGCATGAGGCCACTTGGTGTTCTACTTGTTGCGGTTGTGCCGGTACGGTGATGGGTACTGTAGATCACACATTTCACCTTATTTCTTTATACTTGAATTTTACCTTTAATAAACGGGCGACCAGTGAAGTAGCTGTTCATTTCCTAACACATTTTGAGCAAATGTGCTGTTTCGGTTTCGACAGGTCAACTCACTTGTGTATATACCGTGTACACGCAGAGCTCCTTTACATATATGCATGGTCTAACATTTTCACGCATCCCTAGCTAGTGGGAAATGACAAAGTTACTCACTGTAGTGACTACCTTTCCTCCTAGTCCATCGTCCCCTTTCCTCCATACTTGTGGGACATTCAGTCCTTTGGGACGGGACCAGAGCACTTCTTAATAGCATCAAAAAATGTACTTTTTTGTCCTCCTTTTATTTTTACGTGGGGCCACTGCACATGACCGTAACCCTGCCTTCCTGAGCTCCGCCCCGCGCACTGCCCTTCAGTCCTTTTCCATCGCCAGGTCTAGGACCATTTAGCAACAGTAGAGGATACTTATTAGAGGGAACGGCGGGTGGGCGTGTCGAGGAAAAGGGATTATGGACTAGGAATAAGGTAGTCACTCCAGTAAGTAACTTTGTCATACTCCTACATGCTTGTGGGAGATTCCCAAGCACTGACCATATGGATGGAAATGTCCCTTATTGGAAAAAATGCTTAAGAACTGCCCGGGAGCTTAAGTTGAGACATTAATGTTTGCAAAAAAACAGTGGGGAGGCCCACTTAGCCGCCTTGGCAATGGACTCCCAAGGGACGTACTTTTGGAAGGCAACAGCAACTGTTTCGCCTCGGACCAGATGTGCATTACTGCCCTTGGGTGGTTGAAGGCCTTGAATCATGTAGGCCTCGGAAATACATGAAGCTATCCAGCGAGAGATAGATACTTTTGAGGCTGGTTTCCCTTTTGAGTCACCAAACGTAACGAAGAGCTGTGAAGAACCTCAGAGTTCGCTCGTTCTATCGTGGTAGAACTTCAGAGCTTGTTTGACATCTAGGTTGTGGAGAAACCTCTCGGCATCAGAGATCGAGTTCGGGAAGAAGACCAATCTAGATATTGAATGGTTCAAATGGAATTCAGAAACCACTTTAGGAAGGAAGTGTGAGTGCGAAGCACAACCTTACCCTTATGGAAAGTTACGAACAGATGTTCCACAGAAAGAGCCTGAAGCTCACTTATTCGTCTTGCAAATGTTACAGCAATCAAAAAGGCCACCTTCCAAGACAGGTACTTTAGTTTGGTTGTGGCGTGGGGTCAAAAGGCTTATGACAAAGCGGTGAGTACCACATTCAGATGGGCCCGTAACGGCAGAAAAAGATGAAGACCTGCTAAGTGTTTTTTGATGACTGGATTAGCCAGTGAAAAAAGGCAACTGTCTGTAGACAGGTAAGCCGGAAAGGTGGACAAATATGTCCTGCATGGTAAGACATGTATGCCAGAGGCTGCAAAGTCAGATACAAAAGACCCAACATTGTCAATTGAAGCATGCCTGGAATCAAGCTCTTTGGCTAGACACCAATGACAAAAACGGAACCACTTGCTCCTATATGGAGTTCTTGTAGAGGGCTTTGTTGCTGCTTGAATTATATGCATGTTGTCCTCTGAGAGGTTGAACTGCTCCAATGATCGGAACTCGGGCACCAGGCCACCAAGCTGAACGATTGTGGGGAGGGGTGCCAGAACTGGTGATTGCTCTGGTGAAGGAGGTCAGGAATCTCCGGCAACCTGATCGGAGAGGAAACCAACAGGTGCTGCAGCTCTGAAAACCAGAACCTGGCTGGCCACCAAGGAGCTATGAAGAGGAGAGTGCAGTTCGATGCACTCCTGAGTTTCCAAAGTATCTGATGAATCAGTGGCAAAGGAGGGAAGGCATACGCCTTCATGTTGTCCCACAGGATCTCGAGTGCGTTCCCCAAGGAAGACACCCACAGCCTGTTCCTGTAAGCATAAAGAGGAAGTTTCCTGTTCGATGATGTCGCAAAGAGGTACACCTCTGGAGTACCCCATTGCTGAAAGATATTGGTGAGAACATTGTTGCTCATCTCCCACTCATAATCCGCCACAGATAGCCAGCTGAGGGAGGCTGCAGTCACATTGATGTGACCCAGAATGTGCACGGCTTGCAGCCAGACATTGTGTTGGATAGCCCAATTCCAAATTTGGATAGCAAGGTCCACCAGGTGGGGAGACTTGGTTTTCCCCCCACACCCCTCTGTGTGTTGATGCAAAACACTGCTACGGAATTGTCGGTGCAAATTCGAACCACACTGTTGGTGATAGAGGGTTGAAAAGCCTTGAGCGTCAGAAAAACTGCTAAGAGCTCTAGGTAATTGACATGGAAATTGCGGTCTTGAGGCATTCACCTTACACCTTGAGATGACGCAGTGTTGCTCCCCACCCCAGAAGGGAGGAGTCTGTGGTAACCATTAATTGTGGGCAGGGCTCCTGGACGGAGATCCCCACTGAAAGGTTGCTGGCAGATGACCATGACCACCAATGAAGATCCACCGTCACGCAGGATGGGACTGTAATCATCTTGGAATCCGGATCCGTAGCCTGGGACCAGCAGCTCCAAAGAGCAAGCTGTGTGCGTATCACTTTCAGGCGTGCAAGAGGTAGAGCCAACACGCAAGAGGCCATGAGGCCCAGGAGTCTTTGGAACCACCAAGTGAGAGGACTGCAGGAAGAGCTGGCACGTGGTTGAACGGTCCGCAATCCTGTCCTCCATCAGGAACACTCTGGTACTGAAGGTATCCCAACGGAAACCCAGAAAGATCAGGTCTTGAGCGACCGTCATCAACAATTTTCGCCAGTTCACCGACAGCCCAAGATGGAACTGGAGCTGGAGTGACTGAAGATTGGCCGAAGAGCCCTGTGGGCAAGGACTCTGCAGGAGCCATCGTCCAAGTATGGATATACATGAACCGCCTGCAGTCTGAGGAATGCTGCGATGACCGACATCTTCGTAAAGACACGTGGTGCCGAACTGAGACCAAACGGAAGCTCAAGATACTTGAAGTGTTCCGTTCCCATGGAGAGCTGCAGACGTTTTCGATGCAGGCTCCAGATCAGAATATGCATGTATGCATCCTGAAGGTCTACCACGCTGAGCCAATCACCCTTTCCGGAGAGAGGACTTTATCTGGCTGGGCGTAATCATCTTGAATTTCTCTTGGGGTAGAAAGAGATTGAATTTGGATAGGTCGAGGATAGTACGCAGGCCAGCCTGGTTGGGTTTGGGCACTGTAAACCGACGGGAGTACTAGCCCTCCCCTTGCACCCTCAAGGGAACAGGTTCCACAGCTCTGAGGTCTAGAAGTTTCTGTACCTCTGCTCTGAGGGAGGACAACCCGGTCTGCTGGAGAGGAGGGTGAGGCAAGCGGAAGCCCACCAGAGTGACAGACAAAACCCATTGGTTTTCTGTTATTGTCTGCCACGCTTCCAGATGAGACGAAATTCATCCTCCCACTGGAGTCTCGTGCGACCAATGGAAAATATGATTTAGATGTTTTATCGGCATAGAGACCAACCATTGCTGAATAGGAGGCTGTGATTAAAACAGGCCACCTTGCTGTTGCGGTTTATGGCGGGGCCCGCCAGCTGGAGCCTCTGCTCTGCATGCACAGCAGTCTTGAATGCCTCTGAAACCAGAGAAGGACCTCGTTTGAGACCCCAACCTCCGAGTAGAAGGTGCCTTTGCTGGGGTTTTCACAAGGACCGACAAGGACTTGGCAATTTGAGTAGTTGCCTTGGTCTTAGCGAGTTCCTCATCCATGGAGAAGTGGAACAGTTCTTACCCTCGAAGGGAAGATCAAGCACCTTGTCGAAACTTCGTAGTGTGCAACCACGCTTGACAGGAAACGTCTACTCAGACCATAAGGCCTCGAGCTGAAGTGTCTACTTGATGGCCCGCAGCCTCAAGTAGATCCTACACCAGGACCCTGGCGACAAATAAGCCGCCCTTGAAGTCTTCGAGCCCATCAGGAGGAATACATTCCTGAAACTCAGCTAGCTCCTTCCGCAGCTGGACATAGGCAGTTGCCAGGATAAGCTCAGTATTAGCCGGACGCAGCTGAAGAGTCGAATTGGAAAACCCTTTTTCCCCAGTGGTGTCATGAAGCTTGTCCTCCTTGGAAAGAATCTGAGACGCTGCAGTGGAAGATGTAGAGGCCGGCTTCGACTGGAGCATAGCTGCTGCCACTGCCAAAGAGGGGAGCGGGCATGCAGACAAGGATATGTCCTCAGACGCGTGGAGCTTGTAGCGCGCGTCAATTTTCTTGTTCAGGTGCTGCCCGGAATGAGGTTTTTCCCCAGACCTATGGGCCTCAGCCAGGACGTCCTTCTGAAGGAACAGGCAGGTGCGCTCCTCTATCGACAGAGCAAAGGCTCCCGAAAGTACCCCCTCCTGTGGAGCTGTGGGGCTCGGGTATTGGTCTAACAGTGCCATCATATCTAGCGCCCGATCGTGAAAAGCTCTAATAGAGCGGGGCGGGTCCGTCCTCGGAGGGTGAGGCAAGCGGAAGCCCACCAGAGTGACTGACAAAACCCATTGGTTCTCTGTTATTGTCTGCTTGTCCTCATCCAGTGAGGCGGGAGTAGAAGTCTGATCCACCGCACGTGGCACCTCAGGCCCCGAGAGTGTGGTTGACAGAACAACTAGAGTCTTTTCCACAGGGGAAAGTGGAGGCAGAGGAGGCCCCACAGAGAGAGGAGGGGGAGGTGGCACTACCGTAACCTGCATAGGGATTGCCGGAGCAGTTTCAGGCGGCTTAGGATACATTTCCATAAATAAATCCTTAAAGTACGCCTTCACGGGATCAGAATGCATAAGCTTCTGAAACTTGCCAAAAAACGCATCCTCAGACGAAGGTCTAGGTGCTGGAGTGTGCAGAGGTCACTCGGAAGGGGCACACCACCAAGATCGCAAAGAGGATGATTGCCAGGAAAGTCCCACACCAACTTGATCCACATAGATCAAAGGCGCAGACGCAGGAGGGAGCGTGATTGTATGCAGCAGCAGAGTCTGAGAACGCCAATCCATTGGAGGGCTGAACAGGTTTTTATTAGCCACAAAACGTGGAAAAGGCTGCTCTGCCCCAAAAACAGGACCCTTAGCACCAGACGTGGGGAAGGTTGGTGTAAGAGAGGTAGTCAAAATGGCCACTGTGGGCCGCAGGGTTGGACCACCATTTTGTCAACCCCTGAGGTGATATGCATCACGGGTGTAAGTGAGGCCTTGGTCACCACAGGGGAGTCAGGGGTCTTATGTACCATTTTAGCTATGCCACAAGGAACCTCGGCAGAGCCGGTCCTAGAAGGCATATTGGTGCTTGACTGGCTTCTTTGCCACCTCAGAAGGATTGGTTCCACCACAGGTCTCAGTGTGGGAAGGCTTAGTGTCACCCCCTGAAGCCAGAACCCCAAAGGGGGGTTCCTCAATCTTTCTGGTCTTCTATATAGCCCCAGGAAGGGGAACCTCTGGGATAACCTTGGTACATTTAGTCACCTTGAGAGGGACCTCGGGCCGAGACTCAGTGCACTTAGTTCCAGATGTGGAAACCTCGGGGCTGACCCCGGTGACAAGTGCCCCAGGAGCCCCAGGAGTACTAAGCCCAGCTTTAGCCCCTAAAAGGGGAACCTCGGAAGAAGATCCAGTTTTGGTGCCCCTTTACAGGGAACCAGGGAGGGAACTCCTGAAATGGATCTAAGCGGCACTGCAGACTCCTAAGGGAGATCCCTGGTAATAGGACCACTTAATCACCTCCCGGACAGAAGACCCCAGGAAGGAGTCCCCTGGCCTGGGTTCCCTGAAAAGGAACGACCCGGCATTTCCTTTGTTCTTCAATGAACTGCTGTAAATGTGGTGGAGGAAAGCATTGAAACACCTCCTCCCACCTGACAAGCCGACGATGGAGTGCCTGGACGGAAAGGGATTCGCAATAGAAGCATGAGTCGCAACGGTATTCCTGGCCTAAGCACTGCAGGCAAAGAGTGAGGACCCGCCCTGGCCAAACTACGTTTGCACGATGAACAGGACACGAATTCCAGATGCTATGGCAATCGATGGAGGAAAGATGACCATGGAACTGGAGCAGGAATGAAGGACAAGGGAACAAATAGAAAAATATTGCCTGTGATGCAAGTGCGTCTAACCCCTGGACAAAAAAGTTAATTATTGATGCTATTAACAAGTGCGCCGGTCCCGTCCTAAAGGATGGAATATCCCAAAAGTATGGAGGAAAGGGGGCGGGAGGTAGGAGTATGGTGTACTGTGTACATGTATAGCATTGGGGTGATGAGTGACTGTCTGGCTAGTAGCATGCAATTTGAATTTTTGCCCCTTGATATAGGTATAAAACATAACAAGGACACCATTGCTGACCATGTAATATTAATTAAATATATGGGTATTCTGTAGCATCAATAGAGCTGGGAAGCAAATGAGCACTGCACAATGCAGGGGTGGGTGGTGTGGGTTGAACAAGGAAAGAGTGGGGTCAGGTGGTGGAGTTATACAGAGTTCCACAACCAAGAAACAAAATGTTCTTTAAGAGAAATTATATATATATATATATATATATATATATATATATATATAGACAATGCATTACTTACCGTAATAGCATTTCTGATGGTTGTATCTGCTTAGATTCACATGCTGTACATGCTGTGCATAGGTCCGACATCCAGTGGTCACTGCGGAGTATTGCATTTTGTTTTTCGTAGTCGAAAAGGGGACGTCGACAAGGCGTGTTTGTAACACTATCCCTATAGTGACGTGTGTTGTACCCACAATCCCTCATGCGTCGAGGTCCCTCTGTTTGTATTTTTCTGCCCTGAGGGAGCCTTCTAGACGTGAGTGAGTACAGAAAAGAGAAATACAGAAAAGGATGTATATGTTCCTTCCATCCAAGCGGGGAGGAAGGGTGGGCGCATATTAAATCTTAGCAGATACAACCATCAGAAATGCTTTTACGGTAAGTAATGCATTGTCTTCTGATGTTTGTTAATCTGCTTAGAATCACATGATGTGCATAGACTAGCGAGCAGTACCCGGAGTTGGCGGTGGGTTATGAGAAGGAACAGTAGAGAAAAGATGTCTTAATACTGCCTGTCCCACCTGGGAGTCAGATCTAGAGTGTGCATCTAGACAGTAGTGTTTTGTAAAGGTGTGCACAGAACTCCAGGTAGCCGCTTTGCAGATGGACTCAAGGGGAACATTTGCAATGAATGCTATGGACGCCCCCGTGCCTCGAGTAGAATGTGCTCTTGGCCTAAAGGGCAGTTCTCTCAAAGCAAGAGTATAGCAGAGAGTGATGCATTGAACAATCCATCTAGAAATAGTGGACTTTGAAACTGCATCCCCTTCTCTTCCTGCTGCCACCGAGACGAAGAACTTATTAGTCTTCCTCAGTGGTCTGGTTCTTTCCATGTAGAACATGACCGCTCTGCGGACATCTAGTGTGTGCAGAATCCTTTCTCCCAAGTTGGAAGGATTTTGAAAGAACGCTGGTAGTTCTATAGACTGGTTTACGTGGAATTTTGAGATGAATTTCGGAGCAAACCTTGGGTTAGTGCGTAGAACCACTTTATCTTTGTGAACTGTAACAAAGGGGTCTAGAACAGAAAGAGCCTGTAGTTCACTTACTCTCCTGATGGAGGTGATAGCTATTAGAAAAGCAGTCTTAAGAGTGAGGTCTCTAAGAGATGCTTTGTGCATGGGTTCAAATGGTGAGCCCATGAGTTTGGTAAGTACCACGTTAAGGTCCCATCCGGGGGCTGGGTCAGCTATCGGGGGGTGTATTCTCTTTACTCCCTCCATGAAGGCCTTTATAACAGGGATCTTCCGCCACGACACTTTGAGTTGGGAAGTGGTGTATGCAGAAAGTGCCGGTAGGTGGACTTTAATGGAATTGAACACTAGACCAGAATCCAATAAATGGGTCAGGTATAGAATAATATGTGTGGGAGAGCAGTCAATTGGGTTGATGCTCTTTCCTCTACTCCAAATGACAAATCTCTTCCATTTGCTAGAATAGCAGTGGCGAGTGTTAGGTTTTCTGGCTTCCCTGAGGATGTCCATGCATCTCTGTGGGAGCTGTAGATGTCCAAATTCTATGATCTCAGGAGCCAGGCTGCTAAGTTCATGTTCTGGGGGCATGGATGCAGAGTCCTGCCCCTGTCTTGTGACAGCATGTTGTACGGGCAGGGGAGTTTCACTGGGGGAGATAGAGAAATCTCCATCAAGTGAGCGAACCATGGCTGTCGGGCCCACATTGGGGCCACCAGTATCATGGTTACTTGTTCCTGGTGCATCTTGTGCACTACCTTGTTGAGAAGGGGAGTCGGGGGGGAAAAGCGTAAACAAATCTCCCTGACCATTGAATCGACAGACCGTTCCCCTTGGATTGGTTCTGGGGGGTACCTGGAGGCGTAACTTTGGCATTGTGAGTTCTCCAGGGTTGCGAACAGGTCTATTTCTGGGAACCCCCATTGCGTGAAGACGTCGAAGACGATGTCTTCGTGCAGTCGCCATTCGTACTCTTCGGGCAGGGGGAAATCTCTGCTGAGTTTGTCTGCCAGCAGATTGAGTTCCCCTGGTACATGTTGTGACAGAAGGAACATATTCTGTTTGAGAGCCCACTTCCATATGTTTTGGGCCAGTTTGGACAGTCCTGGAGAGTGGGTTCCCCCCTGCTTGTTGATGTAATACATGGCTGTGGTGCTGTCTGTAAGGACCATCACTGTCCTGCCTTGTAGGTGTTCCTTGAAGGCTTTTAGCGCCTTGAACACCGCTAGTAGCTCCAGAAGATTGATGTGTTTGGATGCTACGTTCGGAGTCCACTCTCCCTGAGCAGTCTGATGGGATAGGTGAGCCCCCCATCCTGTGAGGGATGCGTCTGTGGTTAGAGTGGCTTCCGCCGCGGGTGTGGCAAAGGGTTTCCCTTTTTCCAGGTTTTCCTTTGTCCACCACCGTAGCGAGAGAACTAAGGCCTGCGAGACCACCACTAGGTCGTCCCATAGTCCGCTGGCCTGACACCACTGGCTGTTGAGCCACTCTTGCATTGGGCGCATGCGCAGGCGCGCGTGAGGTACCAAATAAATACACAACGCCATCATGCCTAGCAAGCGCATTGCTTTGCGTACCGTCACCTCTCGACCAGTCACATATTGAGGGATCTGAAACAACATGTTTTGGACCCTCTCTTTGGAGGGGAAGACGAGGCCGTCCTTGGTTTGAATTAGAGCCCCTAGGAATTGTTTGATTTGGCTGGGGTCTAGGCTGGACTTCTTTTCGTTGATGGAGAAGCCCAACTGGAACAAAAGGTCTACAGTCTTTTGGGTATTGGAGAAGCATGTTTCGTAAGAATCCCCTGTTATGAGCCAGTCGTCGAGGTAAGGGTAAACTGGGATGGACAACCTGCGCAGGTGGGCCGCTGCCACTGCCAGTACCTTCGTGAATACCCTCGGTGCTGATGCTATGCCGAAGGGTAGCACACTGGTAGTGTTTGCCCTCTATCATGAACCGGAGGTATTTTCTGTGCGCTGGCAACATTAAAATATGAAAGTATGCATCTTTCATGTCCAATGTTGTCATGTAATATCCCTGTGATAGCAGTGGGATCACTTCCTGTAAGGTCACCATACGAAACCTTTGGGGTTTGATGAACTTGTTCGCTGGGCGCAGATCTAATACAGGGCGCATGGTTAGATCCTTTTTGGGTACAAGGAAGTACACTGAATAAATACCTTCCGTTACCTGAGATAGAGGCACGACCTCTATGGCTCCTTTTTCCAGCAGTTGTTGTACTTCTTGTACCAGGATGGCAAGATGTTCCGGTGACATGCGTCGTCCCCTCGAGGGTTTGTATGTTGGGGAACTGTTGAATTCGATGCAGTATCCGTGGGCTACGGTGGAAAGTACCCAGCGGTCTGACGTTATACCCTCCCATGCTGGAAGAAAGGATGTTATCCGGCCCCCGACCGGTGTTGCATGGGAGGGGACGCGAATCTTCGCGTCACTTGGTGTTGTTAGGGGCTTGGGAACCTCTGGGGGTGGACCCTCGCCCTCTTCCTTTGCCCCGGCGCTGTCCTCTTTGGCTGTACTGGCCACTATTGGTCTGGAAATTGGTGGCAGGGTACTGTTGCTGCTGGTTTTGTTGTTGGCGTTGGCCACGAAAAAAGCGTTTGTTGCCATAGCCACGCCTGGTAGAGGGCTTAGAGATTTGGTCAAGAGTTTTGATAGTATCAAACTCTTTTTTAGCCATCTCCAGAGCCTCATCCACCGCTTTCCCGAAGAGGTTTGAGTCTTCAACAGGTTTATTTATTAAAGACGCCCGTGTCTCCGGTTTGAACCCTGAGTTGCGCAGCCATACGTGGCGTTTTAGGACTATTCCCTGAACTAGGGAACGTCCCGCTGTTTCTGCCGCATCCAGAGAGCTCTTTACAATGCTCTGGTTGACCTGGGTTCCTTCGCCAATAGTTGAAAGCAGGTGTGTACGTAATGGTTCCGGCGCTTCTTCAGCGTCTTTGCGCAGTTTGGCCCACTGCGCGTCCGCATAGCTAGCGAGCAAAGAATTGTTGTTGGCAATTCTTGCCGAAAAGGCGGCCGAGGATGTAACTCTTTTTGCAAGGGCATATAACCGCTTGCCCTCCTTGTCAGGCGGTGCCTCACTGGTGGAAAGTGGTACCTCTGCCCTCTTTCTTGTGTTGGTTACTACCAGGGAATCCGGAATGGAATGTCCCCTGATGTACAGCGGGTCTGAGGGTGAAGGAGTGAAAAGTTTTTCAATTCTAGGATTGACCCCTCTGATTAGTGCGGGTGTGGACAGCGAAGGGATGATTCTTCTCTTCACCGAAGCGAGGAGGGGAATTGTCTGACTAACCGGGGGTTTCTCCTTAATTACCCTTTCTACAAAGTCTAATTCAGGGGAGAGCTCCCCAGTGTCCAGTTCGAAGTGTGCTGCTGCTCTGCGCAACAGGGCATTAAATGTGGGTTGATCGTCAATGGGAGACGTGTTTCTAACAGGTGAATTGTCAGGAGAATTTAGGTTCAGGACATCAGTGTCGGAATATATTGATGGGGATTGCCAGGGGTGAGAAGGTCCTTCTTCTGGATTTTCTCCGAAGCCTTCTCCTACCAAGTCTGGGCTGTCTTCCAGACCTTCCTCCTGGTTCCGTCCCTCTTCCTCGTCCATAAAATCATCCTCTTCCTCAAAATAATGTTCTTCCCCAGTGAGGTCATACACACTATGGAAGTCTGAGGCTGTGTCCTGGTGTGGATTGACTAGTCTTGGAATTTTGCCCCTGGGGTCCTCCTGAGGCCCTTCTCTTATTCTCTTTGGAGTGGGAGGGTTCTGGGTATTCATAAACCTCTCCATGCAGAGATGGAGCCTTTCCATGGTTTCATGGGGTACCCCTGAGCGGTCTAGCGGGGGAAAATTGGTATCTTGTAGCTGAAAACGGCTCGACCTCTCCCACAACGTCGAGGAAAGTGTCCCGTCGCCCTCCGAAAAGCCTTCAGGTGTGCTTGGAATCCCTTCGACTGAAGGAGATCGTCCCTGTCTTTTTGGCGTGTCTTTCGACCTTTGCGTAGCGCTCGACGAGTCTTTCGGCGTACGCTTGTGGGCGTCGGCTACCACGATCCTCGCCAAGCTCTCAGCGACTCGTTTGTCAGCGGAGGGCTGTGGTTTCGACGTTATGGTGTCGATCGCTCTACGGCGGCATGCGCTTTCTGCTGATGCGCGCCGGCCGATGATTTGGGGGCGGTGCCCTTATTTGCCGAAAGCCCAGTCGCTGGTCGCGGCTTCGGTTGCGAGAGGGGCTTCGAACCCGAACGGTCCGAGGAGGCCGCCGGTGAAACCTGCGTCTCCTTGGGCGCTGATGCCCCCTTTCGCCTTCGGCAAAGAAGAGCCATGGGTTGTGTGCTTATGTGTGGTCTTGTGTGCGTCAATGTCGCCGGGGTGTTCATCCCCCATAAGCAGGGCGTGAGCCAAGCCCGTCGGGGCCGGGGACAGACGACGAAGCGCGTGTGCGCTCTCTAGGGGGGTTTTCGACTTCCGTAGCGGAGGTCGTGGTATCACGTTCCTCGTCACTGTCGGAGGTAGCCACGGTGGGTGGAGCGTCGGCCTTCGACATAGCGTAGGCCGCCCACCTCTTGACCCTACGGTCTTTTAGAGTCTTCGGCTTAAGAAGCCGACAAGCCGTGCAACCTTCCTCTTTGTGATCGAGGGGCAAGCAGCGGTTACACTGTGAATGCTTGTCCTTCCAAGTAAACTTGCCCTTGCAAAGCGGGCAAAACCTAAAGCGTGTCCTCTCCATAGCCGAGGCAACAAAACGTGAACCACCCCAAGGGAAAGGAAGGGGAAAAGGAAAGGCATTCTCAGAAAAGAACTAGAGATGTCCCACGACCCCCACTCTCCCTACTGTATTTGGCCTGCGAGGCCAGGCCACGTGTTCGGCAACGCCGAAGGATCTCCTCCGCTCGTCCCCTCCGTCGAAGATCTTGCTCGGCGGAGAGAGCTTCACAACAGCGTCGAGGGGGGGATCGATATGTTCTATATTAATATAGGAAAACGACCAAAGGTCGAGGAGATGAAATCTGCAATGTCTCTCGAGGAGCTCCGCGTAAAGGCGACCAGTAGCTGGGCGGAAAAAAACAATCTGAGGGACCTCGATGCGTGAGGGATTGTGGGTACAACACACGTCACTATAGGGATAGTGTTACAGACACGCCTTGTCGACGTCCCCTTTTCGACTACAAAAAACAAAATGCAATACTCCGCAGTGACCACTGGATGTCAGACCTATGCACAGCATGTACAGCATGTGATTCTAAGCAGATTAACAAACATCAGAAGTATGTATATCAAACAAAGGGCAAAGGTGCTGAAGAGAAGAAGCGCTCTAACACAAACACCTACCAAAAAATGCCCAAGCACACAAGACTTCAAATAACAAGCCTGAGGAAGCTCGCGAGTCGAGCGGCACGCATGGCGTTTTCCACCCGCTGTGGGTGAGTGCTGCATGACACCTGGTCTGCCTAGGTATTGCAATGTATGCTTTTTATGCTATGTTCACTCTTTTTTGATAACTAAATGAAATTTTAGAACACATTTTTGTCATGATCTCTGCATCCAAAAGATCAGGACTTGCCCGACTCCCTTGGAAGCAGACCCATAACCCCGGTTCCGAGTGCCAGCCAGTCCCAATTGGGACCTTTTGGACCCTGTCCTGGCGCCAGTGGCACCAGGCTCATAAAGATGTCCAGTCCCAGCGCTGGAAGCGCCGGGCTCATAATGCTTGGGTGGACTTACCTGCAGCAGACCATGCTGCTTACTTACCTGCCAGTTGAACCCCTGATCCTCTTCTGTTTGGGACTACTTTTCCTGCTGGGTGGGGCAGGAGCCACTCCCTAGGTTCAGAACACTGGAACTCTTCTGGAAAGCAGGAACTCTTTTCTTACCTAGGCGTGGCTGTGGAAGGAGACACCTAAGCACTACAGGAGGCTATTTAAACCACACCCGATGGATGAATCTTGCTTTGCGTTATTCTGCATTCTCTGCAGCAGAACGCTCATCGTGTCTTCTGCTTCTGATCCTGGGCCTAAGGGAACAAAGGCTTACCATCCTGGAATCCAGTCTTCAGCAGCACCTGTAAAGACAAAGAAAGAACAGGTTAGCACTACGGTCTTCAGTGGCAGCGCATCTCTTACCTGGTCCATCGGCTGTCACCAACGCCTCGCGCTGCATTCCGGCATCTGAAAAACAAAGGCTTACCTACTCTTCGCATGCTCCGGAGGTCTTCGCACTGCATTCCGGCATCTGAAAGACAAAAGCTTACCAGCTCTTCGCACGCTCCGGAGGCCTTCGGCGCTGCATCCCGCATCTGAAAGACAAAAGAAGGTGCGTTTAAAGACATTGGGCAACTTTATTACTCACGTGCCATTACTCCTTCCCACGCCGAATCCAGTGGGTATTCCAGCACCCTTCAGCTTCTCTAAAGCTCCGAACTTGTACCTGCAAGATAAAAGGGACAGTTAGTGCGCATCGTGAAGCAGGCTACAAGCCCTTACTTACGTGCTTCCAGGCGCTTCTATTCCTCACGCGGGTTCGATCCTCAACTCTCATCAGCCCGCCATCCGCCATCGCCGGAACCCTGCAAAACAATAGATATCATTACAAAAGACTTAAGACATTTGAAGTGCCCAGAACTTACCGCTCGTGCAGTTAACGACGGACAGCAGTCCTCTGAGGTCAATAGGCCTGCACCCTTATCCAGTGAAGAAACTGGTTACGGCACCCTGCCCCGAGGCAGATGGAGAGCTCGGCGTTCACTTACCTAAGGTGAGGGCGTTAACCTTTGGGGTTCTACAGGAGAAGAGAAAGGGAAGAGGAGAGAGGCACCCAATAACCCCAGTTCATTAATTCCATATTTTCTATCTGCAGACATCTTACTCTTCGAGTCAGACATACAGTGCACAGAGGTCCAGCCCAAAGAGCCAACCGTGTGTTACACATCACCTTTGAAGATACGGCATTCACCCAGTCAAGACCGGCGCCTCTGCGGGAATCAGGTGAGCGTTACAGAACGCAAAGCCAACCGCAAAACTCCCACCCAGGCGCTATGGAAACCTCGGATACCGACCAGCTAGCCCAGTTACTTGGGGAACTAAGAGCAGAAGTGCATGCAGCCCGCCAGGAAACGAATGCTCTAAGAAGGGAACTGATTATTTCCAAGGAGCGAACAGACCATCTCGCTAGACAATTGCTACAGTCACAAGCCGGACAAACTCCGTTACCTGCATCAGGGGCAAATCTTCCTTCAACATCCTCTACGAACCCAGTGCAGATCAACCTACCTGGGAATGTACCTCTGGCTCCGCCCGAACGATTTTTTGGTGACCCAAAGAGGTTTGCAGTATTTATTAATCAGTGCCGGTTGCACTTCTTATGCCGGCCAGCAGCCTTTCCAACTGATCAAGCTAAGGTAGCTTTTGTGCTTTCGTACCTTAGTGGCAATGCGGCAGACTGGTCGATCCCTCTAGTTAATCAAGATGATCCGGTTCTCCATGATTTTCAAGCTTTTCAGCTCAGTATGGAAAAACTGTTTGCAAGACATTCACAGGGGCAGGCCTTGGACAATTAGCTCCTTTCATTGCGACAGGGTAATCAAGACCTTTTGGCTTATATTGCGTCTTTCAACAGACTGATAGTGGAAACTCGATGGCCTGAGGACAAAAGGATTACGCTGTTTTATAGAGGTCTACGTGGAGAGCTCAAAGATGTGTTAGCCCAAGTAGTGAATCCCCCGCAAGACTGTTCGGACTATATTGACTTAGTCGTTCAAATTGACCATAGACTGCAGAACAGGAAGGCCGATCGTTCCAAGTTTGATGCTCGAGTATTTTCCAAACCACCCACTCCTACCAAAGGAGTAGACTCCGGGGAACCCATGCAAATAGGGGGCCTGAAAGGACCACTAACACAAAAGGAGCGGGAAAGGAGAAAACAGCTGCAATTATGCCTCTATTGCGGAAACTCGGGGCACTTTCTTCGAGACTGTCCGGTGAAACCAGCCAAGAAGGCAGTAGGAGCTGCAGTTACCAGGGTCACAAACTCTGAGCAGGGAAACAACCTCGCCCGACAAGAATAGAGGTCCTCTTGCCGAGCGTTAAAACCAGTTCCGTGACCTCGCATTTCGTGATACCTATGGTCCTCATTAGCCCTGAACATCCGGATCGATTACATGCGATTGAAGCTTACGTCGACAGCGGTGCCATCGGCAATTATGTGGATCATGAAATGGTTTTGAGGATGAATGTGACTCTTTGTCCAAAGGCTGTAAAGGACGTCATTACTACGGTGGATGGTACGGAGATAGCCTCCGGACCAGTAACGCATACCACCCAAGAAGTGACGCTAGTAAGTCAAGATGGACACCATGAGAAGATCGTGTTCGATGTGATCAAGGCCCCTCAGTTCCAGATTATTCTAGGAATTCCTTGGTTGGAGAAGCACAATCCTCAGATCGATTGGCGAGCAAGAACGGTTCAGTTTCCAGAATGTGTCTCTACTTGTCACCCTCGACCTGGTGTTGCACTGGCAGCAATTTCCTCGGAGGCTCCCCAGTTACCTCCTCAATACTTAGAATTCCAAGATGTTTTCCGGAAGGATCAGGCTAACTCTCTACCTCCTCATTGGTCTTATGACTGCCAGATAGACCTGATACCTGGATCTACTCCTCCTTGTAGTAGAATTTATGCCCTCACCGAGCCTGAGAATCTTCACCTCCGACAATACCTGGATCCCTAGCGAATGGGTTTATTCGTCCTTCCAAGTCCCCTGCTTCCTCAGCTTTGTTCTTCGTTCCAAAAAAAGAAGGGGACCTTAGAACTTGTATAGATTATCGCGCCCTGAACCAGATCACCGTTAAGAATAGATATCCGTTACCTTTGATCCCTGAACTCCTGGACCAAGTCAGAAAAGCATGCATATATATAAAGCTGGATCTTAGAGGAGCCTACCACTTGGTACGAGTAAAAGAGGGCGATGAATGGAAGACGACCTTCCGCACCAAGTATGGGCTATTTGAATATCAGGTCATGCCCTTCGGACTTTGCAATGCCCCGGCGCCTTTCAATATTTTATGAACGATGTCCTCAGAGAGCTCATAGATGTGTGTGTTGTTATTTACATTGACAACATCCTCGTTTATTCTTCATCGGAAACTGAACATCGGAAACGCGTGAAAATGGTCCTCGAGAGATTGCGTCAACACAAACTTTTCGCTAAGTTGGAAAAATGTGTTTTCAACGTGACTGAAGTTGAATTCTTGGGATTCATATTATCACCTAGCGGAGTGCGTATGGATTCAAAGAAGGTCGATGCAATTCTCAAATGGCCATCACCATCCTCCGTAAAAGGTGTTCAAAGCATGTTAGGCTTCGCTAACTTTTACCGCAGGTTTATCCCCGAATTCTCTCGAATAGTCCAGCCCATCACCGCCTTGTTAAAGAAAAACAAACGTTTTGAATGGTCTACCGAGGCGGAACAAGCTTTCCAGAATTTGAAGACTAGATTTATCTCTGCACCGATCTTAAAACATCCTCGCCCAGAACTCCCCTACATCGTTGAAACTGATGCTTCGAGCCTTGCCATGGGGGCAGTTATATCACAAAAGGACCCAGTAACAAATCAGTTGCATCCCGTGGCATTTTGGTTCCGCAAATTCTCGCCTCCTGAAATCAATTACACTATTACTGATAAGGAACTTCTAGCTATCAAGTCCGCCTTTAAGGCTTGGCGGCATTATCTTCTGGGCGCCCGACACACCGTTACTGTGATTACAGATCACCGAAACCTGCAATATTTGAAAACCGCAAAAGCTGAATCCTCTAGGCAACTCCGTTGGGCACTATTCTTTGCCGAGTTTGACTTCATAATTACCTATCGACCTGGTACAAAAAAAGGTAAAGCTGATGCCCTTTCTCGGATGGGAGTGGAAGAACATTTGATCAATCCTAAACCTGTACCTATCATTCCCGAACAAAGAATTCTAGGTGTAATCGCCACACAATCCATAGAGGAAGTTAAGGATAAAGCCAGGCTACTGGTAACTCCAGCAGACATACAGAATTGGCATCTGCAGGGAAAGGACTTTACGGTGAAGGACAACTTATTATATTTCCAAGAACGGTTATACCTGCCCAGCACAGATTTACAGAAAAAGGTAATCTCTTGTTATCACGATTCTTTAATGGAAGGACATCCCGGTATGACCAAGACCTCGGAAAAGATCAAGCGCTACTTCTGGTGGCCGTCTTGGAAAAAAGATATCAGAGACTTCATAATGTCCTGTGGAGTATGCGCCCAAAACAAGAGTCAAAAGGAAAAACCAGCCAGCCTCTTACGCCCTATTGACATCCCGCCTCGTCCTTGGCATACGCTTTCTATGGACTTCATCACCGATCTACCTCCATGCTCCGGATACAATACGATCCTAGTAATCGTGGACCTATTCTCCAAGATGGCGCATTTCATTCCACTCAAAGGCTTACCAACAGCAGCAACTCTGGGCCGAGAATTTCTCGAAAACATCGTCCGACTGCACGGTTTTCCTTCAGTTCTAATTTCGGATCGAGGTAGTCAATTTATTTCTCATTTTTGGCGAAGTTGCTGTCGGTCGGCTCAAATTGATGTGAGACTTTCGACCAGCCACCACCCTCAAACCGACGGACAAACCGAGAGGACCAATCAAACTCTGGAACAGTATTTGCGCTGCATGCTACAACAAACTGAAAAAAACTTGGAAAGATATCCTTTGGATAGCCGAATATGCCTACAATAACTCTGTCCACTCGGGAACTGGGAAGACCCCGTTTTTTCTTTTATACGGTAGTCACCCTCGAACCTCGGAGTTGGATCCACTCCAAGATCTGGAACACCAGCAGTAGACCACCTGCATTCTACAATCACCCAACATTATAAACAGAATCCGTTGTAGGGACTTTCATCAAAATGTATTGCACATGTGATATCATCAGTGATGTCATCAAGGGCATTTGTAGTGTCTTCTTTGATGTCCTGGGTGTTAGTCTTAGCAGTGCACGGTGGTAGCATGAGTTATGGTTGCTTAGCTTACCATAACTGTGGAATTTAGTTTTTTTTGTTGGTTTTACCTGTAACCAGAACGTCCCTTTAACGTTTTTTGTTAGTGAATTTCAAAGGTTTTCAGTAAAGGGAAAAGGTTTTTAGTAACATTTAGACTTCACCTGGTTGGCGTATGTGCAATTATGCGGCAAGTATCCATAGGACTGTATTAGTGACTGCATGTCTGCATCTTTAAAAGCACTTAAGCAGTTGTGGAAGCACACGTGTTTATGTTCAAAACCTAGACCCATGCATATGTCATGCACTGTAGGCTGATAATACCGCCCCTGTCGCCAGCCCTACGTATTCATGCAGTAGGCTACCGCATTTAAAGTATTGCTGTCCAGTTCATGGATGGCTCTGCAAACTTAGCAATGTGTAGCTAAAGTACTCCTAAATGTATAACGGCCACTGGTAAACAAAACAGCAACCTGCACTGTGACGTGGGCGTGTTGGATGTGCCATTACTTAGGTTTATCTGCCGTTTCCCTTTCCATGACCCGTGAAACTGATACATTGTGTGCACTCAGCAGTGTGACGGAAAGTATGAACAGGGCGTGTGTCGGTTATACAGTTGAAGAAAACATGTAAACTGCAAGGGGTATAGTTTGTAGTAAGGCAGCAAAATTGCAAAGCTGGTGCACCTTCCTCACACATACTAGTGCATGTAAAGGCAAGTAAGAAAGCAGCAGAAAATGCAGACCGCAAACAATCTTACTGGTGGTTAGAAAAGCGCTGTATGTGGTTGGGGTGCACAGAATAAATGGCTTTGTGGTATACATAAAGAAGCTGTGGCTGGCGTTGTTGTAAACATTCTTGCATTACACAAAGCATATATATCCGTGAATGGTACCGCTAACAGTAATGGAATAACAAAGTGTTTGTACTGCATGTGACGACAACTCAAACTGAAAGACAAAGGAGCAGTGGGTCAACTACCGCCTTTTGAAGAATGACACTGGCTACTTTCATGTACAGGATTTTCCACATCTGCTGCGGGCAACAAGAGGGGCACTCCTGTAAGGCAGCAGAGGTGTATAACAACCTTTTCAAAGCATATGCTGCGCTACAAATCCTTAGCCGGCAAAGGGCATTGTATATGTAGTGCACTGCGCTACTGTACGCAGGGAAGGTACATGGAAGTGTATTGCAACAGTCGTTACAGAAGTATTACAATGAATGCCGCCTATATAGGTGAGGGCTACCCAATAATTCCGTCTCCCAGCACGTCCCCTATAGTATCTAGGCAGGTGCTGCCCCTTCTGTACCAGACCTTTCCTGGCTTTCCTTCTGTGGCATGTGTGAGAACACAATAATAAATAAAGATGCACTGGGGAACGAAAAAAGGTTATAAAAAAAAAACACACCTTTCACAGATGAAGAACGGAATTGCCAATGCACGCATGAAGGGCAGGGGGCGTGGTATTGTGGAGAACACTGCAGTTCAGTCTGTTAGAAAGGAGTGCGCTGTACAAAGAATTGTCTTTACGTGTTGCAGAGCGTTTGCAACAGAGTCACAGCGCAACACTTACTAGAAGAAAATACCACTACTTGCAAGAAAGGTACCAAGGCAATTTAGATGCAGAAGTCGAGATAGCTGGCACAATAAGATGAACGTTGTAGCTTGGGAAAAGTATTTGTGCTGTGAAACATCATAATGCCATGGGCGAAGTATCCCATTGGCACATGACAAAGAGATGCACAAATACACTTCTTTGCAATATACCGTGCTGTCGCCATTGACGGACCAAATAGAAAATGACGCTGCCATATCGGTAGCTGAATACTGCGATACAAAGTTATGTAAGGGATCGGATAGAAATGCATGAACTGGGCAAATGCCTCCTTCATCGCAAACGGCACTGAAACTCGTGGAACATGCTGTGCAATGCTCCCTGCAGAATGAAAAACTATTATCGTCATGATTGCATATTACACACAAACCAAAATCAGGCACTTCATTGTACCTACTCCATAGCACGACACATGCACATCATAGATTAGCAAATGAGTAGCGAGTGCAGTTTTTGTTGCATTCACTTTCACTGATTGTATGTCGCATACCCTAAAATCTGCACGCTGTGCCTTGTAAAACACACAGCCATAACGGCACGCTCTGCATTTCAGTTAACAAATACACAATGTAGCACCATTGGTCCGTAAACACCACACCCATACACTATTGCCCAATCGCGTAGCCTCAGCAAACCCATTGCTATGGGCGTCATCTGCAAAAGGGGCGTATGTACCACGTGCCGCCCTGCAGCTATCGCGATATTCGCAAACTTTTGGTGCTTGGAGTTTGGGAATAACTTTCTACCAGGGAAGCGAACGTTTTTGGTTGTGGTGGCTCTTAAAAGAACCTTTGGTTTTTTTATTTTTTTTGTTTTTTTTAAAAAGGTGCTTCCCTAGAAACACCTTTTTGGGGTTTTCATACGTGAATGTGTGTTTACAACGTCAGCTCACATTCTTACAGTAGGGTCTTCAGTGCAATCTGTAGATTGCGAACGAACATTTCATTGTCACTGGCCAACAAAGACATGACATTTCCCTTGAAAAGGTGTACGTATTGGGAACCAATGTTCTCCTTCTCACAGGAGAACATCCCAGCAGCAGTCAAGAGGTCACACATGCTTCTGTTGATGAGAACCCTTCCGACCTCTGGCTGGCGACAGGAAGCATTGGAATAATGCCACATGATTCTCGGCAGTATACATGAGAAAAGCACCTTCGCAGTAGGAGAAGTGCGCTGCACTGCTTTCATCAAAATCTTCAGTTGACTGAACACACGGGAACAAGGCATGTTGCCCAAAAAGAAGCCTCCAAAGTGCACTATCACAACATGTACAGTTGCCGAAAAGGCCATGTGTCGTCATTCTAGAAGAAGTCTGCCAAAACAGAACTATTCCATACAACTCCACAAAATGTCCACTCCCTCCAAACCTAAATTGCTAGACAAATCTTCTTGGAGGGCTTACACGCACAGATCTTCCACAAAGTAATCACCCACAACGAAAACTGTGCATCTTACCATGTTTGAAAGCTGCAGTATACAAAAAGGTATGGAAAAGTGAATGCCTCCCTTTCCTGCGACACACACCCAGAGCACCTCATTGGCCAAATGGCATATTCCCATTTCCACTGGCCAACACCGTGAGAAGGGCAAAATGTGGCACATGCCTTTCCCCAATCACTGCAAGGGAGGTGCCCCGGTGAAGCAGGAAGAATCCTTCTCCCTATTGGTGCTCTTTTCTGTAACGTCCACCCTGACCACCTGATTGGCCAAAGGGCATAGTCCCATGTCTATTGGCCAGCATGCTCACAAACGCAGAATGTGGCATATGCTTTTCTCAAAGGATTGCCAGAGCCCCGCCCCAGTCAAGCCAGAGGAGGCCTTCCTATTGGAGCGCTTTCCACTGATGATAGAACAATCGTTACAATCCCATTTCCATAGGCCAGCATGATGAGTGTCGAATGTGGAACATGCGGGTCCCCAAGTACGGTGAGAGCCATTCCCCAGTGCAGCAGGAGTCCCTCTTCCTATTGGCGCACATCCTAAGCAACTCATTGCACAATCCCACAGTTCCATTTTCATGCCCGCCACACGCAAAATCGCTGCATGTGACTTTCGGGCTGTGTGCAGGTGTGGGGGAATAACGTGCAACCAGGGCAGGGGGAGTTCGTAGTAAGGGGCTACTCTTGAAAGTGTTTTTTTTGTTTGTGTAGCTCTTTCTACAAAAAACACTGTTTTTTGTAGCTTTTGTGTTTTCTTCTACGCACATTAGTTCAGTAAACTCTTCATCGCATCCTGTAGACGTAGACGAGCAGACAAAACTGCTGGTCTGACCTGGTGTTAAGGACGGGACCCGTTAAGGGACCTGGGCACAAATAACGGGCTTGGCATACACCGGCCCATTATTTGCACCCTCCCAATTCCCATTGAGCCCTATAGGGGCTCAATGGGAATGGTTTGGTGAATGGGGACTTACCGGTCCCGCCAAGGTCGGACTGGACCGGCAAGTCCCCATTTCACCAATCCGGACACAGTACCGTTATTGGTGGTAGTCATGGCGCAAATAGGGCCATGACTTCACCAACCTCGTAATGAGGGCCAATATGTTTCACCATGTCAGCCATCCTCAGTACGCAGAGTATAATGTGCAGCTGTTTCACCTCCCCTTCCTGTTAACCACACCCACACTACCCGACTGGCTAATCCCCACACTGCCATGGCAATTGGGCAAGGTGGTGTAAAGGGCAGATTTTGGCACATGCGCCTCCCAAAGTAGCGCGAGGGCCGCACCACTGTAAAGCTGCAGCAGTCCTTCCCTTTGCACTAGGTGGGGGGGTTGGGTCGGTGGTAAACAATATGAAACTGGGCCGGCGATTCAGTCTTCCAGCGTATATGTATGAAGTAATATTTTTTTACGTGCGTGTGAGCAATTTTATTTTGTATTTTCTAATTATATGTTTCTGCTTGCCTTTCCTCACATTTTTACGACATTCTGGTCAATGCTTCTTGCAGTGTGAAAGAAAACAGCATTGCCAATGGCGCTCAAATAAATGCAATTTCTACAGAACCACTGCATATTTTGCGACCTCATGATCTCGTAGTGCGTGGAGAAAATGCCAGCAGTCTGCATAAACTGACGCATAATTCTGTTTATAGCACACCTTCCGACCGCTGGCTGGTGACAAATTACACAGTCATGAACCCACACTGCTCTTGGTGTTATACATGGAAAAACCACCTTGGCAGTAGGAAAAATACGCATCACTGCGGACAGCAACCTCATCAGTAGACGGATCAATCGTCCGCACGACATGTAACCCAAATGTGGATTTCCATAGTCCACCACGACACAGTCGTGTCGGATGCCACATATCTGCAAATGCGAACCATCCCCCCCCAAAACTGCAGTCACCCTGATAGGCACAGAAAGCGTCCACTCCTTCCAACCCAACATTACCAGCAACACCTGTGCAGATGGCGCACAAAGGTATCACTGAAGATAAGCACTGTGCGTCTCTCCATCTCGACCACCCTCACGACACAGCAGTGTGACGAAATGGTATCGCCCATTCCTATGAACCACGCCCTAAACTCCTAATTGCCGATTTCTCACAATTCCATTTCCACCCTGCTCATAATGGGAGGCTGTGCATGTGGGCTTTCCCCATCTACAGTGAGAGCCACAGCCCAGTAAAGCTCTGACAATACTTCTTCCCTTTGCACAGTCACTTTCTGAAGCACTCCCAAAATTGGGTGCAGTCACATCTCAAAACACGCATGCACCAATCGTATAGAAAACCTCTGCAGTGCACTGTCATTTCTATACACCACTCCTTGTTCACCGTTAAACTCTCAGTACACATTCCGTTTGATTACAAAGCCCCTCCACCAGAAATTTCTGCTAAACAAGGCACTACTGCAGCATCCACACACACCCTTACACGCCCCCAGCACAGCTTTAGGTATGCAAACAACATTGCAATCTTTTTAACACCCACAACACTACACATCCAAGCAAGCGACCATGTGGGCACCTGACATTATGCAGAAACGTTTCATACGTAGCAGCAGTTCTACCCATCTGTTCCAAGACATAAAACACACATACACGAAAACATGTCACACTTAGCAGAAGCCACAAACATTGCGCAGCCTACACCACCCCTACGCACTAACATTCACACGCTATTGTGTTTCTGCCAACCTATGCACACCACCTTCAAAACATTGGGCCTACTTCAATAAATCTGTACACAGCAGAGTAAACAACCACATACAAGTTGCCATTCAACATACCCACTTCCATTCCATACTCACATTACATACGCACTGCACCCTTCGGCCACACTACCGAACTTCTCACTGCACCATCTCCTGCCGCACACCAAATACTGTAGCATGTTCCATCTATCACCACAACCATAGAATGCACAATACACGCTTTGCAACTCACTTGTGCTGCCGTAGCACGTCGAAAATGTGCTGCACACGCATTCTCCAAACATCACTTTTTGGGAAGTACATTTCAGTGTTTCGCAAAAAATGTACAGGTACGATTTCCACTGAACATACAAAAGCACGCTTTCTGGGCCAAGCCCCTGGCGCAAACTTTTCCCCCCAGTCTATGGGGGGGAAAAAATTAATTTGGGACCCCCTCCTGTAACTCAAACCCCCCCCCACCCCACGAAACCTCGCCCAACTTCACCAAAAAATTCAGAGCCGCATTTTCTGACGTCCAGAGGGAGCAAAGTTATAAGCTGCCAAAAAAGTGCTCTTCTTATGAGTTTAGCACCTTAACCATAACATACATATATAAACACACATACATACATACATATACACAACATGTGCAATACCAACTTTTAAACATTCAAATAAATTAGGAAACTGTACAGCATATTAATATGTTGATCTCTGTGGCACCATGTAGAGGTATGCCCATCACCACAGTCCATTAATTCCCCCACACCAACTCAAAATCACATTACAATGTGCAGAGAAAAGCATGGAAAATATTACCATCTCACATAGAGGACCAGAGAAAAATTAAGTGTCTGGGGTTTGGTTTTAGAAGGGGCCCAAGGGGTGGGTGCAGAGGAGTAAATGGAGTTGGGTGAAATGCTAGGGGCAGGGAAAGAATTTCAAGTTATTTGAAAGTGATGGGCGCACCATGTACGAATCTCTTTACATTGCCCTTCCCTTATTCACCAAACTGAAAAAACGATTGGCACATTGTCCCTAATCTGTGACACCATCCCACTGTAGTGACAGTATAGTGAATGGAATATAAATGTATCTGTTGTGAGAAACAGCCCTTTGTAGCTGCATCTCAAATCTATTGCTTAAGAACAGTATGTGGCACGCCCATCTCCCTTTCAAATTACTTGAATTATTTCCCTGCCTCAAGCGTCTCCCCCCACCCCCACTCCCTGTACTCCTCTGCACCCACCCCTTGGGCTCCTAAAAACCAAACCCCAGACACTCTTTGCACAAACACTTGGCTAGTCTGACACAGAAAAACAATGCTTTAAGGTGAAGTGCTGACCTTTTGAGCTGGAGCGAATGACTCGTAATGCTATATCATATGAGTTTATAGCAAGAACGTAATCTGCTTGCTGATAGTAAAAGTTTCCTCTCTCCCGTTTCCGATTGGCCAGTTCGATCTTGTCCTTCCCAATAAGCGTCTCTAGATCCGGGCCTTCCTGTACATCCAATAACTCGACTTCAAGGTGAAGAGCCGCATCCGGTGGAACGAGGGGACTGCTACTCAAGCACAGGGAGAAGCAAAACCAGAGTCAGCGAAAAGTTAAGACGAAAAGAAACCAACAGTGAATAACGGTGCCAACAACAGCTCGGCGGACATTTCCCAAAACATGAAAAAATGCATATTAGCCATAATCCTTCAAATGGCACACACCCTCAACTTAAAGCACTTCACGAAGGATGTTCACACAGTGTACGGGTATACACATTTTACTGTGGGTGCTGGTGCATAAAGTGGTTGCCGTTGCTTCAAAGTTTCGTGGAGGAAGCTCAAAAGTACCCCAAGTATGCTCTAAATAAATGTCCTTTGTCATTCAAAGGAAACTGCACGAATATTGTGATCACTGAAAATCTTTTAGGGGGATCCTGCATTAGGTAGCACATATGCCACATTGACAATGGCTTGGATTAGGGCCTTTTCAGAGAATCACTTAGCGAAAACTGGCATACACATATCTACTGCGTGCTGTCTAATTTCACATCGAAATCCAGAGGGGCAAGGGCTGAGGCAGACATTAATGATCACCTTGACGATTTCCTTTGCGCACTACGGTCGATTTTTGCTACATCATTTTTATTTTCCACAACGTAGCCAAATGTAGACAAAGAGAGACATATGGAGAAATAAAGGTAAGATAAAGGACAAAATACAGATGGAGGCAGTGGTAGTGAGAAAGTGAGGGAAACATGAAAATAAACCCATTAAAGAGTCTGCAAGCCTTCATATCATATGCCCCGTAACAAAAAAACAATATTCAAATAAAACAGGAGGAGGCTGGGGGAGGTGCACAATACCCAAACCACAGTACACTGACAGTGGAGTACTATCAGTAGCCATTTGTGATTAAGAGGTAAAATGTCTTATCTGCCCATCATGCTTTGATTTTACGAATTCAAGATTGTATATGTTTTTTTTTTTTTTTTTATTTTTCATTCAGTTTTTACAAACTTTTTGAAAACTTTTTTTTAAACACTTACTTCTTACACAAGAACAAAACACTTTTTTAAAATATACCAATTGCATCTAAAAGCAACAGAGAACATTACGACTGGAAGACAATTTTTCCCTTGGCTTGTCGCGCCTAAACTTTAGTGTATCTCTGCTGAGGCGATTTTTCTAGTTCTCTTTTAGTTCTATGCTCTTCGTGCCTTCCATTTTCGCAACTGTGTGAATGAAATTGATGACATTCTTGATCCCCCTGATCATTCGTTTGTGATTGTCTTATCCTCATCGTATGGAGAAGTCTCCTCTAACCGAATTTGCATTTGGTCGAGGAATCGCCTCATTGCGATCAGTAGGGATTTGCTTTCGCCGATGTGGAGGTGCGTCCACCATTCTTCCAGACCATACGACAAGACTCGACATCTCTCTTTCTTTAAGCATTTTTCTCGTTGAACTTTGAAGCATTTTTCTCGTTGAACTTTGATTATACTTTAATTGACTATCGTAAATTATGTAACTTTCGGGTTGCTAACCATGGTACTTTTATAATGTACATTTTCTTAATTCAGAAATACTTGTAGCATTCAGGATTTAATATAAAGTATGGCACACAAAACGAATTCATTAGAGTAAAATGGCCATTACCTTCCATGTACCCCATATGCATATTTTGCATCAGACACAATTAAGGATCTTTCGCCCAACTGCATCAGTTGCACGCACAGGTCAAGCGCCTAAAGGGGAAACAGCAAGGACGTTCATTAGAGAGGCACCAACATTGCCAAAAGCTAACCACCACCATTCGATCATCATACTGCCTCGTATTAGCACCACAGGCTACGTTCAAGAGAAAGACACACCCAGAAACTTTGTAGCAATTGATCAGTTTCCATGCAAGGGACGTCACAGAGGGACAAGAACCCCGTGAACATGTCAACACTTTGCACAGATTTAGACTGAAAGGATCTGGTCCATATTGAGCCTAGCTAGACCAAGGATCATCCCCTGACATGAAAAGAAATAGGCAGGACGAAGTGTCTTGCTGTTGTAGCTGACCATCTGACTCTTTGCTCTGAGGTCATGGATCATACCCAGCTTGAATTGTCTCCAACAAGGATTAGGTCTACAAAGCAGTGAGCTGGAGGCGTAACTCTGCAGTCTTACTGGCTAGGGTGGCCTGTAGCCTTTACTGGATCATGAGGCCACGGGTTTGTACTGAATGGGAAGGCCTGTGGTCTGAAATGCAGACCAATGGCATGAAACCTGCAATGGATATTGTACTAAAGGGGAAGTCTGTCGCCTTCACAGGATGAGGAACCCAGTTGTCTGAAGCAAACATGAAAAATCTACACAAAACATTGCCATGTGAGAGACATTTGGATTAATCAATGCAAGTTACATGCTGCAATGAAAATGTATTGGAGCACTACATTCACAACATTTGGCACAAAAAGACAGTAAACATGCCAACTAAGTAGCCACGTCCACCACGAGAAGTATTCATGTATAACCAGCGGAGTGTCGCACCCCCAGGAACTATCCATCCCATTCTGACCTGTAGGACATCACCATCTCCCAAGGTGAAAGTTAGACTTGGTTGTTCCTCCACCAATGTGCCATCGTCTAGCAGCACCTTGAGCTGTACTGTAACATCCTGGCCACTCCTGGGCCTGCTGTCCACCCCTTTTCCAGGCGTCAGGATCTTTTTCTTTAACAATCCACTTCCTGCAGACAGAAGCAATGTAGCATTAAGAGCCAACAGACAGGGATATCAAGCAACTACCCATGAAATCATGCTCACCATCTTTATGCTGGGCACAGTGTCGGATACTAGACAAATTAAAAGAAAACATTTAAAGTGAAAATACTATAATCCTGACCATGTCCCTACTAGAATAATTGCACACCTCTGTATCAGGGATACAACACGAAATTGTGCCTGGAGGAAACGTACAACTTAGGACTCATTAGTTGTTTAGTGTCCGAATGAATCTAGGAAACACTTTGAACTGGGTAGAACAAGTTGAGTGGTTTATTTTCACTCGTATATCATTTTCATTTTTATTTACTTGTTTATAATCGCGTTAGCAATTTTTACAAGACTCTTGACTTTGTTGGGAGCTAAGAGATTTGCAGACAAAAGGCGAGAAGACAAACTGCAGAAGACGAAACAGAAAAAAGAAAAAAACAGAAGGGACAGAAGAGGGAGCAGGAGAAGATTAGGAGATGGCAAAAGGAAAGGGAGAAGAAGACAAGGACGATAGAAGAGCGCAAGGCAGGTAGAAAGCAGGAAGCAGCAAAACACGAGGAGAAAAGGTCTAGTAATACAGCCGCTAGGGTTAGAGGAAAGTGCTCCATATCGGGAGTCAAGAGAGTACGTTAATTGCATTTTAAAGTTCGAAATTCAAAAGTCTGAGGCGACGGTTGGATTCATTTCGCCAGACCCTCCTTTTATCAGTTTAGAGTCCTTTACCAACTACTATCATCCGGTCAGGTCTTCTGCTTGGAATGTAGACCGAGCTTCAGTTTGTGCATTTATTTTTTGGAAGGCGGCTTCCAGAATTTTTGCTGTAGGTAGTGTCCAGGCAGTCTTTTCCCCTGACATCAGCCTGTTCCACCAAATGGCTTCTCCTTGAAGAACCACAAAAACAGTGCACAGGCTGTTTAGGTAAGTAGCCCGTACTTCTCTTAGCTCCGAACACTGCATCAGCAGATGTCTTACTGTTTCAGGTTTATTTATTTTGCCACATAATCTGCATTCTTTGGTGGCCGTTTTTAGTCTGATTGCCTGAATTTCGCGTGTCGGGAGGAGACTTAAGCGTGCTCTCGTATAGGTTGTCCTTAGTTGTTTATCCGGGAACTTTGTGCAATACGGCAACAGCTTGTTGAGACTATTGAAGGTCGGTGGCAGATGTTTTGTGAGTTTGTTGCCTTGTGCTTTTTCAAGGGTGTTAATCCAATCTTGGGCTTCCAATTTGGATTTTACTCTTACTGGGTTCATTTGCAAATCCTCTGTGCACGCCACCTCCACCAGTTTCTCTCTTAGCTTTTCCACCCACCTATTTAAGGTGGTCAATTTATGGTTTGATATTTCAGTTCTGATGATCTTGTAGGTCAGCAGGGACTCCGGTAGTGAGGTGTTTCTGAAGAGTTGCATTGCACCCAATGTTTCAAATTGTTCTAGGGAAAGCAGGCCTAGTTCTCGTCTGATGAGGTCCACTGAGACTGAATTTGGTAGACCTAATAGGGATTTCCAAAGATACCCTTCCAGTTTTCGCCATATGGTGTTCGACATATTCAAAGTTGCACCCATCCCATAGATGAGGGTCGGGACTACTTTCCCTTTATAGAATTGAATGACTGGTATGGCTGAGAAATCCCCGTATTTTCTATCCAGGGTCTTCATTTGGGCTGCTAGGTTTTTTTTGCTCCCCCCCCCCCAAAGAGTGTTGCTTGCATTGTTTCTTCCTTGCTTGATGCGTCTATGAAAACTCCTAGATATTTATAGGAGGGGACCACCTCGATGTTTACCTTGTCCAGAAACCATTTGTTATTTGTCTTTATTTTCATAGAGCTTTTTCCTATTATCTCAATCTTTGTTTTTTTCTTGTTTATTTGAAGATTTATTTGGTCCATATACGCCACCAAGTTGTTTAGTTGGCGCTGGAGCCCTATCTGTGTCTGATCTAGTAGAATGAGATCGTCTGCATATAGTAGCCGTGAGATGTTCACATTTCCCAACTTAGGCGGAGAGGATCTTACTGAAAGTTCGACTTCCTTATAGTCTCCTAAGTAAGCGATAAGCAGGGCTGGGGCTAAGGGGCAGCCCTGCTTCACTCCGCGATTTGAGGGAATTTCGCGCGATAGCATGCCTTGGATGTTGAGGCGCACTCTTAGTCTGGTGTTCTCGTGTAGAGCCATCACTGGGTCAAGTAGCACTTTTGGGCATTTCCATTTTTCCAGTTTTGTCCATAGTCTTTGCCTGTCCACTCTGTCGAACGCCTGCGACAGGTCTATGAAAGCCATAAACACTGGAGGCGCACCTTGTTTTACCTTCACTTTTAAAAGGTTTAGCATGCAGATATTCACTGTAGTGCTTCCGTTTTTGAGGAAGCCCATTTGGAATGGGTCGTTGGCAGGAGATGTTTTGGCCCAGGTGCGAAAGTGGCCTAGGAGTAGGGTTGCGAACATTTTTCCTATTATGTCAAGGAGTGCTATCGGCCGATAGTTGCCCGGTTCTTCCCTGTCGCCTTGTTTGAAAATCGGTATGATCACCTCTTCTGTCCAGGATGGAGGGATGGCTTTTGTTTCTCTACAGTGTTCGAAGAGAGTACTGATGAAGTCTGACCATTCCTCCATGTTTTGTTTGATATCTATGTTACTGAAGCCATCCGGGCCTCGTGCCCTTGATTTTTTTAATCTTGTTATTGCCGAGCTTATCTCTTGTTTGTCAGATAGATCGATCCATGGGCGACCTTTAGTTCTTTGTGATGCACTACCCTTGATGTCGGGGCTTTGAAGAGGTCTTCGCTCACTGCATTGGTTGTTCGGATGTCTATTGCTTTATTGGGCGTTTTGATGAGTGCCCAAAATTCGCTGGTTTTCTTGGCACTAGCGCCCTAAGCATTTCCTCCGCATCCTTCTGGTACTGAGCATATCTGTGTCCTAAGATCCAGGATTTATATATCCTTATTTCGGATTGCAGGTTTCTCCATGCCATTGGGGTGTTGACTTTCTTGGCTTGTTTTTAGTTTTTCTAAAAGCTCTTTTCCTTTCCACTACTTCTTTGTCATACGCATGGATGTTTTTGGTTATCGCATGGTTTCCCCCCTTCATTTTCTTTCTGTGATGTAGCAGAAAGGGTAAGTAGTCCGGCCATGCTGTTTTTGTTTCCAGCGAGCGGGCTCCTCTTTTGTAGCCAACCGTGATGTTTACAATATCAGATGCAGTCAGGCACAGGCGAGTGAGCTGGTTGTTCACCTCTATCGAGTGTTTGTACATTTAGGTCAAAGGGCGTATTGATGACCATGCAATTGTTACCAGGTTGTGGTCGCTCTCTGTGGTTCTGACTACCGCATAGTCTTCTATGTAGTGTAGCATACTCTCGGAAGTAAAGAAGTAATCAAGGGTAGCTTTCGATTCTCCTCTCTCCCAGGTAGGTATCGTCCCCCCCCCATGCTCCCGATGATGCGACATTATGTAGATTTCTTGATTTCATTAGAGAGATCCATCTTGCTCCTCTTTCTTCAGCTTGTGGACGAACGTTCTTCACCTCAATGTTGTCTGTGTTAAGGTTACAATTAGAGTTTAAATCTCCACAAATGATTATGTGTGTTTGGGGATCTTCTACTGAGATGTTATCAACCACCTTTTCTAGTTTTTTGCAAAACTCTGTACTTGATGTTCTCTGCGGATTCAAGTATACAGTTATAATTGCTAGATTTTCTGGTTCTGTTCGCCTTGTTCCACTCTGTTTTTGGCTCCAAGTTGTTAAGACCGCAAGAATACCATATGATTCCGTTATTTTCTTTGTGATTTCGATTCTTGATCCCCATTCGAACGGCCATTAATAGGCCTGCAGATGGTCGGCCAACGATGCCTTTTGTTGCCGCGGAGAAAGCTATGTCAAAGCAGTCCAGTGCTGGTTTCGCCATTAGTCATGTTTCCTGGAGACAAAGTATGTCAAATGCTCCAAGGTCTTGGTTGTCTGGATTCATTAAATGATGGTGTCCTCTCATATTCCATGAGGCCATTGTCAGGGCATTCTTTGTCGTCGTTTGGCGAGAGTCAGATGGAGGAGGTAGTTTTCCCGGCGCTGCTCCTGATGGTTGCCATTTGTCAGATTTAGTGTTTAGGGCTGCTTTCAACCATTTCCACAGGCTCTTTGGTTTTCTTGAGTCTTCCCTTTCTAGGCCAATCTCTCCTCTTTCTTGGACGTTTTCATGCTTCTTTTGTTGATCGTTTTTATTGCAGTGTGTGGCTGGTCTCTGATGGTCATCATCTGCTTCTGAAACAAATCTGTGGTTATGGTATTGCTCGCTCTTCCAGACCGGAGCCTCCTTTCTTACGACCGTGGAGTAGATCTCTCTTCTCCTGCTTCGCTCCCGTCTGGCCTCTCTGTTATTGTACCTCCTGTATCTGTGGTTTCCCTCTATGTTTTCCGGTCTTACTTCATGTCTTTTCCGATTTTCAAGGGCTTGAGTTTTCGACGTGGTGGCGTTTGCAGTCAACACTCTCCTTGCTTCTCCCACCCCTTGTATATAGTTTTTTTCCTGTGCGATTTCTTTCAATGTAAAGCCTACCTTTTTTAGTTCTTTATATGGCTCGTTTGTGAGACTCTTTAATGCCTTGCCTTTAATGTGGAGGTACGCTTTTGCTTTCATGTCACTGTGATACGGTTCAATCAGGATGAAATCGTCTGTATTTAGGTATTGCAAAGATTCGGTTTTGTTCAGCGTTTTAAAGACTGTTTTCCTATTAAGGATGATGTAGTCACTTTTACATGATGATTGTTCTAATTTGAACACTGACTTCTTCCGATTGGGTTTCTTGTGTAGTGGGTCTCTCTCGCCTCGGAGTCCTTCTTGTTCTTTCCTCTGAGATTCTTCGTGTTCTTTGTTTTTTTGGGGTTGGCGCCCATCTATTTTCATTTCTTGGATTCATTTCTCGTTTTTCTTGAGTGTTTTCCAGGTGGACCTGCTCCATTTGATTTTCTCTTTGCTGTTCGGACAGTATTTGTCCCCTCTGTTTGGGCGTCTTGTTTTCACTGGGGGTTACCGCCTCTGTCGGGTCTCTCTTTGGGTGGTCTTCTTGGACCATGGGCTCAATGTCTTTCTTGCACTGTGTCCTTTTCTGTCTCTGCATCGGGATAGTCTGAAAGGTCCATTAATATACTTATCGGTAGAAATTCTTCCACCGTTCTTGGTGACTTTTCTATTTGAGTGGCCACTTTTTGCATTTTTATTTTTCTCTGATCATCTCGATTTGGGCTCTTGGTCAAATCAATGTTGATCTTTTCTTTGCTGCCCTCTGATGGAGTTTTGTTCTTTGCCGTTTCCGTTTGTCTTGCCAGCTGTAGGCCTATTTTTTCCCTTTGATTGATCCTAGGTATTGATTTTTGAACGGATCTCTGGTTTTGCCTTTACATGAGTGAGTCTTCTGGTTTTATGGGCTGTTTGTGCTTCTTGAAAATCCGTTCCGTGTCACCCTTCTCCTTCGTTGGCCATGTCCGAGTTGATCTTTCCGTTGTCTTTTTTTTGGTCTTATTCCTCTGCGTGTCCTCCTTGAGTTCTGCCTCCATATGTTCCCATTTCGTCTCCCACCACCGTTTTTCATTTTTGGCTTCTACCGCCGTTAGGTAACCTTCAATGAACTCAAATTTTGATAATAGTTTCCCTAGAATAGTTGTATTGTCTTTTGTTGCTTCGTTTATTGTTTCATAAAGTTTCCTAAACAGGGCAAGGGCGATCGTAATTGCTGCCATAACTTGTCATATCTGGTTTTATGTTGGGTGATTTTTTTCTGTGTATCCGTCGAAATATCGCTGTATTATCTGTGCTTCCCCGGCGTTTGTTCTCGATAGTACGATTGCAGGTAAGATTGTGCAGACATTTCACAATAACAAAAGGGTACCCGGGGGGGGGGGGTATTGACAATAGTCGATGGTCCCCATAGTTCCCAGTATTGCTTGTTATTGGCAATGTTTTTTCCGCAGTTTGAAGTGAGCAATTTTTGCCCCTGTTTGAATGATGGAGATGGAATTTTGTCCAGGACTGCTCACTGATTTTCCCTGCTGCCCCCGGTGTTTGAAGGTGAACCCTCGCCTGTCCCTCCTGTGGCTTTTCGTGCCCCTGAGTTTATTTCTTTTCTGTGGGGTCTGATGTTTCCTGTTGTAGCAGGCTGCAGTTTTGCAGTGGTTTTGTCTCGGAAGTGGGTTTTTTCACTGGCTGAAATGCCGCTTTTAAACATGGGAACGTCGTACCTTGAGTCTTCTTGTCTGAGTACTGGCTGTCCTTCTGGTCCATTGGAGGGAGACTAGCATTTTCTTCTCTTGGTAAGGTATTGGGATCACATGCCTTTAGGTCCCGAGTTGGTTCTATAGGCCTCTGTGGTCCCTTTTCCGTTTCTCTGTTGGTGTGGATTTTTGGGTCATCAGTTGTTCTTGCTTCATTTACTGGCAGGATCCCAACCACCACTTCCAACATTTCTGCATCTGATAGTTCTGTATTTGAATTGAGTTTCCGTTTGTGCTGTGGCGTCTTAAAGAAGTTCAGCAAAGCGTTTGAGATTAGAGGGTTTGGTAATGTATCTGTTCGGTTTTCCACCTTCTTTTTTGGCAATTTTTTGATTTTCTTTTGGTCTTTTGCTCCAAAACTTGTGTCCGTACATCTGCTGCTGGCCGGAACATTTCGGTTTGCTTTCGCTTTTCTTTTCACTTTTGGCACCTTTTCTTTTTGTCATTTACTGTAGGTTTTTTTATTGACTTTGCGCCAGACACCTTTATGGTGTCTGGCTGTGTGCCCCCCTCAAAACCTGTCGGGCCACTGTGATCCTTGACCGCACTGGACTTTGTAGCTAGGGCAGCATGGTCCTCTGTGATCGCCAGTTCAGATAAGGAGATTTCTTCCCTATTAGCGGAACGTTGTGATAAGTCAATGGTAACTTGTGTGGCTTTATCCTTTGTTGTCTTATTTATTGCTTCATATAGGTTTTGCGCCTCTGTTCGAGTATGGGGATGAATTTGGGCTGTTATCAGCAATGTCACTTTCCCCTCCTTCCCTGTTTCACCATCCGGGGGTGGATGCTGCTCGGGATCTTTTGTCTGAGCCCCTCCTCCTCGCACCTCACCCTCGGGGGGGGGGGGTTTCACTATCCACCGCACTCATACTTTGCGAATTTGTTAATTGTTTATCCGCCGTATCTAAAAGTGCCGTCTCTGGTGTGTTCTTGTTTGTGGCCGGGCTTGTCTCATGCGGATCGCGTGTGTTGGCTGGGCAGACCGGAGAAAGGGCCAGCCCCGACTGCCCTCCGGCAGTATCGGCTGGCAAACCTCTCGCCGAAGCAGGACTCCGGCCTCCATCCCCGCCGTACACTACCGCCCCCGCATATACTGCTGACAGCATAGTTTTGCCCATAGACGCTGCCACTGCCATTTCCTGTGCACTACTGGTGGCGGCCTTTGGCATTTTCTTTGATTTATTTGGGCGTTCCGAGAGAAAGTCAGGGAGAAAGTCAAAAAGGGACTCAGTAGCACGTGTGGGAGTGGCTGTGGCGGCTGTGTTCTTACCTCGTTGTAATGGAGGTGATTTTCTGTCTGAAAGAAAATGGTGCTTCGAGTTGCTTCTAAGGCATCTTGCAGGCTCCAGCTCTGTCGAGTCACCCACGTCCAGAATTTCTGCTACCGTTGGCGCTGCCTTGTGGCTCTTCTCCGGGAATTAATGTCCACAGTGTCCGTGCCACTGACCCTCTCCATGACTGCAGACTGCTCGACTCTGCTGACTCCGCTGTAGCTCCACGGTCCGCTCTGCGGAAAAGGCTATGTTTTAAGGTGGGCCTGTCCCCCAGGAAACTAAACGAAAGGCAGACTCTGCAGACTGCTCGACTCTGCTGCCTCCGTTTTATAATTTTCTTTATACCTTATTTTGTAATATTTAGAAATATAAACATATTCGTTAGTTCATTGACATCCGTTTTTTTTGAAGATGCATTTTGAAATGGCAAACTATTGACATCATGTGCACAGAGGAAGAGTGTCCCAACATGTCCCCGTGTTTGGAGCAGGGAGGTAGGATAGTTGTGCAAGACAGGGCGTTTCAGGTGCAATGACTAATAGCAGTCTAAAAGAAAAAGATTTGGTCTAAGTAGACATAAATCAACAACCAGGGTCGCCGCTGACAAATGAAACAACAATTTGGAAGCACATATATATTAGATGCACTTCAATTGAGCGGGTCAGCGAAGTCAGTGGATCGCTTTCCTCAGGACCAAAATTGTCCCCCGCTGGTAATGGACACAAAGATAAAGCGGTGCCTTTCCTTGGCAACGTTTCCCAATACAGTTCGTATTTCTTGGTTTGAGGGTTAATTCCAAAGGCTGGTGTTGCTTTTCAGTAAAAGAGAAAAAACAAATCCATCTATCTATATACATTCATACTTCCAAATTTGGCAGTGGCAAGTCCTCCTTCATGATGAAAATAGTTTTGGCTAACATATTAAAAATAAAAAAAATCTCCAAATTTGAGGGCTTTCTAGTCGGACAGAAACATGTTTCGCGCCGATTAATTTCAGCACTCCAAAGTGTCCATTAAAAAAAAGAAGAAAATACAGAATATCTCTATGTTGAAGGAGTCTGTCAAGGGTTCTTATTCAGTTAATAGTTGAGGTGTGTAATATTTTAACAAAGTTACTCACCATAGTGACTACCTTACTCCTAGTCCATAGTCCCCTTTGCTCCATACTTGTGGGAAGTTCCATCCTTCGCTACTGGACTGGAGCTTTTTTTTTTATTTTTACAAAAGCATAATAAATTAGATTTTTGTTCTTTTATTTTTACTCTGGGACCGCATGTGGCCATAACCCCACCCTACTGAGCTCTGCCCCACACATCTCCCTGCAGTACTTTTCTTTCGCCAGGTCCGAGACCATTTAAGCAATAATAAGAGGATACTTTTTAGAGGGGATGGCGGGCGTATGGAGAAAAGGGGACTGTGGACTAGGATTAAGGTAGTCACTGGAGTGAGTAACTTTGTTATACTCCGATGTCCTGTCCCCTTTCCTCCATACTTGTGCAAGATTCCCAAGCACACACCAAGTTTGGGTGGATGGAAACAACCCCTTTACTGGAATAAGTTCTTAAGAACAGTCTGGCCAAATTGGGCATCAGCCCTGGAGCTCAGGTCCAAGCAGTAATGTTTACAAAAAGCTGATGGGGAAGCCCAGGTAGCCGCCTTGGCAATGGTTTCTCAAGCAACATACTTTTCTAAGGTAACAGCAGCCACTTTGCCACGTGCAAGAGGAGATTGGATGCCTTTCGGAGGTTGAAGGCCCTGGATACTACAGGCTTCTGAAATACAGGAGGCAATCCATCGGGAGATAGTCGCCTTGGAAGCCGGTTTCCCTTTCGGGTCTCCGAATGTGACAGAGTTGTGAGGAGGCCCCGAGTTCATTCGTTCTATCGAGGTAAAACATCAGGGCCGCGTGACGTCCAAGTTGCATAAAACTCTCAGCATCCGATGCTGGGTTAGGAAAAAAGACAGGCAAGGGGATTGATCGGGTCAAATGAAAAGAAAAACAAATATTCGGTAACCACCTTAGGCAGCACCACCAATGTCACTACGATCAGAAAGGAGACCTTCCAAGAAAGGTATTTATGATCGATAGTTGCCATGGTTTAAAATGGTTTATGACATAACGCGGTGAGGACCACATTCAAATCCCATTTGGGATGAGGGGTGCGCACCAGCGGGATGAGATGAAGAAGACCCGCAAAATGCCTTCTAATGGCCGGATTAGTCAATAAGGAACAGCCATCTCTGGACAGGTAGCCCGCAATGATCAGTAAGTCCAGCAAGATAAGACATGAATGCCCGAAGCTGCAAGGTGAGACACAAATGACAAAACCCAGCGTGCCTAGGGTCAAGCTGTTTAGCTAAGTACCAGTGGCAAAAACGGAGCCATTTGCTCCTATATTGAGCCCACAGATTTGTTTTGGCTGCTTGGATAACACGCATATTGTCCTCGGACAAATTAAATTGTGCTAAAGATCTGAATTCAGGTACCAGGCTGCCAAGCTGAACGATTGTGGGGAGGGGTGCCACATCTGGTGATCGCACTGGTGAAGAAGGTCGGGAATCAACGGCAACCTAATCCGAGGAAGAATCGACAGAGGTTGAAATTCTGTGAACCAGAATCTGGCGGTTCCATGTAATAATGTTGCCACAAAAATATCGCCGAAAAATTGTCGTTTTTTGTGGCGACATTATTGCATGGAACATTTTTTTTTTCCCCCTATCGCCACATATATGGTCACCCAAATAATATCGCCACAACATTTTCCCACCAATATTATTTACGGCGACCATATATGTGGCGATATTAATACCTGATACCAATCTGGCTTGCCACCAAGGAGCTATGAAGAGGAGAGTGCAATTCGATGAGCTCCTGAGTTTGCAGTGTGACCGATGAATTAGAAGCAGTGGAAGAAAAGCATAAGCCTTCATGTTGTGCCACGGAATCTTGAGAGCGTCTCCCAGAGGACGCCAGGAGGCAGTCTCTAGATGCGTACAGAGGAAGTTTCCTGTTCGAGAAAGTCGCAAAGAGGTCTACTTCTGGAGTGCCCCATTGGTGGAAAATGTTGGACAGAACATCGCTGTTCAAATCCCATTCGGAATTGGCCGCAGTGTGACGGCTGAGTGAATCTGCTGTTACATTGATGTGACCAGGGATGTGTACAGCCAGGAGACAAATGTTGTGCTGGATGGCCCAGTCCCAAAATTTCTATGGCTAGGTCCACAAGGAGAGGTGGCTTGGTGGTACCCTGCTTGTTGATGTAAAACATCGCCACAGCGTTGTCCTTGCGGACACGGACTACCTTGTCCGCAATAGATGGCTGAAAAGCTTTGAGCGCCAGTAAAACAGCCAGGAGGTCCAGATAATTGATATGAAACTGCCTGTCATGAAGTGTCCAAAGTTCAAATATTTCGAGGTGACACAGCGTCGCACCCCACCCCAGAAGGTAACCGTCACTTGTGGGCAGGGCTCCTGGAAGGAGGCCCCACTGGAAGGTTGTCGGTCGAACACCACCATTGTAGAGCCGAACGTCATGCAGGATGGAACTGGGATTATCTTGGAATTGGGATCCGAAGCCTGAGACCAAGCGCTCCGAAGAGCCAGCTGAATACGTCTCATCTTGAGACGTGCAAGAGGAAGGGCTAGCACGCAAGAAGCCATGAGGCCCAGAAGTCTCTGGAACCACCAAGCCGTCATGTGTGAAGACTGGAGGAAGAGCTGACACGTGGCTGATAGGTCCGCAATCATGTCCGCCGTTAGGAACACCTTGATACTGACCATATTCCAATAGAAACCCAGGAAAATCAGGTCTTGAGAGACGATCATGAAAGATTTCTGACAGTTCACTGACAGCGCAAGGTGCAACAGGAGCTGGAGGAGGGACTGGAGATTGATCAATGCCATCTGTGGCCAAGGACTGCGCACGAGCCAGTCTAAATGTGGGTATACATGAACACGCTGCAGCCTTAGGAAAGCTGCTATGACCGACATCTTCGTAAAGACACGCATTGCTGAGCTGAGACCAAAATGGAGCAGACGGAACTGGAAGTGTGCCTGTCCTAGAAAGAACCACAGATATTTCCCATGTAGGCTCCATATCATTATGTGCATGTATGCGCCCTGAAGGTCCACTAGACTGAGCCAGACACCCTTCCGAAGAGAGGACTTTATTTGGCAAGCCGTGGTAATCTTGAATTTCCCTTGGGGAAGGGAAAGATTGAACTGGGAAAGATCGAGTATAGTGTGCAGGCCTGTTACGCTCACGTGGCTCCCACAGGGGCGTTGGTCGGACCCGGACAGCTGCAGTCTCCACCCACGTGATGCGTAGTGCAGCGATGACTGACTGGATCTGCCCTCCTAATCTTTTCTGCTTAACCCGTAGAAATATTCTCCTGCAAGTGGAGAGATGGATTTAGCCACTTGTGGATTCAAGTGATGGCACCCCCACACTCCTCCCGAACTAATCACCTCCGAAATGCCCTCACAGCAATCTCACCTTATATTCTTGAAAGATGAGCTCTCCATCCTGCATGGATTTGTAGGGGTGCGTCGATTCCAGTTACTTCACTGGTTTGAAGGCTTGGGAGAGTTCCGGAGAGTATTGACTCAGAGGTTCCTGGTGAGGACCAGTAAGTATTAAGTTCATAGAGTTCAATATGTCCGATGTTCACTCTTGTTCCCCCCCCTTCCTTTGTCTTGCAGCTGGCTCGTGAAAAGATGCTTTTGTGGCAGCTGGCGGCGCTCAGGTAAGTCTGTATTACCTGGCGCTGTCCGGTAAATGTTGCACGAGGAAAACGTGTTGTTTTGTCTCTCTTTACAGATGCAGCACGTGAAAATAAGGAGAGTCACAAAAGGATACCTCCGGTGGTAAATCAGGTAAGTCTATGGTGGTAAAAATTAAATTTTTTGGTTCACTTGGCTCACCTTGTGGTTTTCTTTTGTCTCCTAGGTGCCGAAGTTCGGCGAAGAAATGATGGAGGCAGCGCCGACCCGAAGGTTGCTGTGAAGACTGGTGAGTATGGCGCGGCGCTGCAGCGCGTGCAGAAATGATGTTCTTTACAGGTCCGGAGACAAGATGGATCCAGAATCAGGTGTGGAATAGAAATAAGTTTGTTTTCTAACCTTGTCCCTTTCTTTCCTCTTTGTTTTAGGAGCTCCGGATTCGAGGCGGGCGTGGCAGAAGACTGGATGCAGGCTGCGCTGCTGGATGAAGAATAACGCGAAGCGTGTGTTGCTGGTCGGGTGTGGTTTAAATAGCCTCAAAAGTAGTCCCAGGTAAGAAGTCCCTAGAACCACACCAGAGTAAAAAATAGACCCTGTAGAAAAATAGTCCCTTTCAGGCTTCATGTTGGATTGGAGTCATTTGCAGCATGGTCTGCCTGAGGTAAGTAATGACTGAGCTTGGCGCCTTAGGGGCCAGGACTAAAGCCAGATAGCCCCTAACCGGGGCTGCTGAGGTTTTGCTAAATGTCTAGATGCCTGCTCCCGGGATGATGGGCTTGGTCCGGATGCCTGGGGGTAGGCATCGTGACAAGGCCAGCCTGGTTGGGTTTGGGCACTGTGGACGGGAGTAGAAGACCTCCCCTTGCTCCCTAAGGGGGAACAGGCTCCATCGCTCTGAGGTCTAGAAGAACAAGTTACTTTCTTACCTGGTAACGTTCTTTCAATGGGATGGTCCGACGACGTATTCCACATCTATGACAGGTAATGTCCACAGCTGTGCTGCTTTGGAAAATCTTTGGCGTCTGCGTCGATGACGTCGATGCGCCGTCCCAGAGGACCTCCTCCGACGGCACCCGATGTGATAAGTAGAACGCACGACGCCCATAGCCTCAGTTTTTTCCCCAGAACGTGTGCCACCAGTTTTCTGCCAGTCAGACACACAAGGCCTTGCGGAACGCAAGCTGCAATCGCAAAAGAAATTCTGCAGCGGGGAAGGCAGGGAGGGAGCGATATGGAATACGTCGTCGGACCATCCCATCGAAAGAACGTTACTAGGCAAGAAAGTAACTTGTACTTCGAGGGGATTGGGTCCTCTGACGTATTCTATATCTACGACAGACTCCAAAAGCCGTACCAAGCAAGGAGGTGGGAAAGAATTTAGAATACAAATTTAGCATGCCCAATCAAATTGCGGAATAAAGAACTGCCTTGCCAAAGGCCAGATCTTGCCCTCTGATGGAATCAAGGGAATAGTGACGTACATAAGTATGTACTGAAGCCCAGGTGGCTGCATCCCAGATGTGACGAATTGGGACTCCCCTCTGCAGGGCAGTAGACGCAGCCACCGGAGGGTCCTTACCCGCCAAGCGGTAACACTCAGAGATAGCTAAAATAATCCAACGAGACAAAGTCTGTTTTGTCACAGCTTGTCCCAAACGCTTTCCAGCGTAACCAATGAAAAGTTGATCGTCCACTCTGACCCGGGACATGCGCGAGATATAGAAGCTCAACGCTCTCCTAGGATCAAGCCTATGGAGCCTCTCTCCTCTTCCTTACCAGGATGTGGAGGAGGATAGAACGCCGGAAGAACAACCTACTGGCTCAAATGAAATTCCGAAACCATCTTCGGAAGAAAAGAAGGACGAACTCTAAGGACAACCCTGTCCTTGTGAAACACAGTGAAGGGTGGCTTAACTGAAAGTTCCTGTAACTCACCCTGCGAGCAGAAGTAACCGCAACCAAAAACAGTTTTAAGAGTCAACAGTCTCAAAGGGCAAGAATGTAAAGGCTCAAACGGAGCACCCATAAGAAACTTAAGAACAAGGTTCAAATCCCAACCTGGCACCAAAAAAGGTGACGGAGGGAACACATTAATGAGCCCTTTCAAAAACTGCGAAATTAAAGGAATCTTAAAATAGGAACACTCTTCAGACGAGCGCTTAAATATGGACAGCGCCGCCAGGTAACCTTTAATGGTCCCCACTTGCAAGCCCCTGTGGGCCAAAGAAAACAAAAAAGACAAAACCATGGGAATGTTGCATTCAAAAGGATCCACATTCTGAACTCTGCACCAATCGCAGAACTTTCTCCAACTGCAACGGTACAGAGACTTTGTTGCCGGCTGCCTGGCCGAAAGCAACACCTCCACCACGTCTTCAGGGAGGTCCCAATACTTATACCTCAACCTTTCAGAAGCCAAGCGTGAAGATTGAGGGATCTGAACTCTGGATGGAGAACCTGACCCCCCTCCAGTGAGAGCAGATCGTCTCGGTAGGGAAGACAACGTGGAGGGCAGATGGACAAGTTTAGAAAGTCTGGGTACCACGTCCTCCGGGCCCACGCTGGAGCAATGAGGATCATCCGCGAACCGAACCTCCGTAACCTCTGCAACACTTGCGGGATGACGGGGACTGGAGGAAACGCGTACAGCAGTGGGAATGTCCACTCCACCACGAACGGAGGAAATTCCCACGAGCAAAACCTTTCGCACTTCCGGTTGACACTGGAGGCGAAGAGATCCACTTGAGGGGTCCCCCAAAGGGCGAAAATCTCCAGGAGAATCTCCTGAGCCAGCTCCCACTCGTGAGAGATCGTGCTCTGCCTGCTTAGAGCGTCCGCCGTCTCGTTGTCGTCTCCGGCCAGATGAACTGCCGAGATCGAAACTTCCTGCTGGATGGCCCAGAACTCGAGCTGCATCGCGCCTCCCTGCACAGCGGAAGTGACCCTGCCCCCCCCTTTTTTTGTTGAGGTAGTGCATGGCCACTGTGTTGTCCGTCAGAATCAGGACACTCTTCCCGCGCACAGTCGGCAGAAAAGCCTTCAGGGCTAGCCTGACGGCCCTCAGCTCCAACAGATTGATATGGAGCCTGGACTCCGGCGGAGACCAACGACCGCTGACTGTCAGCTCGTTAGCATGAGCTCCCCGTCCCATGAGGGATGCGTCCATCACAATCGTCACCTCCGGCCAGGGCAGCCAAAATGGGGCACCCTTCATCAGATTGCCCTTGACGGCCCACCACAGAAGGTCCCGGGCTACCGAGGATGGCACCTGAACAGGGTCCGACAGCCTGCCGGAGGACTTGGACCACTGGAGCTTGAGCGCCCACTGCAAAGATCTCATCCGCAGACGAGCCTCTGGCACCAGAAGAATGCAGGATGCCATGAGGCCGAGCAGTCTCAAGAACTCGGACGCTGGGAGAGTCTGGTCAAACTGAAACTAGTGCACCATCTGCTGAATGTGAAGATTCCTCACCTGAGGAGGAAAACACTGCCCCAGGGACGTGTCGAGCACTGCTCCGATGTACTGGAGCCGCTGCGTTGGTGTCAAATGGGACTTCTTTAAATTGAGGGAGAAGCCCAGCCTGTGAAGGGAGTGGCAGGTGACAGACAGATGATCCAGGACTTGCTCAGGAGAGCGTTCCCTGATCAACCAATTGTCCAGGTAGGGGTAGACGTGAATCCCCCCCCTTTCCCGAGATGCGCTGCCACCACCACCATGAGCTTGGTGAAAACCCTTGGGGCGGAGGTCAATCCGAACGGCAGTACCCAAAACTGAAAGTGCGAGTCGCCAACCGCGAACCTCAGGTACTTCTTGTGCTTGGGATGGATCGACACATGGAAGTAAGCATCCTTGAGGTCGAGAGACACCAACCAGTCCTGAAGTTGAAGGGCCTGGAGGACTTGAGAAACAGTCACCATCTTGAACTTGTCCTTCCTGAGGAGTTTGTTCAAACCGCGCAAGTCCATGATGGGTCTCAATCCCCCCCCATCTTTCTTTGAAATAAAAAAATAAGGGGAATACCATCCCTTGTTCCTCTCCGCTACAGGCACCAGTTCTATGGCGCCTTTCTCCAGCAGGGCTTGAATTTCCTGCGCAAGGAGCGGATCCGGACTCTTCAAAGAGAGGTTCCCTGGTGGATTGTCGTGAGGCCTCTGCCGAAAAGGAAGACAGTAGCCGTGGGTTATGATCTCCAGAACCCACACACTCGAAGTAATGGCTTGCCACTCTACAAGATGCTGCGCCAGCCTTCCCCCAACCGGCGAACCATGGGACCTGGCCTCATGACTGAGTGGTAGCGGCTGCAGCGTTGCCTGAGGGCAAAGAGGCAACTGCCCGAGCGGCCTTGGCACCTCGAGTACCTTTGTTTCCACCTCTGGCACTCTTACGATGGCCTCTGACTGCTAGCTCCCCTCGCTTTACTGAAGGACGAGTAATAGCGAAAGGAACCTCCCCTCCATTGCTGTCCCCTAGGACGAAAAGGCGGAGGTTGGCGAACTGCAGCGCCCAACGACTTCGCTGCAGCTTTGGAGGTCTGCAACCTCTCAAGGCTCTCGTCAGCCTTGCTGCCAAAAAGGTGTTCACCATCAAAGGGCATGTTGAGGAGGCGGGACTGCACATCAGACTTCCTCAACCACGCAAATCTGCGCATTGTTGTCCCTATCCGGAGGGATGTTAGGATACGCCTGCTTTGCCGGGGCCGTAGCCGCCTGCACCACCAAACTCTCCGGGGTGGGGTGCCTAGACAAGTAGCAGGGGTCGCTACTGGCTGGATGGTATTTTCGCAACAAAGACTTGCCCACTGCCAGGACTCTCCGGAGCAGTCCAAGCCGCCGCCACCCTTCTCTGCAAAGCCATATGAAAAGGCAAAACTGGGTCAGTGGGTGGACCAAGATCAAGGCAGTCCATGAGATCATCCTGAACAAACTCCCCTGGGGGAGCTGAGCAACCCAAGTACTCAGTAACCCGAGACATAAGGCGCCGATATGACCAATCGGCATGAGTGCCAGGCTCCGGCTGACAAAACTCCACCTCCGGAGAGGTGTCCAGTCCACTGGCATCATGCAGTGACTGCCTCAGGTCATCAAACGGACTATGGCCCGAGATATGCTCATCCGGAACCGGAACCAGGCCACCATCAGAGCCTTCATCACCCTCTGAAATGTACTCCAGGCGGGGAGAGGAAGACCTCTGCGGACCAAGGCAGTGCCGGACCTTAGCCATAGCCTTTCTAGGGGCAAACCCTGTGCCACGGGGCCCCTCCGACACCAGGCCTCGAAAGGCGTCGAGGGCCCGCGAGCCGTGCCGTCCACCCGAGCCCGAAGGCGTATGGGCGGTGTCTCTCGACCGGTGCTGACCGACCCCACTTGGAGGCGCAGACGGACCGGTGCCCTGCAATTCCAGAATCGCTAGCATCTGCTTCCCGAAGGAAGCCCATTCCTCCAGGGTCGCTTGCATGGAGGGATAAGCGACCTGCCGACGGGCGGAGTCCTCGGAAGAGGACGGGAAAGGCGACCTATGCCGGCGCTTCCTGGACTGCCTAGAAGAGGCGGAGGAGTGGCGAGACCGACTCCTGGAAGGAGACCCACCGGACTTCCGACGACGAAGCGGAGAGTCACCCCTCGAGTCATCGGTCGAAAGCCCAGCAGACCACGACTTCCGGGGCTTAGACCCCCGACCTACCGACAGTTTCTTCTTGCGTTCTCACAAGGCCTTCGCAGTGAGCGACTGGCAGTCGACACAGTCGTCCGTATCGTGGGCCTCCCCGGGGCACCAGAGGCAGGCGTCCTGCGAATCCGTGACCGACATCTTGGACCCACAGTCCCTGCAGTTCTTGAAGCCCGCACGCGGGGTCGAAGAAGAAAGACATCGCCACGGACAGGTCTTCACAACAAAACGAACAGGTTCAACGAACCAACAATAGAAAACAGCAAACTCCAACAAGTCGAGGCGTACCAAGATTCACGAAGCGAACACGTACGTGGAAAAAACGGAACTGAGGCTATGGGTGTCGTGCGTCCTACTTATCACATCTGGTGACGTCGGCCGTCGGAGGAGGTCCTCGGGGACAGCGCATCGACGTCATCGACGCAGGACGTAGACGCCAAAGATTTTCGGAAGCAGCACAGCTGTGGACATTACCTGTCATAGATATGGAATACGTCGGAGGACCTAATCCCTTCGAAGTTTCTGTACCTTGGCTCTGAGGGAGGGCGACCCGATCTGCTGGAAGGGAGGGTTGAAGGGTGGGGGAGGGGCAAGTGAAAGCCTGCCCGCGCAATGGTTAAAACTCACCTGTCTTCGGTGATGGTCTGCCACGCCGCCAGGTGAGACGTGATTCGTCCTCCCACCGGAGTCTTGTGCGGCTGCCAAAAAATATAATTTTGAGGATTTGTCGGCAGGCAGACTACCTGTCCCTGGAGAGGAGGCAGATGGCTGAGAGAAGAACTGACCACCTTGCCGCTGTTTTTGCCAGGGACCAACCAGAGCTTCAGTTCGGCACGCACTCCCTGAATCCAGAGAAGGACAGAGTTTGAGACCCTAACCTCTGTGTATAAGGGGCCTTAGCTGGAGCTTTCGCCAGGACCGATAAAGATTTGGCAGTTTGAGTACTCGCTTTAGTCTTTGCGAGTTCCTCATCTGTAGAAGAATGGAACAATTCCTTGCCATCAAAAGGAAGGGCCAGCACTTTGTCCTGCACTTCCTTTGAGAACTTTGTCGCATGGAGCCATGCCTGGCAGGAGTTTCAACCCCGACCATAAGGCCTCAAGCAGAGGCATCTACATGGTGTGTTGTAGCTTCCAGTAAATCCTGTGCCAACACATGTCCGACAATCCGGCTTTAAAGTCGCCCAACCTATCCACAGGAATACACTCCTGGAAATCAGCTAGCTCATTCCACAGCCTCAGATTGGCTGCTGCCAGGAAGAGCTCTGTGTTAGCTTGACGAAGTTGGAGCACCAAATTGGTAAAAGACTCTTACCGAAGGCGTCCAGGAGCTTATCCTCTTTGGAAAGGATTTGGGCCGCTGCCGTAGAGGATGCTGAGGCCACCCTGGACTGGAGGGTGGCTGCTGCCACCACCGTTGACTAAGGGAGTGGACAAGCCGGTAGGCTATCTCTTCCGAGGCATGAAGCTTGTAGCGAGCGTCAATCCTCTTGTTGACATGCAGCCCGGTGTGGGGTTTATCCCAAACCTTACGGGCCTCAGCTAAGATGTCCTACTGGAGGAAAAGGCTGGTGCGCTCCTGAGGTGACAGAGTAAAGGCTCCAGAAAGCACCCCTTCCTGTGGAGTGGGGGTCTCAGGTACTGGAATATCAAGCAGGGCCATCATGTCCAGGACCCGTTCATGGAATGCTCTTACAAAGCGGGGCTGCTCAACGCTGTCCTGATCCGCTTGAGGCTCATCCAGAGAAGCAGGAACAGAAGACTGGTCCACTGTGCGTAGCACCTCGGGTTTTAAAGTGCTATCCCGCGCAGCCGGCGTCTTCTCTTGTAACGCTCACCTGATTCCCACGGAGGCGCTGGTCTTGGCAGGAAGGTGTCTGCGACTCGAAAAATGATGTGCAGGACTTGATTGGCTTCTGGGGTCGAACCTCTTCTCACTGTGTGTCGAACTCGAATGGTGAGGTTTCTGCAGGTGAAAGAATATGGGGGTTAAGGGTCTGGGTTGTTGAATGTCCCTCTCTCTCCCTCTCTTCCTAGCTTCTCCGTAGAGCCCCCAGGTCAACGTGCTCACCTTAGATAGGTGAATGCTGGACTCTCCATCTGCGTCTGGTGCAGGGTGCCGTTGCCAGTTCCTTCACTGGTGAAACATGGGCCTCTTGAACTCAGAGGATCGTTACCGTCGTTAACTGCACGAGCGGTGAGTTTCCGGACACCTTTTTAGTCTTTATAGTCTTTGGGTGCGTGGCACGTTAATATTGAGCAGGACTCTGTATAATGCTTTTCCCTTTTTGTCTTGCAGGACTCTGGAGATGGAAGATCGAGTGAAGCGCCTGGAAATGAGTAAGTAAATGCAAGCGCTCAAACTGTCTTTTTCCCTTGCTGCTTAGTTCGTGCTGAAGAGACGCCAGAGTATTTGCAGGCGTTCTATTGTGACGAGCGCGATGGGCATAAGTAAATACCTGTCTAATGTCTCTTCTTTTGTTTTCACAGGCGGAGGTGCAGCATGAAGAAATGGCTGCAGCCGATGGATCAGGTGAGTAAGCACTGCGTGTAAAGGTTGCCTTGCTAACCTGTTGTTTCTTGTCTTTGCAGGTGCTGTTGTTGACTGGATACAGGAATGGTAAGTATAATTCTTGCAGGTTCAGGATCGAAAGAAGAAAGGCTGGAACAGACTCGGTGAGCGTTCTGCTGCAGATGCAGAATAACGCGAAGCACGTTTCATCTATCGGGTGTGGTTTAAATAGCCTTGGAGTGATGAGGCGTCTTCCTCCATGGCCCCGCCTAGGTAAGAAAAGAGTTCCAGTTCCAGAAGAGTTCCAGTGCTGTATCCAGGGAGTGGAGCTTGCCCCACCCAGGTAAGAAGGTAGTTCCTGTTCACAGAGGACTTCTAAGTGGCTGGTAAATAAGCAGCATGGTCTGCTGCAGGTAAGTCCACCCAAGCACTTTCACACCAATGATGAGCCCGGCGCTTCCAGTGCCGGGACCGATGACTTTGATGAGCCTGGTGCCACCGGCACCAGGACAAGGTCCAAAAGGTCCCAGTGGGGACCGGCTGGTGCCTAAGATAACGGTTAGGGGCCTGCTTCCAAGGATGTTGGGCTGTTCCTGACTCCTTGGAAGCAGTGATCATGACATCTCTATGGGAGAAAGCAGAGGCAGAGGAGGGAGTGATGGAGGAGGACCGACCGGAAGAGGTGGAGGAATTGCATAGGGCCAGCCGGGCCAGGAGGTTCAGGATACAGTTCCCTGATGCTAGTGTGTCCAGCCCTGACAGCGCAGAGAAAAGGACTGAAGGGCGATGCGTGGGGTGGAGCTCAGGAGGGTGGGGTTACGGCCACATAAAAATAAAAGGACAAAAATCAAATTTGGTATGCTTTTTTTTACAAAAGTGCTCCAGTCCCGTTCCAAAGGACGGAATGTCCCACAAGTATGGAGGAAAGGGGACGGGATGTAGGAGGAAACATAATACATAAATATCAGAGTTGTGATTTCATTGTTAAGGTTACATGTAATGCTACACTTGACAATACTTTCCCATACAACTTTTGGCAATCTTCAGCAAATGTGTGCCCAATCAGATCATGCATGCCAAATTTGTTGAGAATGGAGATCGCCATAAACTTATTTTGTGATCACAATCTCTTGAAATTGTCCGCTTTGATTTCTAAGATGTTTAGCACACTTGTCCTGTGTCCCTTGAAGTCACCCACGATTTCAACATTTTTAAAATAGAAGTCAAACTAGATATATGAACTTGTAACAAGAGAAATGTATAAATATTTTTGACAAGCACAGTGGAGTCATACATAAGACAACAGTCACTGCACCCTATGCTGTTCCATGAAATATGGACTTCAACACAGGCAACATATACGCATAGTACGCTTTATTACAAACTATAAACATCAGAAGTATGCATCCTACATCCACAGTGTACATCACATCACGAAAACAATGCACGTTGCATACCAGCCTTCAACAACATTCCACAGAAAAAAGATAAGATATACAGTTTAGACTTTGCAATATTGTATCATATATACAAGAAACTCGAAATACAGAAAATGTTTTCTAGAAAGAAATAGGATTACAGCATTTGATCAGTTTAAACCATCCACAACAAAATAATGTACCTCAGTTTTCCAAATGTTGGGATGTGGAATGATAGAGATACTAACATTTTGCCAACGTGCCGACTGAAATAACCAAGATATTGATCTATTCAATGATTATAAAATATATAGAGTGCGACAGCAAGGCAAGAAGAGACTAACCAAGTGGTGCCATGATTGCGGATATAAACTTACTTCAAAAAGAAAAAGAAACTGTCCGTAACTCTAATGGATTTCCTTACCTAAACTAAAGACACCCGGTTGCTCGTCAGGAAGTCTGTAAATCCAAATCAAAAGGCACCACCCAGACAAAAAGGCTTCTACACAAGCCCTGTCACTACAACAAACAATAATAAAGTTCTGGTTCTTGGAAGTCAACATCGAATCAAACTACAAACCAGAACTATCACAGTAATACCATCTCCATCAGGCATTCCATACCCCAACGTGGTAGCATGCAGAATCTTAAAACTCACTTCATGTACTAGCCTTCCATTCCCTCCCCAGCCTCCATCCCTAATAAATTCACCTTGCTCCCAGTCCCGCTTCCACCAGTAAACTATCAGGACACATCAATTTTAGATTGTATTCTTTATTTCTAGGAATTTTGCTGAATTGCCAGCCAAATACAGAGCCATTTACACATTGTTGATAAGGACGTGGATAAGGCTGGGTAAATTACAGTACAATCCAACATTGAAAATGTCTAATGTGATGACGAGCAGCTCCCTTGTCAAGAATCACAAAGGATGACCCATTTATCCCGTATATTTATTATTTCTTTTTTATAGTGTTGATGCAAGAAGATAATTGTATATATTTGATTATAATTACTCCTGATGATCCACCAAAGGAAGGGGAAACACGTGCAGAGGTGAACTTAAAAAGAGGCAAATTTAAAAAGGACATTTAGGTTAACTCAAGAGCTAATTTAACATTACATATGTCAAGAAAAAATTATATTTTCTTAGAATCATGAAGAACTCGAGTCCGATACCACAAGATATTTATGTTTGAAGGACAAAAAACTTCACAAAAATTGAAAAGGCATTGATATGCATGAAATAAATGGATTTAGAAAGAAAACAATTCTTGAAAGACAAGAGATCTTGTTTCTTCTTTGAGGATACAATTGCAGTCATCAATATACAATGAAAATGTTGTCTAAAGGCACATTGCCATAAGATACCTACACATACGTTCGATCATTTCCATTTCCCCTCAGATGCCATCGCCTGGGTCAAATCATTCCTTAGCGAACGCACCTTGGGATTTTTCATTGATAAAGAAAAAAGTTAACTGAAGAAACAAATTAACTCCCTAGCATCCTCCACAGCCTATACTTGTAAGCTCATTAGGGCATGCCGAGCTTTCCTTACACAAGCTAGCTGCATCATCTTTGCCAACGCCCTTATACTATCCAAACTGGACTATTGCAATGCCTTGTACTTGGGAGACAACAAATACATAATTGACAAAATTCAAATATTGCAAAATAATTTCCTTATAACTGCCTTTAACTTGCCCACTAGAGTACACATTTCCAATATAAGAGAACAAAAGTGGCTAAAAATTAGCGACAGGGTCTCACTTAAAACAGCCTCACTAACCTTCAAATGCCTTAACAACGCAGATCCCCCTTACCTCGACCCGCCCCACCAGAACTACCAATTCCTTCAGATACCCAAATAATTCACGCTAAAAAAAAAAAAAAAAACAGGCGGCAGTAGTTTCCTGTTAAGGCGGCCCAGTATTGGAAAGCTCTCCCACTTGACATCAGAATAGACCAATCGTATTATAGCTTTAGATGGAATATACTCACATGGCTACACTCCGACGACTACCAAGATTAATCGTTCAATAACCTATCCCTGAAGATCAAATCTAGTCCGTTTGTATATATGCATATTCTTTCAATAGATTTGCTCAGTTTATTACATGTAATGTTTTATATGTACCCTGTGCCTCACTTTGTAACTAAACTCCAAGTATCCTTGTATTCTGTTCTCTGTTGCACCCAGTTACCCTTGGGTTTGGTGCACCATACAAATTAATAAACAAACACACTTAATTCAATAGCTGACCCCACAACTGTTCCATTGGTGTTCCCCAAAGCTCATGTCTGTCATCCACTCTATAATACCTACACTAAACCTTTATTCAACATCCTGCACTCCCTTGGCATCATATATATTAACTTTTCTGATGACACTCAAATCCTCATGCCTATTACTGGCAATCACACCAAATGACACTGCTATCATTAACAGTGTGTACAACACTATTAAAAATGGGATGGCCAATCATAACCTCTGTCTCAACTACAACAAAACAGAGCTACTCATATTAGGCTCACCACACCGTCTCAAAAACCTTGACACAGATTATTCTGCATTTAACATTGATGGCACCACAATACCGGTCCTCAAGCAGGTCAAAACCTTGGGGTATACTTGGATGCAGAGCTATCGATGACTAAGCACTTCAACGCCCTCGCCTCATTCACAGCGTACACCTCTAAACTCATCTCCTTGAGTAGGCAATTTCTTTCACCAAGTAACTGCCTCCCACTTACAAGAGCCTTTATCAGCAAACTGGACTACTCCAACGCCTTCCTCATGGACACGTCTGCTATTAACCTTGCCAAGTGCCAACTTCTAAAAGAAAAAAAAAATAGCCTTGCGCGATGCACTCGGCTTACGGCTTTCTTACCACATGGCAGCAACCTGAGGAGAAGCCCATTGGCTGCCTATCAAAGCATACATCGATTTCAAAATATTGCCTGCTACAAACTGCAGCATCTACAAAGAAGCCCCTCTTTACCTGAACAATAGCATTGCCAAGAGACAGCCTGTGTATTTCTTATGATCATCCAGTAACATTTCTCTTGTCACGTCATGATTAAATAAATTCAAAGCAGGGGGCGTAAACGTCTGCGTCACAACCCCCTTCCTTTGGAACTCCCTACCACCGAACATCATAAAGGTGTGCAACCGAAACCAGATGGAAAGTGTTAGTCTTTATCGCCCCTCTGGATGGGAACTTTTCCATCATATCAGACAACCAGCACAAAATCGCACAGTGGATCCCATTTATAGGGTTGAGTGGGAATAAACAATGAGGGGTAGCTATGTCAGCATTGGATTATCTAATGTGCTATCAATCATAGCGAAGCATGACGAAAATAATCTAACACCAGTCCAAAATGCATTTTTTTTGCTAATACTAAAAGGTAGATTATCCCTCTTAGTTGGCAGAACTAAGCCAAAAAGCAATCGGTTTCAATCAGGCAACAGATTACTACTTTCAGCGAACGTGAAAGCTGGTAGGACTATCTGCATGCTGGGGATTCCCAAATTTACTAGGGGGTGGGGGGGGAGGGTTAATGAAATAGCGAATACCTGATAAATAAATGCATTCGTTAGCCGAGGCACATAGAAAAGATGCAAGTAATATTTGATGACCTAGTAGACACCACCCATTTACCAGATGATGGCAATCTTAATAGTCATTTCAAACTAACACTGACTCATGGTCCACTCATTGAGGGTCCATTATCCATTGAGGTTAGGGCCTTTCCTCCCCTTAGATGAGAGAATCAACACCACCCTTTGGAGTTGGTCTTCGGTCAAAATAGGGTGCACCGCATTGGAGGTAGGCCTACTCCAGTAGCTGATCTAATAATCATTAACATCTCAGCCCTCGATTTAGGAGCCCTGTGGTAAAGATTGTTATTTTCTGTAAAGTTGTTATGGTTTATTTGGAGATACTGAGAGTTTCATCTTGGAATATAGCCACATCTTAAATTTGACACAGAGTATCATATCATTTTTTCCAAGAAACACCAATTCAGAAATAAGATCACTCCACATATCTACCAGTGATTAAGGGACCATGGTGTTGGCCGAGTTTTGAATACTCATATGGCTTTTACTGACTCTCCATGTCTGTTACAAAGCTTCAGTTGGAGTCAACAAATATTTTGGGGCTGAAAATCAAACTACTGATTACTTCACACTGATCGTTTTTAATATATAACTAACAGCCGACTTTAAATCAATGAATGCTTTGGCATGGTAGTTTACTCATTCAAGATCGTATGGCAACCCACAGAGCTGCAAACGCTACAGTGGCTGGATACATAAATAAGCAGATTGGACCCCCAGGAGTCAAGGAAGGCCCTGTGACGAATTGAGGGAATGTGTCCCTTCTACCTAAGGGGAAACCCCCCCCCCCACTGTGAGGCTAGGTAGGTGAACCGACTCTGCAACACACTCCCTAGGGTTCTAGGCAAGTAGGTCCTCACCAGAAGAGACTCCCCCGTTGCAAACAAGGAATCCCATCCCCGGTGAGGTACTCCCTGATGCCCTCCAAATGATGGCCTAATGGACTTGTGCAATACATCAGAATGTTATCAGTTTCATACTGATAAAGTAAACCTACATTATCAGCGTCAAGAAACTGAGGCTATCCCTTTCAATCAAAGTCTCCAATGGACTTTAGCGAGGATACTGAAAAGGGATAATATGACAAAGGACCAAGGAGAAAGATCAGAAAGACGAGCGAGAGGCTGTACGTATCTTAGTGGAAGGAGGCAGGGCTGTTGCAGAAAGCAGAGCCTGCATAAAACTAGAACAGTTCCGAAGCCGAGGGAGAAAACTGTGGAACATAGGGTTTGGTGGTGGCGTGACCACAAAGCAATCCTGGAGGGGGGCCCGCCAGTACAACACCACTACCAGCGGGAGGAAGGAACTCCTGATCTGAGTCACAGCAGCAACGCTATCCAGACAAGTGCGGAATGCTGAGGAGAGATACACGGAAAGTAAGCAAGCTACGAAGAAAGAACGTCCAACGTCCCACAGGTACGATGTGGTAGCCCCTGAAAACAAAAGATAATAATAAGGTTACTCACCGTTGTGACCACCTTACTCCTAGTCCATAGTCCCCTTTCCTCCATACTTATGGGATATTCCTCCATCCTGTGGGATGGGACCGGAGCACTTTGCAAAAAGCATCACATTTTTAAAACATTTGTCCTTCCACTCTTTATGCAGGGTACCGCACGCGGCCGTAACCCCGCCCTCCTTAGCTCTGCCCAGCGCATCGGCCATCAGTCCTTTTCTATTGCCAGGTCAGAGACCTTTAAGCAAAAATAGAAGAACCTTATTAGAGCGGACGGCGGCCGTATGGGGGAAAGGGGACTATGAACTAGGAGTAAGGTGGTCACTATGGTGAGTAACCTTATACTCCTGCGTCACAACCCCTTTCCTCCATACTTATGGGAGATTCCCAAGCACTTCTCACAGGAACTACGGGTGGATGGAAACCCCCTACTGAAAAAGGTTTTTTAGCACAGCCTGGCCAAACTGAGCATCAGATCTGGAGCTCAGGTCCAAACAGTAGTGTTTGCAAACAGCCGATGAGAGGCCCATGTAGCCGCTTTCGCAATGGTCTCCCAGGGGACATACTTTTGAAAGGCAACAGCAGCTGCCTTGCCCCGTTCCAGGTGTGTGTGAATCCCATTAGGAGGTTGGAGGCCCCGAACAGTGCAAGACTCCATAATATAGGCCGCAACCCATCTGGAGATGGACGCTTTGGAGGCCCGTTTACCCTGCGGATTACCAAAGGTCACCAATAGTTGAGAAGAACTCCTAAATTCAGATGTTCTGTCCGGAGCTTAAGAGCTTCTTAAGAGCTCTTCTAACATCCAGGTAATGCAAAACCCTTTCGGGTTCCGAAGCCGGGTTTGGGAAGAAGACAGGCAAGGAGATTGACTGATTTAGATGAAAATCAGAGACCACTTTTGGCAGGAAAGAAGTGTTAGTCCTCAAGACAACCTTATCCTTGTGGAAGACCAAGAAGGGTTGCTCCACCGACAAAGCCTGGAGCTCACTCACACGTCTTGCCAAAGTCACGGCAACCAAGATGGACACTTTCCACGCAAGGTGCTTAAGAAACCACGATGGATGCTGTTTGTGCAGGATAAAGATGCATTAGATCCGCAGCCTTTTAACCACTGGATTTGATAGGTGGATAAGTAGATGGCAGCAGCCGAAAGATAAGTCCTGCATGAGAGGACATGAATGCCCGACTCTGCTAGCTGAGAGACTAAGGACAGCACCGTGTCGATCGTAGCCACCCTGGGGTCCAATTGTTTGGCTAAGCACCAGTGGCAGAACCAAAGCCATTTGCTCCTGTATCGAGATCTCATAAAGGGCTTCCAGGCTGCCTGAATAATGCGCATGTTATCAGCAGACAGGTTGAGATGTTCTAAAGATCTGAACTCAGGCACCATGCCGCCAAGCTGAACAATTGAGGGGAGGGGTGCCACAGCTGCCGATCTCTCTGGTGAAGCAGGTCAGGAACCAACGGAAGCCTGATCGGTGCACACACCGACAGATGTTGAAGCTCTGAAAACCAGAACCTGGCCGGCCACCACGGAGCTTTGAGCAGAAGAGAACAGTTCACTGTGTTCCTCAGTTAGCAAATTGTCAGATGAATCAGAGGCGGAAAAGCATAGGCCCTCATATTGTGCCAGGGAATCTCGAGAGCATCCCCCAGAGAGGAGATTCCCAGTCAATTTCTGGAGGCATACAGAGGAAGTTACCCGTTGGCCGACGTTGCGAAGAGGTCCACTTCTGGAGTGCCCCAACACTGGAAGATTTGTAAGAGGACTCCACTTTCAACTCCCACTCGTACATCCGCCAGCCGGATGCCATGCTGCACCGCCCTTTCCCAAATCTGAATGGCAAGATCCACAAGAGGAGGGGACTTGGAAACCCCCTGCTTGTTGATGTAAAACAGACACCACATTGTCCGTGCGGACACGGACCAGTTGGTTGACAATGACCGGCCTGAACGCCTTGAGTGCCAGGAAGATCGCCAGAAGCTCCAGGTGATTTATATGAAGGAGCTTGTCTTGGGTTGACGAGAGATCGGAAACTTGAAGAAGGTCCAACGTTGCACCCCACCCCAGAAGGGAAGAGTCCATCGTGACTGTCACCAACAGAGCGGGGTCCTGAAAAGCCGTGACCACCGATAAATTGCAGAGAGACTACCACCACAAAAGGTCCGCTCTCATGAAAGCTGGAATCGATATCATTTTAGAGTCCGGATCTACAGCTTGACACCAAGAACTCAGAAGAGCCATCTGCGTCCGCCTCATCTTGAGCCGAGCAAAAGGAAGAGACAATACACACGAGGCCATGAGGCCCAGAAGCCTCTGGAACCCCCAGGCCGACATGCTCCTCGACTGCGCAAAAACCTGTCACGTGGCCACCAGATCCGCCATTCTGTCCCCTACTCTGCAGTCGATCATGTTCCAACAAAAACCCAGGAAAATCAGGTCCTGAAAGACCGTCATGGAGGATTTCCGCCAGTTCACCGACAGCCCAAGGTGGAGCAGGAGTTGGGAGGAGAGACTGCAGGTTGCTTGAGGCTTTCAAAGGACAAGGACTGCACAGAAGCCAATCTTCAAAATACGGATACACATGGATACCCTGAAGCCGAAGATAAGCTGCGATAACCGACATCTTCGTAAAGACATGCAGTGCCGAGCTGAGGCCAAAAGGGACCACTCGGAATTGGAAGTGCTCCTTCCCCACAGAAAACCGTAGGTATCTCCGATGTGGATTCCCAATCAGGATATGCATATACGCATCTTGGAGGTCCAAAACGCAGAGACAATCGCCCTTCTGCAAAGAGGACTTTATCTGACAGGGCGTGATCATCTTGATTTTCTCTTGGGGTAGAGAGATTGAACTGGGAAAGGTCTAGGATGGTGCGCAGGCCAGCCTGGTTGGGTTTGGGTACCATAAGCAGCCAGGAGTAGAAGCCCTACACTCGCTCCCCTAGGGGAATGGGTTCCGCCGCCCCGAGATCCAGCAACTTCTGAATCTCGGCTCTGAGGGAGGGCGACCCCGACTGCTGGAAGGGAGGATTGAGGGGTGGGGAAGGGGTAAGCGGAAGCCCGCCCGAGTGACTGACTAGACCCAACGGTCCTCGGTGATGGTCTGCCACGCCTCCCAATGAGACGCAATGCCTCCTCCCACCGGGGTCTCATGCGAGCACAGAGAAACTTAATTTAGCTGGTTTTTCGGTGGCAGCGCCACCTGAACCTGAAGAGGAGGCTGAGGAACAGGAGAAAAACCGGCTCTGTTGCTGCCTTTGTCAGGAATTTCCTGATGGGGTATCAACCCTGCGGGACTTTCGCTCCAGAAAACCCCTGAAATTGCAGGAAGGCAGAGGCAGTGAGGACGTTCTCTGTGCCCTGAAAGGTGGTTTCACCAGGACCGACAAAGACTTGGCGGCCTGAGTGCTATCCTTAGTTTTGGTCAGTTCAAAGTCCGTTGTGGAATGAAAAAGCTCCTTGCCATCAAAGGGCAGGTCCAAAACCTTATCCTGCACCTCCTTAGAAAACTTGGTGGTGTGCAGCCAAGCCTGACGAGAGATGACCACGCCAAGCATGAGGCCCCGGGCCGAGGTGTCGACATGATGTGCCGCGGCCTCCAGCATGTCCTGCGCCAGGACCCTAGCATCTGACAAACTCGCTCTGAAATCCTCTAGTTTTTCGGCGGGAATAAATTCCTCAAATTCCAACAGACCTTTCCACATTTTCATATTCGCCCCCGCTAACACCAGTTCTGTGTTTGCATGACGTAACTGCAGAGCTGAATTAGCGAAAATCCTCCTTCCCAAAGAGTCAAGAACTCGTCCTCTTTAGGCAGAACCTGTGTAGCCGTTGCGGAAGACTATGCAGCAGGTCTGGATTGTAAAGTGGCAGCAGCCACTACCGTGGAGGAGGGGGGGGGCAGACAACGCTAAAGCCACCTCTTCCGAAGAATGGAGCCTATAACGCGCGTCAATTTGCCAAAACGTCCTTCTGCAAGAACAAGCCAGTACACTCAGAAGGAGACAAGGTGAACACCCCCAAAAGCATGCCCTGCTGCGGAGCGGGTGTCTCGGGTACTGGAACATCCAACAGGCAAATCATGTCCAGCACCTGGTCAGGAAAGGCTCTGACAGAGCGGGGCTGGTCATCCCTGTCCTGATCCTCTTGTGTGTCGTCCAACAGATCCGGCTCAGACTGAGTTGCATCAGGCATCACTATAGACTTGTCCATTGGGGACAACGGAGGCAAGAGAGGAAGAGTCGTGGGAGGTCCAGCTGATAAAGGCGGCGCCGGCGGAACCACAGGTGCTGCAGGGCGGGCATATCTCCCTAAACAAGCCTCGAAATACTCCTTCATGAGGTCGGAATGCATAAGTCTTTGAAACTTGCCAAAAAAGACGTCCTCCGCCGATGATTTAGGCGCGACTGGAGGAGGCCTCATGAGCGGAGTAATTCCAGGGACACAAGGGAGAGGGATGCCAAGAGGGCCCTTCTCCACTGGAGTCCACATAAATCAAGGGCGCTGATGCCGCAGGAAGCGAGACATTGTGCGGTAGGGGCATCCGAGCGTTCCAGTCAAACTGGACGACAAGGATGTGCACAGGGAAATAGATGTTCACCTGAAAACCCACTCCCCACACCTAGGGCTGATGGCCTAGTTGTAAGGGAGGTATCCAAAATGGTTGCCGTAGTCTTGCCGGGAGCGGCTGCCATTTTGTCAGCACCTGAGGAGCACTGCGACACATGTTGAAGTGAGACAGGGGTCTCCACAGGTGGGTCAGGGGTCTTCATCTTAGTCTTGATAAAAGGAACCTCGGCTGAACCGGTACTGCGAGGCCTAGAATGTTTTTGAGACATGCTATCAGCCAGAGAAGCCTTCAATGGAAGGACCTCAGCACCGCCGGTAACAGAGGCATTGCGGTCCAAGACCTCACTCCGTGCCCCCTCAACAGGTCTGGTGTCACCGCTTGAACGGGAGCGATGAGGAACACACCTCACCGACAAGATCTTAACACAACTCTCAGAACTGTTGGTCACCCTAGCCACCAAACGAGGGGCCTCTGACCCCTGCCCAGTATCTAAAGCCCCTTCACCACAGCCCTCGAACTTTTGTTCGGAACCAACAGCCTCAACTGAGGCCTCAGGGCGTACCCCAGTGTTTTTACAGGAAGCTCCAGCCAAGGAGACCTCGAAGCAAGCTCCGGTACCCGCCGCCACAGTAGAGCTAGGCTCACAAATAGCCCCCGCAGGAGGGGCCTCGGATAGTAATCCAGTGTTAATAGGCTCCTTACGGGGGCCCTAGGAGAAAACTCTGGTACACTTTTTAGGCCTAGAAGGCACCTCAGGGCAAGCCCCGGTAATAGAGCTTTTGACGCTCCTCCCGGAGCGGGAAGGAGTCCCCCGGCCGGGGTGCTCTAAAAAGTAAAGAACTCACCCGGCGTTCCTTCTTTTCTTCGATTAAAGTAAGTAAATGCAATGGGGGAGCGTGCTGGAACACCTCCTCCCACCGCTCCAAACGACGTTGAAGCTCCAGGACCGAAAGGGAGTCGCAGTGAAAGCTTGAGTCCCACCGGTGGTCCAGACCCAAGGACTCTAAACAAAGAGGATGGGGATCTGACCTAGCGAAGCGTCGCTGATGGGAAGAACAAGTAGGAAAATCTAACTGAAACGGCATAGACTGACTCGCGACCGCTAAGCCGGAACAGGAGAGCACGACACTGGAAGGAAAAAAAATCTTCAGAAGATGCAAGTGCGTCCAGTACCGATCGAGCGGAGAAAAGGACTGGTGGACGATGGGCTGGGCTGAGCTAAGGAAGGCAGGGTTACAGCCGCGTGCAGTACCCCGCTTAAAGAGAGGAAGGACGCATTTTTGAAAAATGTGATGCTTTTTACAAAGTGCTCCGGTCCCGTCCCACAGGACGGAGGAATGTCCCATAAGTATGGAGGAAAGGGGACGGTACGTAGGAGTATACAGGAAACCGGAATAACGGAAGGTCAAGGAGAATTCATAAGCTAAATGAAACTCGGCCCAGTACTAATGCAAAAAAAAGCATAAATATTCTAATAAACAGGAACTGCGTTAATGAAATCAGGAGAAAACCACTAAGGGGGAGAGACACAAAGTGAGAAACTTGTTATCTTTGGAAAAGAGAAAGGTCAACCCATATCCTGGCTAGAAGTAAGAGTATACTAGAGAAAGACACTTGGGGAATAAAAACCAGTGAGCTCAGGAAGGTAAACCTCATACATTAAACTGCACCCTGGAAAGAGGTGGATTATAATTGGAAGTTGAAAAACCAAATTATTCGAGAGGAGAGCAATATACAAGAGGGTTTTGAAACCTACAAGAGAGAAAAAAGGAAATTGAATAGAACTAAGACAACCTCTAAGAACAAGGGAGTGGAAAATACAAGTCCCCTAAAAGAACTTCAGAACTTAATCCAGAGGGGAACCAGAGATTATTTACGTATAGTCTACTGATTGAAACAATGGAATCAAGAAAACCCTGTGACAAGACACAGCAATCAGGAGAAGGGAGTCATTCTCCTGGTCTAAGTTAAATTAGTGGTAGGGTCAGATAGGTTAGATGCGGACGGTGGCTGGACTTGTTTTGGACATTCACACTGACCGACAAGCACCTTAGTAAAATATTTCGGGAACATCCCATAAACATAGGGAAAGGCAGGTCTGATTTTATTTTAAATAGATTATTTAGTGAAAACGTCTTTATAGCATCCGTCTCAGTTTTCTGACCCTCCACAGCCCCCAGGATAACAAAACAAAGCTTGGGTGATTCCTCCACATGAGATATTCAGACTAGCCAACAATTATAACATGTCCCTGGAAGTGTAACGGTAGGACTCTTGAAGATACACCCTCGAGTCTTTGGTAATCGGCACATTGATTCCATATCAGTAAATGTTATGAGCTGGTGGTTAGCAGAAGAGGTTTGCGTCACTCCCAGTTTTGAGAGTGAACACTATTTGTTATTCGTGCTACCATCTGAGGAAGTGGATTACTTGAGTAGCAAAATGAGCAAGGTGGCCGTGGCAGTTTCAACCAAACTGAGGGTTCTGTGATGAACCAGGAATGAATGAAACTCCTACACAAGAGGTTCACAGTTTTGGTCAAAGACTTATTAAAATAAAAGGGGGTGGTAAAATGTCTGTCCCTGCAGTGGAGAAGTTTCCCTACCTAAAACCAAAACTAAAGGCCTGTTAATGTCAGAATGTCCAAAGCAAAACCGTCCTGTGTCCAAATAACTATTCTGACCCTCACACGCTAACAAAACAAACTCTAAGGTGAAAAGGGTAATGTCTTTGGCCTTAAGTGGTCTAGAAATGTTCAAAAGACAAGAACGTAACTCTGACACAAACGTTCGAGAAGGACAGAGTTCCTTATTCCAGAGGATGGTTCCCTTCCCCTGGATTGCTCTTCCGTCTGTCATATTTTCAAATATATCAGTTCCTTGAATTTCTCTCAATTCACAATGAACCTGATCCACAAAAACATCTTTTAGACTTCTCATTAGGGTACCTGGTGTACTCGCCTGCCAGGTTTTCACTTCTTGTTTCCTTGGTGGCACACAGACTTTGGCTAGTCCCAATATATCCTTCTCGGGACGTGTTTTTGCTGATATACGGTTCAATTTGTCTTTGCATGGTATATTTCTCTACCAGGACTTTTGCATGTAAACACTCTTGCACTTGCCTGGTACACTATCCGGCTAGAGATTTTCTTTAATGTGTGTTGCATACACGTACAAAACTTAAATTCTCTTACTACTTGTTCGCTTTCCTATTCTATAAAGCATTCAGTATTTCCTTCTCTTTCAAGTTTTTCATTCACAGGTTTTACATTTATTTGCGTTTGTCACGTCTGCCGGTACGCCCCAGTGTCCCAGTTTCCCTGTTTCCCTTTAGGGAACTCACCGGTTCTTGCTGGCGTTCTCTTCCCGAGGTCAGCCGCAGGTGGTCGGTTGGCTTCTCTCTCAGCTTCTCTGCCCTCATTCCTCAGCCGGTATGTTACCGCGTCTCCTGCTGAGCTCTACTGCTTTCCGCTCGACTTAGATAAGGACAACACTGCCACTCTGCACCTGCAAACGTCCAGGAGCACTGTGCTGGGTTCTGGCGTCAATCGCAGTGTCTCTGATCTTGCATCAGCTTCCTACTTCCATCTTCCTGAGCCGGATGACTCCACGGCAGCATCTGCAACTGCCCGGTCTCTCAGTACTTTCCAAGAGATGCAGCCATCTCCTTCCAGCAGCGACATCGTGGTCAGCCGTAGCCGACATTCAAATCTCCCAGCTACAGGCCTGTACATACAACAACTAGAGCGCAGCCAGTACTCTTGGTTATTTCCGCTCTACATTACTCTGCTTCTCTTCCTCGTCCCAGTACTTTTTCAGTTATGGGAATGCAAGTCCACTCTTGATGTTGAATGTGTGTAAGTGTCTTTAGAGGTGTTTAAAGGCAAATTAGCCCTTAATAACTTAAGTAAAGTCTGGACATTTTCATGAGTTCCGGAGGGTAAGTCAAATCTTGATTGTTTTTACACAGACCTTGTTGGATGGTTTTTCGCTTCCCATACTAGGTGTATGCGGGGAGGTGTAACAATATGCCATCAAGGTATTATTCATGGATGGGGTATACCCAAAAGAAGAGGGAATACTGCGTCTTGCCCGATGATGCCCTGCCACTTCCCCAGATGCCACCCCTCTGCCCCATGTGATCATCCCTCATATAACCGCCCCCCAGCGTCAGGATCACATAGCATCTGCCGTCCCCTGGTCACATGGGGAGAGTCCACCGCCGGAAAAGATGTGATGATACCGAGTTCGCTAGTCGAAACCTATAAGTCTTGTATTCTGAACCATTCCCACTTATTGAAAATGTCCCCACTCCTGAACTAACAACTTTTCTTCCACTTGATATCCATGAGACCTTACCCCAGACTGTGTGCCCATTTGCAATTAAACCCTGAAGGAAAAAAACTATACCCTAGAATCAACATCCTGATTTGATAAGAAGCCAAAAAAAGATTATTAGGGGTAATTAAATACCTAGAAATTGGAAGCCAGTAGCAGGTACACAATAGTCAGAGTGGTCTACAAACTACTACCCCAAAAAGAGGAGAGAAAATGGTATACAGAGAAGCACGCTGTGAATGAATATTGTGCTTGAATTTAACCAGATCCTCATAGGAGATGTAATTGATATTTATTTATTTTTGTGTTTTTTAATTTGTGAGAGAGAGTGTGCCACTTCAAAGCACCTTGGGGGGGGGGGGGGAGAAAAAAAGAGGACACAGTACAATACAAAATGTGCGATATATTCAAACAAGGAAGAGGAAGCATGTAATGAGGTTAAGCACTCATGTAGTCTGCTTAGTTCCAGTCGGTATCGGAGATGCGAGCGAGCTGAAACTCTGACTACTTAGTGTGGTTGATGCTTTTGCTAAGGCACCATTGGTTACAGAAATACTGGTGCTGGCAGGTTATTCATATTACAACAAATATAAAACAAGTGGATGTAGGAACAAGCCAGATACCCTTTCGCAGGACCAATACAAATTCAAGGTTATCAGGTGATCGCTAAATATGGCACTGGGACAGAAGTGCTAGTGTGTAGTTATAAGTTATCATTATTGTGCATTTGTATAGCGCTTTATATACCATTGGTATGATCTCAAAGCGCTTGTGGGTTGAACGCCCTTGGGGACCGCAGATCAGTGGAGAGAGTTGATGTAGTCTATAGTGCTTGGGTACACTCTGTATGTGTGCAGCCAGGGTGGTTGGCACGTTGGTGGCCGCCTTGTAATATAAAAGGTGCTCTGCAGTGGTTGTGAGCAGTCAGTGGAATGTGAGCAGCAAGAGAGGTGATCACCAAGTCTGCATTTTGGTCAGCCAATGGACTGTGTAAGAGGTTTATCCGTGCAGCTAGGCCGGCTGCGTTCTATCAGGTTGTTGGTTGTCCATGGAGCAGCTAGGCTGAAATTAATCAAGGGGTATAGCTGCGTTCTATTGTTTGTTGGTGTAAAGTGAAAAGTGAGCATAATGATATGAGTGATGGGTGATACTGCTTACTGGTACGAGGCCTCTGACTCGGATTACTCAGCTAATGTGCATGCCGTGATTTTCCTGGACATTCGTGGTAGGGGATCTTCAAGTCCGACTCTTTGGTTGGAGCAGGTATATCATTTCTGCTCAGGTGACAGGTCCTTGTAATCTGCGACTCTGTTTTAAGTGACAGAGGGCCCATTTCTGGGTCCCTTGTCATGGTTTATGGCAGGTGGCTGGTGACTCGTTTGCATGATGGAGGTTATAGATGTGAAACCGTATCACAGGAATGTGGACTCATCGAGGTAGGGGTGCCAGAGAGCAGAGTGGGCAGAGATAGTACTGCATAAATGATATTCAGCGTTAGGAGGGTAGTTGGTAGCCTTATTGCTCACAAGACTTGAGCATGTACCACTTTGAATATCAGGTGAGGGTGACATGATAAGGCTATGTTTGAGCCATAGGGCTTTGGGTTCTGCAGTAGTGGCACTGTGTGTAGATTCAGTGTGCGATGGTGGTTTGCGGAATGGTATCAGCAGGTCCAGTCCCAATTGCTCTAAGTGGGCAGAATGAGTTGTGGTGTGCGGTGGTGCAGAGTTTGTGGGTTAGGCAGAAATACAGATTGTATCACAAGGGGTGGGGGGCGGAGTGCTTCCTTATGGGATGATAGTGGTTAGACTGAGTTATGGTGCAGCCAAGCTATGGTCCCTGGGATGATATATACAGACAGTCATCTTTGCTCATAGAGCTTGGGTATGCCAGGTCTGTTTGAGATGAGCATGTGAGGGCGAGATACAGAATTAATAGTGGTCTTTTTAGTACTGCAACGAGGCTGAGGGTCAGCAGCTGCATGTCCTAGAGCCTGTCAGTCGCTATGGGTGGCTTTCGAGTCATGACTGATCCTATTTCTGTGATGGTGTCATTATTGGCCAGCTACTGAGGCCAGCTGTTGATATTTCGAGGTTCTGCTGAAAGAACAGAGTTATGGTCATTTGTGGAGTGTTTTGGTGGTCCTAGGTGGATCACTTTCAAGGATTAGGAAAAGCCAGGTTTTCAATGCTTTACGGAAGGCCAAGTGGTCAAGGTTGTGTCGAATGTGGGGAGGCAGATAGTGCCACAGTGTTGGTGCCAAGGTAGAGAACACAGACCCTCCAATCCCGGTGGAATTGAAGGCAGAAATCACTAGGAGGGCCGTGATAGATTTTCGAGTGCATGTTCGGAGGTAGAACATTCTAATTTCTGGTAGGTATGTCAAGCCGGTTTTGTGTACTGCTCGTTGGGTGATGCAAATGGTTTTGTAAGTGGCTGTTCGACCAATTGTGAGCTAGTGAAGGGTGCGGAGAGCAGGAGAGATGTGGTCCCTTCATCAAAGTACAAGGAGGAGTCTGGCGGCAGCGTTTTGCGTTCTTTGGAGTTTAAGTTGGTAGGCCGGTGCACCCAGATAAATGGAGTTTGCATAGTCTAGTCTGGACATGACAATGGACATGCATGTAATGAGGTTAAGACAATGGACATAATAGCAGCAAATCTGTTGGGGTATGAGAGGAAAGGGAAGATGCGTCTCAGGAGTCTGAGGTGGTAGTGACATGATTTGGATACATTATTGATCTGGCGGGACAGGGTTAGGTCTGAGTCCAATGTGCAGCCAACGTTTTTGACTATGTAGGAGGTGGAGTGCCGAGGGAGGTGGGCCATGGGAGTGGTTGCGGGAGTAGAGCTACATTGCCGCACACCATGATCTCCATTTTTACGGGGTTCATAAGGAGGTGGTTTCTTGACATCCATAGGTCCATATCTCGGAGGCATGCTGCTAGGTCAGGTCATGGGAAGATGCTTGTTTTTGGGATTCTCAGGATAATTTGGGTATCGTCAGCGTAGTTGTAGCAGGTAAGGTTGTTTGCGCGGATGATCCCTGGCAGGGGTTGGGGGGGCAGGAAAGGTTGAAAAGGAGCGCCGAGAGGCAGGCTCCTTGGGGTACACCAGTGCTCACTGAGCGAGTGGTTGAGAGAAGGGGGTAGTGGGTGGGAGGCGATTTGTTTACTGTTGGTGAGGAAAGAGGTAATCCAGTTGAGTGCTGAGTGGAGTCATTTCAAGGAGGATTGAATGGTTGACAGTGTCAAAGGCCACAGAGATCCTGGAGGACCAGTGCTGCGGATCCCTCAGAATCTGCCGAGACTTTCAGGTCATCCCAAATCGAGATCAGAGTGGTTTCTGTTCCGTGGCACGGTCAGACTCTGATTGAGTGGGATCAAGTAGGTTGTCGGATTCTGCGAAATGGTCGAGTTGGGAGTATTCAGAGCGGATGAGTTTTGCTAGGAATGGGGTTTTGGAGATAGGCCTGTAGTTTATTGGCTGGAGGGAATCGAGAGATGCTTTTTTCCGAAGTGGTTTGACATGAGCTACTGGGAGGTTTCGAGAAGATGCTGGAGGTGAAGGAGTCGTAAAGTATAGAACTCCCCTGATCCCCTCAGCAGGCAGAGGGGAACATTTCTTTCATGAGAGAGGCGGGGCACGGGTTCAGGGGGGGGGGGGGGGGGGGGGGGGAGGGGGGGAGATCCGGAGGGTCTGCTGTTGGACAGTAGTTTGAGGAATTGCTTGCTAGAGATGGGGTTGAAGCAGTTGAAGGATGGCATAACAGGGTTCGGAACAGTGGAGTGTTGAGGATTGAGAGATTGGCAGGGCGTGAGGGTGGAGAGTTTGGCATTGATGCTGGCCAGTCTGTCTAGTGCTGTGTTGGGAGAGGGAGTCGTAGAGCAATTGCATGGGTGTGGTCGGGGTAATGGTGCATGTGCTCTTAACAGATTCAGAGATTATCCTGTGGAGGTCTTTGCTGCTGCTGCAGCAATTTAGAATTATTCTGTTTCAGTCGTCTTTTTTGGCATTTCAGATCTCGGATCTGTAGTTACGGTGGTGGAGGGCGAACAGACTTGACGTGAGGGGTTTTGGCTGCATGCCATTTGCGTCCGAGGGTGCCATTTTGTTATTTGAAAGCCTTTAGGAGGGGGTGAACCATTTGGGCGATGGTCCTATGTGGGTGATGGAAAGGAGTAATTCTTTAAGCCAGAAGTCAAAGGATTTGATCGGTAAGGGTCTACTTGAGGCCGGGCGTGAAGGAAAGGTGCGTAGTAAGGCTTTGGCTAGGTCAGGATGGATCTTGACCTTGTTCCTTCATTTATGGTCCTGTGAGGGTGCAGCATGGCCTTGGGTGGAGTGTATGACTTGTGGAGAGAGAGAAAGGAATGGCAGAGTGGTCTGTCCAGATGGGGGATAGGGGTGGATACAGAGACAAGGCCGTAGAAGTTGAAGATTGCATCTAGGGTGTGGCTGCCAGTGTGGGTGGGGCCTGTGGAATGTCTGGAAAGGTTGAGAGCCTCTAGACTGTCAAGTAGGGGTTGGGTCATCTGGTTGTTGGGCACATCAAACCTGATGTTAAAGTCACCCAGCTGGGTGGTTGATCAGAGTGGTAGCTAGTGTGTCGCAGAGAGAGTTGGCAAAAAGTTACATATCCAGGAGGCCTGTAGATGAGTATATATGTATTCTATTAGTGTTGTGTGATACTTCCAATTGTTAGTAGTAATTGTTCATAGTGTTGTTTGACCCCTTGGCTGCAGCAACACACCAATACCATTACTGAAATTATGAGACTACCTCGCAGGCCACTTCAAAAACAAAATCAGCTCCATCCAAAAAAAATAAATAAATAAAACAAATCATACAAAGCAGACCAAGCAACTACAACATGCAACCTACCCAGCCATCCGAGGATCTCCAGAACAAACTCTGAAGCTTCTGCCAAATATCAGCAGAGACATTCGTCAAGCTGGTAAGCAACAGCAACAAAGCTGTCTCCCCCATGGAACCCTGCCCCCAGATATACACAAATCAATCCTTCCACAAGGATCCCCCATGAAATACTACAGAAATCTTTTCAAAGAATACCTTTCAACAGGGAAAGTACCGCGATCAATCAAATCAGCATACATCAAGCCGCTCCTCAAGGACGCAGCAGGAAGCGTGGAGGACCGCTCCAACTACAGACCCACCTCAAACATCCCATACCCAGCAAAACTACTCGAAACATATGTCTTCAGAATAACACAAGAATTCATAAAACACCTGCTGCTGATTCAAGTATAAGTAGGCTTCAGACCATTGAGAGGAACGGAAACCGCACTTCTCTCAATCTGGGATGATCTAAAGACCAATGCAGACTAAATTACAGCTCTAATACTGAATTGAATCATTTATAACGCGCGCCTGACAAACTCAATCATATCTGGGTGCAGCTGGAACCACAAGGGCATCAACCATCTAATACCAAAATCATACCAACTTTCACAGCCACTGATGCCCAGACTAACTGGATATGTTGCCTAGTTTCCCCAAGCTTAACCGAATAAATATGTTTTCAGAGCTTTACGGAAAGCAGCAAGTGTTTTTAATGCTCACATTGTTAATGGGAGTTTGTTCCACAACTTTCGTCCATAAACCCCAAATCTTTGGTCACCCCTAAAGACCCATTTAGAAGGCGGGGTCTGCAACAGCAACTTATCACAAGAACGTAGCTGACATGATGGTATGTACAATTTAATTGTGTCCACAAGACTGCTAGAGGCTAAATGATTAAAACATTTAAATACCATACAAAGAATTTTAAAATCAATCCGAGAGATCCAATACTCATTGATCTCTCTGCAGCGTTTAACAGGCAACCATGACAACCTAATTGGGAAACTGGAAGAAATAGGAATCACAGATGTAGCCCTACCATGGATAAAATCCTTCCTAACAAACAGAACAGAACAGAAACTGTATCGATCAAACCTTTCAAATCAACCCCAAGAGAATATGCCTGCCGAGTACCACAAGGATCCTCCTAATACCCACTGTTTTTCAACATATACCTGGCACCACTAATAAAGCTCATTAAAAAATACGGCCCGACATGCTACAACTACGCTGATGGCACACAGATTATCTAAAAAATACAAGATGCTCCGGAAGGAAACAATGTTGGAAGACTGGCTACAAGAACTATATGGCTGGATGAACACCAACAGCCTCAAACTCAACCCGTGCAAAACAGAACTAATGATCATATCCAAAAGGGGGGAAAACAAGCACTACATCCCATGGCCAACGGAACTTGGAACAGCACAGATTCCATCAACGATAGTAAAAGACCTGGAAGTCTTGAAGGAAAATGAACCAACTCTTGAGCTACAAGTAAATGCCATAATCAAGACATTTTTCTTTCTCCTACATGAGTAAAAATGATCCTACCACTCCTTTCCTTCACTCACAAAACACTCACCATCATCGCACTTAAGTGCAGAGTAGACTACGCCAACAATATATACCTAGGAATGCCAGAATGACGACGAAAGAAACTTTAGCACATCCAAAATGCCAGACTCCTGCGCAAACTACCACAAAGAGAACTCATTAGCCTAGTGCTGAAAATGCTACATTGGTTACCAATAAAACAGCGACTAAAGTTCAAAACAATGTGCATAGCACAGAACAATCCATGGCAAGGAGCGGATTTCCTAAAAGAGAATATAACTGTTTGAATTATCAAGGAACATTCGCTTAAAAACAAAACCATACAGGGGCGCACGCGGCAAGATGCAGCCTTGTGAGTGAGCTCCAGTGCCGAGCCTGTGTCCGGGCGGAATAACGATTGAAAAACTGTCCGGTTTTGCTATATTTTAAGCATGAAGGCATGTGAAGTTCTCTGCACACTCAGATTAAAAATCGGATAAATCGCTCCAGCAGAACAGAAGTTACGACCTCTTCCCGCTGTCAGGCCTGCAGAGACCGTTACAGTGAAGGTAGCCGCACCCAGCAAGACACCTCGAGCTGGGACACAACACGGTCATCCGAGCGGGCTGTGTGGCTTCTTGCCCAATTGCCTAACCATTTCCCACCAGGCTCAGAGTTCCGTTCAGCAACCGGAGGTCGGTAACAAAGACGGCAGACGCACCTATCACTTCCTGAGCAGCCAGCAGCATCCTTTGCTCACCACCACAGTAGGAAGCCCTCGAGAGGGAGGCCCCCTGACCCTCCACAACAACCAGTCATCTACCACAGAGGAGACTGAAGGATAGACCAGCGTTTGGACAGCGGGAGACTTGCACCGTACCCTAGATGTGCCCAGCCCACCGCTGTCTCCATCCCGGCCAGCCAGTATCCACTGCGACTGTACACTTCGCAGAGGTAAGTTTAGGAGGGAGGAACGACCCACACCCCCTGCACGAACATATGAACAGAGTGGGCACAAATCAGACATCCTATCCCCCGGCCCAGCTCCGAGCAATACAAGGGCACAACCAAACGGGCAAGGGCGCTGGTGTCAACCGACAGGCGGTGATGGCAAAGCATAGCCCTCTTCTTGAAGGGATTCCACGAGATGGGTCCCTGTGCCAAGGGCCAGACGGCAGCAAAGTAAAAGGCACACTGCAGATCATAGGCAGGAGGCTCCACGCCCTGATGGACGCCCAACCTTAACCCACTGCACGGCAACCACGCACTTCAGCCATTAGTTACATTTTTAGGGAATGCCAATGGGGGGACACTGCACCATGGACCAACCTCTACACTGCAAATTAGTAACACCAGACTGGGAATTGAGCCAATATATATAACTGATGGACAAGCAAGACAAGGAGAACAAGGGAGGCTAGTGAACAACACAGTGAATGAGGATCACCAGGTTACTTGCATAGTCCCTACACTCTGCTCAATATAAAGGGAGTACAGACTTCAAGAAGGTCCCAGCGGAGACCATTCCGAACCCCCTCAGCCCACAACTGAAGGCCTCCAACACATGGGGGGTACCCCCTAGAATCCAGTAACATGCCAAAAGGGGCAGCTTCCAAGAAAGGCGGAGCAATGAATAAATTCACTAAACCTACTTCAAAATCGGATGGCACAGGGGACAGCTGCTCAAGCAGCTCAGAGTCACCGCCATCGACCACAACAACAGACACCATGAATCTACATAGCGTCTACCTCAATGCAACAAGGATTTGCAGCCATCAATGACAAACTCAATGCAATCAACGCGAATGTCACAGCAATCCATACGAGCTGAAAAAAGCCACGCTGCACAATGGAGACCGAGATGAAGATCCGCACCGCAGAAGACACACTAGTGGCACTACAAACGCAGCAAAGGATTTGGGCACTGTCAAATTTCAGTGTGAAGATTTGGAAGCAAGACCCCGCAGAAACATACAGAATATAGAGGTCCCAGAGGATGCATTGAAGTGTCTGATGGAATTAGCAGTCAAAGAGCGCTTTAAAGATCTGCTAGGAGGCCAAGGGTGGTCAACAATGTTCATTGTCGAACGCGCACACAGATCCCTGGCTGCACAACCTAAGCCAGGTGCCTACCCTAGACCAATAATAGCAAGGATTATGAACTACAGGGATAGGGACATGGTGTTGCGAGCTGCACGCGACAAGCAAGAACTAAGGATGGGGTCCGGTGTGATCTGCATTTTCCCCGACTACACCCTGGCAGTCCAGTGGGAAAGACGAACATTTATAGGAGTATAGAAAACGCTGAGAGAGCGCAAAATAGCATACGCAATGCTATACCCAGCCAGGCTACGGTTGCAACACAAAAATAAAACATTTAGTGGACGGGAACATCCCCTTGACCAATAAGCAGCCGTCAGAAGTAGACTAAGATTGATCTTGGGGGGTCCCTTCAAGGAAACCTGGGATGGATGGTGAGCACCAGGCAGACCAACGTTCTTCATTATGTGTATTGGTAACGGAATTTGGTAACACAAAATAACTTTAACCAGCAAGACAGAGATCCGGGACCCTGGCCGCCACTGCAGTGGCTGCCCCCCAATGCAAGTGCATAGTTTAGTTAAGTGTGTTGGGTTTGGGGGGCGGGGGAAGGGCTTAAGGCCATGCATAGTTGAAGTTTGGGAAACTATGAGGGAGGGGGTCAACCTGGGAAGTTGGGATTAAAAAGTTGGAAAAAAGCACAGATTAAATGGGATAAGGAACAAGTTACTTACCTGTAACTGTCGTTCTCCAGATTGTGTCTGGCATGGATTCACATTCTCATGTTTATTTCCCCTCGTCAGGCTGGGAATACTCTGTAAAGAAAAAAAAATATGTTTCAGTTTCGTTTCTGAACTGTCTTTCTACTAATAACCAATCACTGGTCTCTGGGTCATACTGCCCCCAGCCAATGACTGCCCTCTACCTAACCTCTATCTACCTCCTCTGGCAGCCATTTTCGGATTTGGTAGCACATAAAATGGCAGTAGGACCAAGACAAGAGCCGCAGAGGGGTAAGAGGGAGGGTTTGCGTGGGAATCCATGCCAGACCCATGCTGGAGAACAACAGTTACAGGTAAGTAACTTGTTCCTTCTCCAGCATGGGGTCTGGCATGGATTCACATGCTCATGAATGACAATGCATTACTTACCGTAAAAGCATTTCTGATGGTTGTATCTGCTTAGATTCACATGCTGTGCATAGGTCCGACATCCAGTGGTCACTGCAGAGTATTGCATTTTGTTTTTCGTAGTCGAAAAGGGGACGTCGACAAGGCATGTCTGTAACACTATCCCTATAGTGATGTGCGTTGTAGCCACAATCCCTCACGCGTCGAGGTCCCTCTGTTTGTATTTTTCTGCCCTGAGGGAGCCTTCTAGACGTGAGTGAGTACAGAAAAGAGAGAAATATAGTAGAGGATGTCTATGTTCCTTCCATCCGAGAGGGGAGGAAGGGCGGGCGCATGTGAATCTAAGCAGATACAACCATCAGAAATGCTTTTACGGTAAGTAATGCATTGTCTTCTGATGTTTGTTAATCTGCTTAGAATCACATGCTGTGCATAGACTAGCGAGCAGTACCCGGAGTTGGCGGTGGGTTATGAGAAGGAACAGTAGAGAAAAGATGTCTTAATACTGCCTGTCCCACCTGGGAGTCAGATCTAGAGTGTGCATCTAGACAGTAGTGTTTTGTAAAGGTGTGCACAGAACTCCAGGTAGCCGCTTTGCAGATGGACTCAAGGGGAACATTTGCAATGAATGCTATGGAAGCCCCAGTGCCTCGAGTGGAATGTGCTCTTGGCTTGAAGGGTAGTTCTCTCTTAGCAAGAGTGTAACAGAGAGTGATGCATTGTACAATCCATCTAGATATAGTGGACTTAGAGACTGCATCTCCTTCTCTTCCGGCTGCCACCGAGACAAAGAACTGATTAGTCTTTCTCAGTGATATGGTTCTTTCCATGTAGAACATGACAGCTCTGCGTACATCTAGTGTATGCAGACTTTTTTCTCCCAAGCTGGAAGGGTTTTGAAAGAACGTTGGTAGTTCTATAGATTGGTTTACATGAAATTTCGAGATGAATTTTGGTGCAAACCTTGGGTGTGTGCGAAGAACCACCTTATCCTTGTGAACGAAGGGGTCTAGTACAGAAAGAGCCTGTAGTTCACTTACTCTCCTAATGGAGGTGATAGCTATTAGGAAAGCAGTCTTAAGGGTGAGGTATTTAAGAGTTGCCTTGTGCATGGGTTCAAAGGGAGTGCCCATGAGTCTAGAAAGTACCACGTTTAAGTCCCCTCCGGGAGCTGGGAAGGCTATCGGGGGGTGTATTCTCTTTACCCCTTCCATAAAGGCCTTGATAACTGGTATCTTCCACCACGACACTTTAAGTTGGGAAGTGGTGTATGCAGAAAGTGCCGCTAGGTGGACTTTAATGGAATTAAACACTAGACCTGAATCCGGGTTGATGTTCTTACTTCTACACCAGATGACAAATCTTTTCCACTTGCTAGAATAGCAGTGGCGAGTATTAGGTTTTCTGGCTTCCCTGAGGATGTCCATACATCTCTGAGGGAGATGTAAATGTCCAAATTCTATGATCTCAGGAGCCAGGCTGCTAAGTTCATGGTCTGAGGGCATGGATGCAGTGTCCTGCCCTTGTCTTGTGACAGCATGTTGTATGGGCAGGGAAGTTTCATTGGGGGAGATAGGGACATCTCCATCAAGTGAGCGAACCATGGCTGCCGGGCCCACATTGGGGCTACTAGTATCATGGTAACCTGCTCTTGGTGCATCTTGTGCACCACTCTGTTGAGGAGGGGAGTCGGGGGAAAGGCGTAAACAAATTTCCCTGACCATTGAATCAACAGACCGTTCCCCTTGGACTGGTTCTGGGGGTACCTGGAGGCGTAACTTTGGCATTGTGAGTTCTCCAGGGTTGCGAACAGGTCTATTTCCGGGAAACCCCATTGCGTGAAGACGTCTAAGACGATGTTTTCGTGTAATTGCCATTCGTACTCTTTGGGTAGGGGGAAGTCTCTGCTGAGTTTGTCTGCTAGCAGATTGAGTTCCCCTGGTACATGTTGTGATAGTAGGAACATGTTGTGTTTGAGAGCCCACTTCCATATATTCTGGGACAGCTTGGACAGTCCTGGAGAGTGAGTGCCCCCTTGCTTGTTGAGATAGTGCATGGCTGTGGTGCTGTCTGTGAGGACCATCACTGTCTTTCCTTGTAAGTGTTCCTGAAAGGCTTTCAGTGCTTTGAACACTGCTAACAGTTCCAGCAGGTTTATATGCTTGGATGCTAAGCTCGGAGTCCACACTCCGTGAGCAGTCTGATGGGAGAGGTGAGCCCCCCCATCCTGTAAGGGATGCGTCTGTGGTTAGAGTGGCTTCCACTGCGGGTGTGGCAAAAGTTTTCCCTAATAACAGGTTTTCCTTTGTCCACCACCGTAGCGAGAGAACCAAGGCCTGCGAGACCACCACCAGATCGTCCCATTGTCCGCTGGCCTGACACCACTGGCTGTAGAGCCACTCTTGCATTGGGCGCATGCGCAGGCGCGCGTGAGGTACCAAATAAATACATGACGCCATCATCCCTAGCAAGCGCATTGCTTTGCGTACCGTGACCTCTCGACCTGCCACATATTGGGGGATCTGAAACAGCATGTTTTGGACCCTCTCGTTGGAGGGGAAGACGAGGCCGTCCTTTGTTCGAATTAGAGCCCCTAGGAATTGTTTGATTTGGCTGGGGTCTAAGCTGGACTTCTTTTCGTTGATGGAGAAGCCCAGTTGGGACAAAAGGTCTACGGTCCTTTGGGTATTGGAGAAGCAGGTTTCGTAAGAATCCCCTGTTATGAGCCAGTCGTCGAGGTACGGGTAAACCGGGATGGATAATCTGTGCAGGTGGGCCGCTGCCACTGCCAGTACTTTCGTAAATACCCTTGGTGCAGATGCTATCCCGAAGGGTAGTACTCTGAACTGATAGTGTTTGTTCTCTATCTTGAACCTGAGGTGTTTTCTGTGCGCTGGCAACATTAAAATATGAAAGTATGTATCTTTCATGTCTAGTGTTGTCATGTAATCCCTCTGTGATAACAGTGGGATTACTTCCTGCAAGGTCACCATACGAAACTTTTGGGGTTTGACAAAGTTGTTCGCTGGGCGCAGATCTAATACAGGGCGCATGGTTAAGTCCTTTTTGGGTACAAGGAAGTACACTGAATAAATACCTTCTGTTACCTGAGATAGGGGGACAGCCTCTATAGCTTCTTTTTTCAGTAGCTCTTCTACTTCTTGAAGAAGAATAGTGAGGTGTTCGGGTGTCATGCGTCGGTTCCGTGGGGGTCTGTATTTCGGGGAACCGTTGAATTCGATGCAGTATCCGTGGGCTATGGTGGATAATACCCAGCGGTCTGACGTTATTCCCTCCCATGCTGAAAGGAACGATGTTAGCCGGCCCCCGACCGGTGATGCATTGGAGGGGACCCGAATCTTTGGGTCATTTGTTGGTATTGGGCGTGGGGCCTTTAGGACTGGAACCACGCCCTCTTCCTTTGCCACGACGTTGGCCTCTTTGACTGAACTGGGTGCTTTGGTTAGAGGGCCAGTTGGTAGCAGAGTAAAATTGTTGTTGGCTTTGCTGCTGGCGTTGGCCACGAAAGGAGCGTCTATTGCCATAGCTGCGTCTGTTAGGAGGCCTAGAAATTTGGTCAAGAGTCTTGATGGTATCAAACTCCTTCTTCGCATGTTCTAGGGCCTCATCAACTGCTTTCCCAAACAGATGTGTTTGCTCTATGGGCTTATTTATTAGGGAAGCCTGGGTTTCTGGCTTAAACGCCATGTCTGGCTGCGCAATTCGGGATTTGAGAAGTATTCCCTGAACCAGGGAGCGGCCAGCTGTCTCTGCGGCATCTAAGGAGTTCTTTACGATGCCCTGGTTTACAAGAGTTCCCTCTGATATAGTAGCAAACAGGCGTGAACGCAGGGGTTCTGGTGCATCCTCTGCTTCGCTGCGCAGCTTGCTCCACTGTGCATCTGCGTAGCTAGCTAGTAGGGAATTGTTATTCGCGATCCTGGTTGAGAAGGCGGCGGATGTCGTGATTCTCTTCCCAAGTGCATAGAGCTTCTTGCCCTCTTTGTCAGGTGGTGCCTCACTAGTAGATAGTGGTACCCCCGCTCTCTTTCTTGTGTTAGTCACTACCATAGAGTCCGGAATAGAATGTCCCCTGATGTACAAAGGGTCAGAAGACGAAGGGCTGAAGAGCTTTTCTATCCGAGGGTTGACCCCTCTGACTAAGGCCGGATTGGAAAGGGAAGGAGTTATTCTTCTCTTTATAGAAGCCAGGAGCGGAATGGACTGGCTGACCGGGGCTTTTTCTTTAATAACCTTTTCTACAAAGTCTATGTCCGGAAGGGTTTCCCCTGTGTCTATTTCAAAATGCGCTGCTGCCTTGCGCAATAGTGCATTAAGTGAAGGCTGGTCATCTATGGGGGAGGTGTTCCCAATAGGTGAGTCCTTGGGAGGAGAAGGATGAAAGACATCAGGGTCTGAGTGCACTGATGGGGAGTGCCAGGGCTGTGAGGTAGCTGTATCTTCTTCAAAAGTTCCAGCGCTAGTGTAAGGGTCTTCCTCAAACCTCTCCTCCTCAAGTTCTTCCTCTCCACCTAAACACTCCTCATCTTCCTGGAGGTATTGCTCCTCTTCAGTGAGGTCATATGCATCTGTAGAAGGGGGAAACAGCCTAGGAATCCTGACCCTAGGGTCATCCTGAGTCCATTCTCTTGGTCTTTTGGGTGTGGGTGGGTTTTGGCTACGCAAAAACCTCTCCATCTTTTCCATACAAGAATGGAGTCTTTCCAGGGTCTCATGGGGAACCCCTGAATAGTCTAGAGGGGGGAAATCAGTGTTCTCACCTTCAAAACGCTTCGAACGCTCCCACAACGTCGACGAAAGGTTTCCGTCGCCCTCAGAAAAGCCCTCAGGTAGTTCAGAAGTGCCTTTAGATGGATGGGGCGGTTCCTGGCTACTCTTGTGCTTTTTCGGCGCTTCTATATCCTTGGGTGCGGTATTCGACGTTTGTTTCGTCGTCCGCTTACGTTTGTCCTCGGAAACAATTCTCGCCAGACTCTCGACGACGAGTTCGTCAGTCGAGGGTTCTGGAGTCGGCGTTGCCTGCGTTGCGCGTTGTTTTTCGACGGCCGCTCTATGGAGCGTTACGTCGGATGTTTTTGAGGAAGCGCCCGTATTAGATAAAAGCCCAATCGCTGGTCGCGGCTGCGTTTGCGGGTGGGGCTTGAGACCCTTGCGGTCTGAGGTCGACGCCGGAGTGCCCTGCGTCCCCTTCGGCGCTGGTGGATCCTTCGTCCTGGACGAAGAAGAGCCGTGGGTTGTGTGCTTAGGCCTATGGGGTCTGTGTGCGTCCTTGTCGCCGGGGTGTTCATCCCCATAAGCAGGGCGTGAGCCGAGCCCGTCGGGGCCAGGGACGGACATCAAGGAGCGCGAGCGCTCCTTCTGGGGGTTAATGACTTCCGTAACGGACGTCGAGTTATCACCCTCCTCGTCACTTTCTGTAACAGCGGCGGCGGGTGAGGAAACTGACTTCGACATCGCGTAGTCCGCCCACCTCTTAACTTTCCGTTCTTTAAGAGTTCTTGGTTTCAAGAGCTTACAGGCCGCGCAGCTGTCCTCTTTATGATCGAGGGGCAAGCAACGATTACAGAGCTTGTGTTTGTCCTTCCAAGTGTATTTGCCCCTACAGCGTGGGCAAAACTTAAAAGGTGTCCTCTCCATAGCTGAGGCAATAAAAACTGGTGGTGATAACCCCAAGGGAAGATAGGGGAGAAAGAAAGACATTCTCGACGAGAAGGTAAAAGTTGGAAACCCCCACTCTCCCTACTGTATGTTGGCCGGCGAGGCCTGGCCACGTGTTCGGCAGCGCCGAAGGATCTCCTCCGTCTCTTCTCCTCCGTCGAAAACTTGCTCGGCGGAGAAACAGCTTCACAGCTAACGTCGAGGGGAGGGATCTTTTAACAATAAGACGCGTGAGGGATTGTGGGTACAACGCACGTCACTATAGGGATAGTGTTACAGACACGCCTTGTCGACGTCCCCTTTTCGACTACGAAAAACAAAATGCAATACTCCGCAGTGACCACTGGATGTCGGACCTGCCCAGCATGTGATTCTAAGCAGATTAACAAACATCAGAAACAAGAATACATAGCAGTACACACATGCACAACCACGGGAGGTGGCAAGGCTCAACATTAAGCATTTCAACAACTCAACATTAAGCATCTCTTACCTCCTCACCAGGCTCACCTTCAAGCAAACAGGTTGTGCAGAACTGCTTGGCCGACTCTGGACTCCTCCCTGGAAGAAGAAGTTCGTGAAGGTGTGTCGACCTACACGCAGCTGCCCTGCAGATGTCTAGCAGGGGCACATCAGACAGGAACGCTGTAGTAGCAGCGGTCGCTCTGGTCGAGTGGGCTCTCGGACGGCTGGGCAACGGTCAGTTTGCCAACCGGTGACAGTGCATGATGCAGCAGGAGAGCCATCTGGAAATGGAAGCCTTCGAGAGGGCCTTCCCTTGGTTCACAGGTCCAAAGTTCACAAACAGTTATGATGTCATCCGAAAACTCTTCGTGCGGTCCACGTAGAACTTCAGCGCTCTAGCTACATCTAGCGAGTGCAAAGTCCTCTCAGCCGGCGACGAAGGTGACGGAAAGAAAACAGGTAACACCAAGGGCTCGTTGAGATGGAAGTCCGACGGCACTTTGGACATGAAGGAGGGGTGCGTCCTCAGCACCACCCTCGTATCGTGAAAAGTCAGTATGGAGGTTTACAGGAGAGGGCCTGGAACTCTTCCACTCGTCGTGCAGATGTGATGGCCACAAGAAACGCCGTTTTCCACGACAGGAACTTCAACGGTGCCAAATGCAGCGGCTCGAATGGCGGTCCCATGAGTCTGGACCGCACCACGTTGAGCTCCCACACCAGGGCCGGAGCCTTCACCGGCGGGAATGACTGAAACAGTCCCTTCATAAACTCTTTCACCACGCAATGGGATGATTGGCCAGGGGTCCTGGATTAGCGGGAAATCGCCGCTAGATGGATCTTGAAGGAGGCGTGCGCCAGACAGTAGGTACGGCAGCACCTGATGGGCCATAATCCGCAGAGGGTTAATCTTCTATGCGCGGCACCAGACAGAGAACCTCTTCCATTTGTGTCCATAACACGAGAGTCGAGCCCTGGCCTTTGCAAGCACCTCCTTGCAGTCCGCCGGGATATCGTACCCTCCAAACTCTAGCGCTTCAGGAGCCAGGCCTGCAAGTTCAGCGACGCCGGATCGTGGTGGAGGATGGCACCTCCTTCTCTGATGAGGAGATCCGCGTCCGTCGGCATGGGGGGGGGGTGGGGTGCTGACATGTCCAGAAGGTCCGGGAACCAGATCTGCCTCGGCAACGCCGGCTGCGACAAGGATCATCCTTCACCGGGACCGCTTGAGATGATTGATTAGTTGCAGCAGCAACAGCAATGGAGGGAACACATACAGGAACAGGCCTTCCCAGGGGAACGAGAAGGCATCGCCCATACTCCCCTGCTGGGGGAACCTGCTGGCGAACTTCTGGCACTTGGTGTTCGCCGCCGTCTCAAACAGGTCAATCTGGGGATTGCCCCATCGTCGGAAGAGGAGGTCCACTTGAACCTGCCGCAGTTCACACTTGTGGCACGAGCGCAGCTCCCTGCTGAGTGCGTCAACTATAGTGTTTTTTTATCCCTGCCAGGTGGAAGGGTACCAGAAACATCCCTTGGGCTACCGCCCAATGCCACAGATCTTGGGCCTCCTTGGATAGGGCTGGGAATCTGGTGACTCCCTGCTTCTAGATGTAAAACATCGTTGTGGTGTTGTCGTTGAAGATCCTCACCACCTTGCCCTATAGGGACGGAAGGAATGACCTGAGGGCCCAGAACACAGCTCATAGCTCCAGGACGTTGATGTGTAGTGACTTCTCCTCCGGCAGCCAAAGGCCTCTTGCGTGGAGATCTCCGGAATGAGCCCCCCACATTCCTACAGGGAGGCATCCGTCATTACTGTAAAGACTGGTAGTGGGTGTCTGTACTTCTGCTCTCTATATGGTAGAAGAGAGGCACAGAAGACCCCAGCCAAGATTCTCTATTACGGTAGCTATGGTCCAGCAATCAAGGCCTAGCTTCTCAGGAGGTGATGCAGGCTGGTTCTTAAGTACAGTGTAGTCCCCAAGCCCCCACAAAGGAATGTCCACACACTGTATTGGTTAGAACACAGTCTTTATATAATCAATATTCAAGGTTATGTACACTTATCATAATAACTCACTTTGTACTTAGGAAAATCAACAATGGCAAATATATACAATTCTAAAGTGGTACCACCCTTTGTATTAGATCTCATTAAAGTGCATCAACAATACTGTAACAATGTCACACAGATCAATAGAGTGAAACCAGCAATAGAGAGAGGAGAGAAAATAAGATGGTTGAGCAATAGGCAGAATACTGGCCCCTACCACTAGACACAGTTCTGTGTGGAGATCCCCCCGCCCCCCACCTGGGCAACCTGTAAAATAAAGATATAGCACAAGCCCAGTCCATATATTGTTCTGCAAGTCTTATTCCTTCCTATAATGTTTTTACCCCCCCAATGTACCTGGTGGAGTCGAGTTCTTCGAAGAGGCGTCGCCAGATCCTTCTTGAGCGACCCCCTTTCAAGCGGGAGTCACGGATCGTCGAGAGGCGTCGAGAAGCGTCGAGGAACTCTGCGTTCGGCGGCGGGGAATCGACGGCCCTTCTTGAATGCCTTCCCTTTCAAGCGGGAGACACGGGGCGTCGAACGTCCGACAACAAACAGGGTAGAACGGCGTCGATGAGGCGGCAGCTTTGGCCGAGCGGTGCTTGTCGGAGCGTCGGCGTCCTGCAAGGCAGAGGCGTGCGGGGCACCTCGGTGACAATAGTTCTGGAACGCAAAGATTGTGGAGACGGAGGCCCAGCAAGGGCGTCGAGTCGTTCGAGTCTTTGTGGTCTTCGGGTGGCGGGAAACCCACCGGTAGGTTTCTCCTCGGCGTGTTGGTCGTCCTCGAATTTCTCCTGCAGGATAAAGCGGTCGACGGTGCGGACGAGGGAGTCCTTCGATTCGAATGTTCTTAGGCAAAGGAGCGGGCGGCTCCGGTCGACGGCGGCACGGCGTCAAGTGGTTCCCACGGCTGGGCAACACAACTTCGACGGGCCTCCAGCGGTTACACAAACCTGCGAACCCTGGTCGACGGCAATGGACTTCGACGGCGGCGATGTCCGGGTGCTTCACTTCGATCTCCTCGGCGGTCCCGCCTCGGGTCGGCAGCCTTTCGAGGGTCTGTCTTCCAGGGCGCTTTGGCGAAGATGGAGCCATGCTCGATGGTCCCTTGGAGCACGGGAAGAGGGCGCCTTACCAGGTCCTCTCTCGGGTCAGTCTTCGACGATTTCGGCAGCCTTCGTATCGGTCGAAGCAAATGCAACAGCAAATAATCTTCTTCCAGCTGGACGACGAGGATCAGCAGTTCCAGTTACTCTTAGAGTGGAGACTCAACTCCAGAACGCTTCTGAACAATTACCAGTGGTGAGAGGTCCCCAGATATACTATTCTGTCTCTCATCCACACTACTGGCACACACTCAGCAGCCAATCATACAGAAGGGCATTCATGCAGTCAGTCAGCCAATCAGGCACACAGTGCATTCAGGCCACACTCCTCCCTTTCAGACACTCACAACAAGGAATGTGGATTGGGACAAGTACCCAGCCATTCAACACTACACAATGCATTCAGGCCAGTTTCGGGCAGGGCTGTCTCAGTCTTTGTCTCTCATGCCAGAAACCAGACAACCACAACAAGGAGTGTATATTGGTCACACACTCCATTCACCCAGGTCCCACCCACAGGAGGTACCCACAACATACAGTCACTGGGAAGGCTCCAGTCAGTCTAGCTGTGCCTTCACAACAACACCATATATGGAACTTCCACCCAACAGCCAGTCAGGGGGAAGGGACAGAGTCAGGGCTTCCCAGGACTTTGGGAAAACAAGGTAACAGGCAATAGAAAGCAAGAGGCCACAGGGGCCATCTTGTTTCCTATCAGGAATCAACTGATCCCAATGGCAGGGCCTGGGTATCCCAAAATGGAGGACACCCAGAGCACCTGTCAAATTCAGCATGGAGCTGCCACCAGCCCATACCCTGCTCTGTGGGCCACCCACAGGTGCCCGAAAACATACACTAGGGGCACAGGGTTGTCCCCCTACCCACGGGTTCCATAAGGGTATCCCATGGGTCTGTTCACCAAACCAAAAGAGAGAACTGCACTGCCAGGAGTCCCACATGGACTCCTGGGCAGAAAACACGACAGAACACATGATAAAAAGCAGTAAAGGACAAGCATTCAGAGGCCCTGTCCCTCTGATGCATTTCCAGCATCACAATTACCGACTCCTGATGGGCCGGGGTCTGGAAGTCCATACCCGCCGTCAGATGCGTGCGGGTGCCCCACCACCGGATCGCTTGTCGAAAGGTCTTGTTGATTGAGATCCTGTCGCTTGCATCCAACGGGCATTGAGAAACTCCTGCTGTGGTCGCATCCATAGTCTGCAAAGGCACACGAGGTAAATGCAGGAGGACATCATGCCGAGCCTCACCTTGGCCACGTCCATGGTTGACAGCCGTTGCACCTTGCCTAGGATGGCCCTCGTCCTCTCCTCCGACGGGGATGCTAGTCGCACCACTGCGTCGAGCTTGGCTCCCAGGAACAGGGAGACTTGCGACGGTAGCAGGTGGGATTTTGTGAAGTTGATTGAAAATCCTAGATCCGTGAGCAGTCTATCGGTCTGCCTTGTGTGTTCGACGGCGAGTTCCCTCGACTCTGCCCGGATGCGCCAGTCATCCAGGTATGGGTAGAAGTGGATCCCCTGTAGGCGCAGCCGCGCCGCCACAGGTGCTAGGCACTTGGTGAACACCCGGGGCGCCGACTTCAGTCCGAAGGGAAGGGCCTTGAACTGGTAGTGCCGTCCTTGTACTACGAATCGCAGAAACTTTTGATGTTTTTTCAAGACGGGGATGTGAAAGTAGGCGTCCTCCAAGTCCAGCGACGATAGGAAGTCGCCTTCCTCCAGTTGTCCCAGCACGTGCTGGAGGGTAACCATCCGGAACTTCTGGGACCTGATGTATGAAGGTCCAGGATGGGTCGCCAACCGCCTGTCTTTTTCCTGTCGAGGACGTACCACGAGTATCGGAGCCCCGGTGCCTCTTTGGGACAAGTTTGATGGCTCCCTTCTTTAACATCGCTCGTACCTCCAGTAGTAGCTGCGGGATGTGATTTTCCTTTCTAGCCACAAGTGGTATATACAGGGACACTTTCTTAGAACTTCCAGAATGCCGCAGGCGAGAGCATCCAGCACCCAACGGTCAGTGGAGATGGACTCCCACACCCTGACGAAGTTCGTCAGCCCGCCTCCCACCGGGGGTGCTCAGGTGGGGGCCCGACACTGCGTCCGGTTTAATCCTGCTTGGCGGCGGCCTTGCCGCCCTGGCCTCCTTGGTGACGAAGAGATCCTCCATGTTTGCCGCGTCCCATGTAGGCCTCCTGCGACGAGGAGGTGCCGCCAAATCTCTTGGAGGCCCCCTGCTTGCCTCCACAACCCTGAAAGGGCGGCCGTCATTGCTGAATAACGCCTAAGGCACGAGCCGTCTCCGTGTCGGCCTTGATGGCTTGCAGCGACTCGTCCACTACCTTGCCAAACAGGTTGTTCCCGTTGAAGGGCATGTCCAGGACCCTGGTCTGCACATCCTGACGGAAATCGGTTGCCTTGAGCCAAATGTGCTGGCGAAGGCAAACGCCGTTGCCCATCTGGCAGAAGCCAGTGTCTGCGATGTCCGTGGCCACTGTTATGGTGTGATCCGATGCCACCTCTCCCTCCTGTAGGATCTCTAGGGCCTCTGCCCTCTTGTCGTCCGGGAGGAAATCCAGTAGGGGAGCGATCTTAAACCATAGCTCCCTGTCGTAACGGGCCACAATCGCAAGGGCGTTGGTCGCTTTAATGGTAATCGCCGCCGACGAGATGACCCGGCGTCCAGTTTCTTCCCTTCGCCGTCCGGCGGAAATGTCGAAGTTGACGCCGCCGCTTTCTTCTTGGCTGCCGCTGAGACAACCGAATCCGGGGTAGGCTATGCCCCAAGACACAGGGGTGGAATCCAGAACCCGGTACTTCTTTTCGTTCTTGTCTCTTGGCAGGGGCCGTGGATGGGTTCTTCAGGAGCAACAGCCCCTCGTCCCAGATGTCAGAGTAACGGGACCGAGAGGACCGTCTTCCTTTTGGCCTCCCATCGTTGATAGAGGAAACCTTCCTTCTCCTCCACGGGGCACAGCTGGAAGAGCTCGGATGCCCTGACGATCATGGCGTGTGTTAGGGAGAATTCTCATTTTATGGCTAATTTCCCTTACCTATAGAGTCCCCCAGCAGCTTTGCTGGATTTGAAGGGTTTGTTTTTTTCTCCTGCTAAGAGTGAGACTCTTTTTTTCTCACTCTTAGGCATTTTTGCTGTGTGTGTTCTAGGTTATTTTTGTGTTTAATGTCTATGGGGTTTATCTCACCTCCATAGGACCCATCTTTATTCACATGTGTTACACAGCACCCTCCGTGCAGTGACACAGGGGTGTCGTAGCGACCCCCAAACAGACTCCATACCCTGGGACTGACTGTCTCCCAGGGCATGTAAAGTCCCCATTGACTTTACTAGTCAACTTTTGTGAACTAAACCAGTACAACCCATCTTACTATGGAGGTACTGGGAAGGGTTAATAGTTTTTCCCTTATGTTCATTTTCAAGAGGGTACCGTACAGTCCCTCTCTCAAAAGTTTCTGGCTGGGCTGGTGGCAGTAGTTACTACCGAAAATATTCAACTGCGAATATTTCCCTATGGGATTTTCCCATTGTTCGAGGTTACCACTTTATGTGCTGTAAATGTCCGATATTTTGACGTTGTGTGAGCACCATTGTTCCATATAGTCTGATTTCAAGTATTCCAGCACTGATCCCCATTCCTTCATGAAAGAGTTGTTTTGGCCCTGAAGTTGATTCGTGATTTTTCCCATGGTCATCTGGGACCACACCTTTTGCAGCCAGGTAAATACCAGTGGCGGGTCTCGTTTCTTCCAGCTTTGAGCTATCTTTGCCCATGCCGCGATGACTAGGCACATAAAGCTCCTCCATTGTGCTACGTGTAGTCTTTTGGCATGTGGGTCTTTAAATCCGCACAACCACACCCTCACACCCATTTGGACCACCTCTGGGAATATTCTTGACATTTCCCTTTGCACTTCTTTCCAGAAGCCCTTCACTCCTTGACAGTCCCACCAGATATGCCTCCACGTTCCTGTGTCCGGACAGCCCCTCCAACAGCGATCCGACGTATCCGGATACATCGATTTGAGCCTTTCTGGGGTGTAGTGCCATTGTGTGATTATTTTCAGCCACAATTCTCTGGTTTGAACGGCCCTAGTGAGCTTGGGGATGCCTGCCCACAGTTCCTCCCATTGCTGCCTGGAAATTTCTTTCTTCCCCCAATGTGGCCTCCCATCTCCTCATGTGTGTCCATTTGATTTCTTCTTGTGTGTTCATGAAATTATATAATGTCGACACCAATTTTTTGTCACCCGGGTTGGTTATTATAGACGTCTCAAATGGTGTGAGGTCTCTTGTGGCCACCTAGAAGACCTCTGGTGTATTCAGCCAATGTTTTATCTGCTCATATTTGTATCTATCCACTTCCGTTAGTTTCCACATATTTTTACATTCCGCAAAAGTTCGAATTTCTTTGTTTTGGACCATTTCACCGATTTTCCTGCATCCTGCTGCTTCCCATTTCTCAAAGCCACCGGATTCCAGACCTAGTGGGAACTGGGGTTCCTGAAAATAGGCGTGAAGGGGGCCATTGCGGTAGTCATGATTCTCTTTCTGGTTTGGTCATCCCAGGCGATGAGGGTGGTTCTCATGACCTCACTTACTCGGAGATTCTGATGTCTGTGTTGTTTATGTTTCCAAAATAGGTCCTCCAGTGGGGTCCTGGCGACCGCCCTGTCTTGTGTTACCCAGATCGTCTGTTGGTCCTCCCCCAACCATTCCTTCAGGACCCAGAGTTGGGCTGCCTGATAATATTTCCTGAAGTGTGGTAGGGACATTCCACCTGCCTTTATTGGTGCCGTAAGAATGGCTCTGGCGACCCTCGGGGGTTTGCTGTCCCACACGAATTGCGATATGGCTTTGGAGAGAGCTTTGAAGAAGGAGTCGGGGACTGATACTGGGAGGGCATGGAAATAGTAGAGCACCCTGGGGAAAGTGTTCATTTTTACTGATTGGATCCTTCCCCACCATGAGATCCTAAGCGGGCACCATCTTTCTAGATCCTTTTTAACTCTATTCAAGAGATGAACAAGTTACTTTCTTACCTGGTAATGTTCTTTCAATGGGATGGCCCGACGACGTATTCCAGATCTATGACAGGTAATGTCCACAGCTATGCTGCTTCGGAAAATTTTTGGCGTCTGCGTCCTGCGTCAATGACGTCGATGCGCCGTCCCCGAGGACCTCCTCCGACGGCCTACGTCACCCGATGTGTTAAGTAGGACGAACAACACCCATAGCCTCAGTTATAGTTTTTTCCCCAGAACATGTGCCACCAGTTTTCTGCCAGTCAGACATACAAGGCCTTGCGGAACACAAGCTGCAATCGCAAAAGAAATTCTGCAGCGGGGAAGGCAGGGAGGGAGCGATATGGAATACGTCGTCGGACCATCCCATCGAAAGAACGTTACCAGGTAAGAAAGTAACTTGTTCTGCGAAGGGATTGGGTCCTCCGACGTATTCCATATCTATGACAGACTCCCAAAGCCTTACTAAACAAGGAGGTGGGAAAGAATTTAGAATACAAATTTAGCATGCCCAATCAAATTGCGGAATAGAGAACTGCCTTGCCAAAGGCCAGATCTTGCCCTCTGATTGAATCGAGGGAGTAGTGACATACAAAAGTATGTACTGAAGCCCAGGTGGCTGCATCACAGATGTGACGGATAGGAACTCCCCTCTGCAGGGCAGTAGACGCAGCCACTCACCTGGAAGAATGGGCCCGCAAGCTAGCCGGAGGATCCTTACCCGCCAAGCGGTAACACTCGGAGATAGCTAAAATAATCCAACGAGACAAAGTCTGTTTAGTCACAGCTTGTCCCAAACGCTTTCCAGCGTAACCAATGAAAAGTTGATCGTCCACTCTGACCCGGGAATTGCGCGAAATATAAAAGCTCAACGCTCTCCTAGGATCAAGCCTATGGAGCCTCTCCTCTTCCTTACCAGGATGTGAAGGAGGATAAAACGCCGGAAGAACAACCTTCTGGCTCAAATGAAATTCCATAACCACCTTCGGAAGAAAAGAAGGACGAACTCTAAGGACAACCCTGTCCTTATGAAACACAGTGAAGGGTGGCTTAACTGAAAGTGCTTGTAACTCGCTCACTCTGCGAGCGGAAGTAACCGCAACCAAAAACACAGTTTTCAGAGTTAACAGCCTCAAAGGGCAAGAATGTAAAGGCTCAAACGGAGCACCCATAAGAAATCTAAGAACAAGGTTCAAATCCCAACCTGGCACCAGAAAAGGTGACGGAGGGAACACATTAGTGAGCCCTTTCAAAAACTGCGAAATTAAAAGGAATCTTAAATTAGGAACATTCTTCAGACGAGCGCTTAAATATGGACAGCGCCGCCAAGTAACCTTTAATGGTCCCCACTTGCAAGCCCCTGTGGGCCAAAGAAAGCAAAAAAGACAGAACCATGGGAATGTCACATTCAAAAGGATCCACATTCTGAACTCTGCACCAGTCGCAGAACTTTCTCCAACGGCAACGGTACAGAGACTTTGTTGCCGGCCGCCTGGCCGAAAGCAACACCTCCATCACGTCTTCAGGGAGGTCCCAATCCTTATACCTCAACCTTTCAGAAGCCAAGCGTGAAGGTTGAGGGATCCGACCTCTGGATGGAGAACCTGAACCCCCTCCTGTGAAAGCAGATCGTCTCGGTAGGGAAGACGACGTGGAGGGCAGATGGACAAGTCTAGAAGGCCCACGCCGGAGCACAGGGACTGGAGGAAACGCGTACAGCAGTGGGAATGACCACTCGACCACGAACGCGTCTCCTAAGGCTCCTTTTGGAGGAAATTCCTGCGAGCAAAACCTTTCGCACTTCCGGTTGACACTGGAGGCGAGGAGATCTACTTGAGGGGTCCCCCAAAGGGCGAAGATCTCCAGGAGAATCTCCTGAGCCAGCTCCCATTCGTGAGAGATCGTGCTCTGCCTGCTCAGAGCGTCCGCCGTCTCGTTGTCTCCGGCCAGATGAACAGCCAAGATCGAAACTTCCTGCTGAATGGCCCAGAACTCGAGCTGCATCACCTCCCTGCACAGCGAAAGTGACCCTGCCCCCCCCTTTTTGTTGAGGTAGTGCATGGCCACCGTGTTGTCCGTTAGAATCAGGACACTCTTTCCACCGCAAAGTCGGCAGAAAGGCCTTCAGGGCTAGCCCGACGGCCCTCAGCTCCAACAGATTGATATGGAGCCTGGACTCCGACAGAGACCAACGACCGCTGACTGTCAACTCGTTGGCATGAGCTCCCCATCCCGTGAGGGATGCGTCCGTCACGATCATCACCTCTGGCCAGGGCAGCCAAAATGGGGCCCCCTTCATCAGATTGCCTTCGACCGCCCACCACAGAAGGTCCCGGGCTACCGAGGGCGGCACCTGAACAGGGTCCGACAGCCTGCCGGAGGACTGAGACCACTGGAGCTTGAGTGCCCACTGCAAAGATCTCATCCGCAGACGACCCACTTGCACCAGAAGAATGCAGGATGCCATGAGGCCGAGCAGTCTCAAGAACTCGGACGCTGGGAGATCCTGGGAAAATTGAAACTTGTACACCATCTGCTGAATGTGAAGAGCCCTCACCTGAGGAGGAAAACACTGCCCCAGGGATGTGTTGAGCACTGCTCCGATGTACTGGAGCCGCTGCGTTGGTGTCAAATGGGACTTTTTTTTAATTGAGGGAGAAGCCCAGCCTGTGAAGGGAGTGGCAGGTGACGGACAGATGATCCAGGACTTGCTCGGGAGAGCTCCCCCTGATCAACCAATCGTCCAGGTAGGGGTAGACGTGAATCCCCCGTTTCCTGAGATGCGCTGCCACCACCACCATGAGTTTGGTGAAAACCCTCGGGGCGGAGGTCAATCCGAATGGCAGGACCCGAAACTGAAAATACGAGTCGCCAACCGAGAACCTCAGGTACTTCTTGTGCTTGGGATGGATCGGCACATGGAAGTAAGCATCCTTGAGGTCGAGAGACACCAACCAGTCCTGAAGTTGAAGGGCCTGGAGGACTTGAGAAACAGTCACCATCTTGAACTTGTCCTTCCTGAGGAGTTTGTTCAAACCGCCAAGTCCACGATGGGTCTCAATCCCCCGTCTTTCTTCGAAATCAAAAAATAAGGGGAATACCATCCCTTGTTCCTCTCCGCTACAGGCACCAGTTCTATGGCGCCTTTCTCCAGCAGGGCTTGAATTTCCTGCGCAAGGAGCGGATCCCGACTCTTCAAAGAGGCTCCCTGGTGGATTGTCGTGAGGCCTCTGCCGAAACGGAAGACAGTAGCCGTGGGTTATGGTCTCCAGAACCCACACATTGGAAGTAATGGCTTGCCACTCTACAAGATGCTGCACCAGCCTTCCCCCAACCGGCGAACCATGGGACCTGGCCTCATGACTGAGTGGTAGCGGCTGCGGCGTTGCCTGAGGGCAAAGAGGCAACTGCCCGAGCGGCCTTGGCACCTCAAGTACCTTTGTTTCCACCTCTGGCAGTCTTACGATGGCCTCTTGGACTGCTAGCTCCCCTCGCTTTACTGAAGGACGAGTAATAGCGAAAGGAACCTCCCCTCCATTGCTGTCCCCTAGGAGGAAAAGGCGGAGGTTGGCGAACTGCAGCGCCCAACGACTTTGCTGCAGCTTTGGAGGTCTGCAACCTCTCAAGGCTCTCGTCAGCCTTGCTGCCAAAAAGGTGTTCACCGTCAAAGGGCATGTTGAGGAGCCGGGACTGCACATCAGGAGCGAACCCAGACTTCCACAACCACGCAAACCTGTGCATTACGTTGCTCGCCGCCATGGACCGGCTGACACAATCTGCCAAGTCCAAACCCGACTGAACGGCCTCACACATGGCATCCTTGCCAACCTGAACCATAGCAAGGAAACCATCCCGTTCGTCCTCTTCGGGAATATGTTCAGCCGCTAATGCAACACAGTTCCACAGAGTGTGTGTGAAACGAGACAAGGCACATATGGCGTTGGCCGCCTGAAGCGCCATACCCCCTGAAGAAAACACTTTCTTTGCCCAGCCGTCAAAACGTTTGTCGTCCCTATCCGGAGGGATGGTAGGACACGACACCTGCTTTGCCGGGGCCGTAGCCGCCCGCACCACCAAACTCTCCGGAGTTGGGTGCCTAGACAAGTAGCAGGGGTCGCTACTGGCTTGACGGTATTTTCGCGACAAAGACTTGCCCACTGCCGGAGACTCTCCGGAGCAGTCCAAGCCGCCGCCACCCTTCTCTGCAGAGCCATATGAAACGGCAAAACCGGGTCAATGGGGGGGACCAAGATCAAGGATGTCCGTGAGATCATCCTGAACGAACTCCCCTGGGGGAGCAGACCAACCCAAGTACTCGGTGACCCGAGACATAAGGCGCCGATATGAAGAATCGGCATGAGTGCCAGGCTCCGGCCTACAAAACTCCACCTCCGGAGAGGTGTCCAGTCCACTGGCATCATGCAGCGACTGCCTCAGGTCATCAAACTGGCTATGGCCCGAGATAAGCTCATCTGGAACCGTAACCGCAACCAAGCCGTCATCAGAGCCCCCATCACCCTCTGAAATGTACTCCAGGCGGGGAGAGAAAGACCTCTGGGGACCAAAGCAGTGCCTGACCTTAGCCCGTGCCACAGGGCCCCTCCGACACCACCGCCTCGAAAGGCATCGAGGGCGCCGAACGAGTCGGCGGCGACAGAAAAGGCGTCGACGGAATCGGCGTCGACGTCAGCTGCAGTGCCGCCAGCATCGGCGGCGTCGACACAGGCCTCGAAGCCGGAGCTCCGAGCATGTCTCTCGACGACCTAGGCGCCAACGGCGTCGACGACCCCCTCGGAGGCGGAGCCTCGAGAGAAATCGTCGATGACCCACTGGAAGGAGACCCACTGGACTTCAGACGATGACGCAGAGAGTTGCCCCTCGAGTCATCCGTCGAAAGCCCCGCAGACCTCGTCTTCCGGGGCTTAGACACCCTGCCTACCGACAGCTTCTTCTTGCATTCCCGCAAGGCCTTTGCCTTGAGCGACTCGCAGTCGACAGTCGTCCGTATCGTGGGCCTCCCCGAGGCACCAGAGGCAGGCGTCGTGCGAGTCCGTGACCGACATCTTGGACCCACAGTCGCCGCATTTCTTGTAGCCCGGACGCGGGGTTGAAGACGAAGTAGACATCGCCACAAACAGGTCTTCACAAAAAACCGAACAGGTTCAACGAACCGAGAATTGAAAACAGCAAACTCCAACGAGTCGAGGCTAACCGAGATTCATGAAGCAAACACATTCACGGAAAAAACAGAACTGAGACTATGGGCGTTGTGCATCCTACTTATCACATCGGGTGACGTCGGCCGTCGGAGGAGGTCCTCGGGGACGGCGCATCGACGTCATCAACACAGGAGCCAAAGATTTTCCGAAGCAGCACAGCTGTGGACATTACCCGTCATAGATATGGAATACATCGGAGGACCCAATCCCCTCGAAATGTGTAATTGCATTTATAGATCTTGTCCACCCTGTGCGTGAGTGTCACCCCTAGGTATTTGATGCCCTCCTCTACTGTTTTTAGACTTAGCAGGTCTGCCACTGTTTCTAATGACTCCTTGTTTCCCGCTAGGAGCATCATCTATGATTTTTTCCTATTTATCTTCAGGCCCGAGATCCCCCCAAATTCCTCCAGTGTTTCTATGATTCTCAGTAGAGAATTCCCAGGGTCTTCCAGGGCTAGGAGTAGGTCGTCGGCGCATGCTATATACTTATGTTGCCTGCCCGCCATCTCTATCCCTCTTACCCCCTCCGATTCCCTTATCTTAATTAGAAGGGGCTCCAAAAATATAGTGCATAGCAGGGGTCAGAGGGGGCATCCCAGTTTCGTACCCCTTGAAATCTCCACCCTGTCCGTGACTTCTCCATTTATTGCTATTCTAATCGATGGGGAGTTGTAATTGGCTTTTACCATGTTTATAAAATGTTCCCTGAATCCCATGCGCTTCATTGTTTTGAAAAGGATGGACCATTCTGCACGGTCAAATGCCTTTTCGGCGCCTATTGAAAGTAGTATAGCTGGTGTGTGGGTTATGCCTATTTTTTCTATCAGATGGGTTACTCTTCTTAAGTTGTCATGTGTTTGCCTGCCAGGGATGAAGCCTGATTGATCTGTCTTTATCAGGGACGGGAGGAGGGGTGATAGCCTGGCTGCCAGTACCCTAGTATATATTTTTGCGTCCAAATTTATTAGGGCTATCGGGTGGTATGAGTTTGGGAGTGTGGGGTCTTTATCTGTTTTATGGAACATGAGGACTTTCGCTTCGTTCATGGATGGGGTTATGTTCCAACTGTCAAATGTATTGAGTAGCCTTGTCAGGACCGGAACTAATATCTGCATATTTTTTATAAAACGGGGCCGTAAATCCATCCGGGCCAGGTGCCTTTGAGATTGGAAGGCCCTTTATTGCCTTGAGGACCTCTTCTTCTGTGATCCTAGATTCCAAGGCCTGTTTGTCCTCTTCTGCTATAGTCGGTATGGGAATTATTGTAGGAACTTGTTTTGTTCCTCTTCACCCGGATGCTCTGTTGCATATAGCTCTTGGTAGAAAGCTTTAAAGGCATCCCCTATTTTCCTAGTGTTCGTGTGCGGCTGTCCCAGTGCGTCTTTGATGTTCATTATCGTCATCAATTTCTGTTTTTCCCCCCCGAGTTGTCTTGCTAGATGTTTGTCCGCCTTGTTGGCCCTAATGTAGTACCGTTGTTTTAGGTAGAGGAGGGATTTCTCTGCTCTTTTGTTGCAAAGCATCTCTAGTTGTCCCTGCACATGTTTCATTGCTTTCTTGAGGCTTTTTGTGGGGTGGATCGTTAGCTCCCCTTGTATTTCTGTTAATTTCTTCTCGAGCGATCTTTCCCATTCCTGATGCTGTTTGTCTTTGGCGGCTTTTAGCACTATTATATGACCCCGAGTTACTGCCTTGAAGGCTTCCCATACTGACCCCAGTGGGACTTCACCATTGCCATTTAGATCAAAGAAGTCTTTCATTTTGTCCCTTAGTTCCTCCCCCAGCACCTGATCCGTTAGAATGTCGGGCGGTAATCTCCATCTCCAGAGGCCCCCCCCCCCTTCCAGGGGTCTGTATATCGAGCCATAGCGGGGCATGATCCGATAGAGCTATTGATCCATTTTCGATATCCAGGATCCTCCCCACTAATCCCCCCCCGCCCCGACACCCAGAAATAGTCAATCCTTGACATTGTGTTATGCACGTGCAAGTAGTATGTGAAGCCGCTATCTTGCCCCTTCAGTTCTCTCCAGGCATCACGTAGTGCCATCTGCTCCATCCTTTGTCTGAGTTGTTTGGATGGGGACCCGTACGCTTGCGTTCCCCCCCGCACTCCTATCCAGACTGGGTTGCCATGCCAAGTTCAAGTCTCCAACCAATAGAATCTCTCCCTTTGCGAATTCCTCTAGTTTCCCCAGGGTGTCTCAGAGCAATCTGTCCTGCCCCGAGTTCGGCTAGTAAATTGCCGCTAGGGTGAGCCTGTACCCTTCTATTGATATATTGGAAAATGCGAACCTCTCTTCCCTGTCAACTCGAGTGTCTATGAGGTTTGCCACCAGAACCCCTTTTGCTGCTATCATCACCCTGCTCTTTTTTCCCCTGCATTCGCCTACGCCCATATCGTGTACCCTCTGAGGTGTACTTTCTTTTTGTCCTGGGCCTTAATATGAGTCTCCTGGAGGAGCAGAATGTCCGCCTTTTTCCTTCTTACCAGAGCCTCCATTTTTTCCTTTTCACCGGCGAATTCAGCCCCCTTACATTTTGTGAGTAGATTCTAAGCATTCCCATCCCGTCTAATCTATTGCTTCAGCCTTCATTCCCGCAAGTTGTGTTCCCTTCCCTCTTCCGGAGCCCCCCCTCTTGATTCCCCCCCACCAACTGCCCCCCCCACCCCATCCCCCCAACTGTTAACAGGAATTCAACTTCTATCCAGAGGAGGGCCGGGCACCTATGGTAGCTAGGGCGTTGCGCCCATCGCTACCTGCCCTCTCATAACTCGGGATTAACTCTGCAGGGAGTCCTAAACCCCGCGTCATCCTCAGACCTAAGCGGTGTTCCTCCCAGTCCCCCGCCGGGCCTCTTATCACATGGTAATCCGAGGTTTTGTTTATTCTTCTTCCACCCTTTCCCTCAGGTGGATGGGCTGTCAGACCTGGTTGCATTTCTCTATTGGTCCCCCAATAGCTTCCCAGCTTTCCCCCATCCATTTGGTTTCTTCTTTCGTCGTACTACTTCCCATCCTCTTGGCCTCTTGTGCGAGTCCCCTTTCGACCTGGCATTTCTCGCATCCGTCTCTTCCAATTGCATGTCCATTATATGGGGGCCTTCCTCACAGGTGGTCACTCTCCTCTGCTTGCCATCCCGCTCGAATAGTAGACCAAATGGGAACGTCCATTTGCATCGGATTTCTTTCGCCACCAACTCCCTTACCAGTGGGGCCATCTCCCTCCTTTTTAGGAGTGTCGCTGAGGCCAGATCCTGGTACAATTGTATTTCCACTCCGTTTATCCTAATGTGGTCCAACTGTCTCGCTTTCCTTAGTATCAGTTCCTTTTGTGGGTAGGATGTGAGTGCCGCTAGTACGTCTCTCGGTCTCTCCCCTGGGGCGCCTGTTCTTTTCGGGCCCACCCTATGGACTCTGTCGATCCCAATGTTCTCTGTTTCTTGCACCTCAATTATATCCCTAAACACCTCTTGTATCGCGCTCTTGAGATCTTTGTCCGTCACCGATTCGGGCACAAACTTGATGCGGATGTTGGATCTGCGGGAGCGGTTCTCCAGATCCTCGCATTGTATTTCGAGATTATGGGTGAGTCTGACCAGGTGTTCCTGTGTTTCGCTGTTCTGTTTCGCTTCCTCCTCTATTTTGTACGATTCTCTCCACGGTGTCGATCCTCTCCTCCAGCTTGGCCACATCTACTTTCAGCTCTTGTACCACCTGCTTCATCTCATTCCTCAACGTGGCAAATTGGTCCTGGACTGTGGATATGAATTTGTCCTGGAGCTCCGCGAACCAGGCCATCATATCGTCCTTTGATGGTGGAAGGGTGCTCTGGCTTGGGGGGCTTATGTCCGGCGAGGGTTCTTCACCTGGAGTAGGTTTGTGTCCTGCTTGTGGGGCTGCGGTGTGGGCTGAGAGGCACCCCCTTTCCCCTTCGCATGTGACATCTTCCTTGCTGGTGTGGCTCTTATGCCGTGCCTGGATGATGTCTCTCGGGTGGTAGTGGCGGGATGGCTTAAGTGGTCACCCGCCTATAACTGGTATTGTCCTTTTTTCTTGTGTTGCGGAAACCGGGGTGCTGCGCCCCTGTGATGTGTGCTCGTTAATGCTGCTGGTCTTCCTGCTTTCGTTGTCTGTAGGGGCCCACACAGGCCAGTCTAACGGTCGGCGTGGAGCAACGCGCCGGCCTCACGGGGAGGGGCAATCGCGCCACGCCCGGCCGGTGCTCCGGTGCTCCTGCTGTCGCGCTGCTCTCTACGTAGCGCCTCCGGGTGGCTCGCGTGCGCCTCTATGCTCCGAAGCGGCTGACTTCACTTACCCCCTTTGTCGGCAGGGGGGGGGTGAGGGTCTCTGGGCGCTCAATTTCTGAAGGCTGCTCTCAGCGATGTCTCCTCTGCTGGGCCGTGCGGGTCTCCCTCGGTGGGGGAGGGGCGGTCGCCTCTCTCGCCGGGCTGACGGGGTATTGCCGGGACAATCTCCGCTCGCTACCGTGACCTCGATTACTTGGGTGCTGCAGCGGTGAGTGACATCTGAACACTCGGATTTGCGCTGATAATGTGCTTTTTTGTTGTAGGCCCGGCGGGAGTGCGATTTAAACGTGACCACCGCCGGCGGCCATCGGGGAATCCCAGCACGCTGGTGTATTTTAATATTAACTTTACTCCGGTAGATTTTATTTGCCAGAACTTTAATATAACTTCTTTCTCGTGTCTTTCTCTAAACTCCTAACCCAGGTCGGGGATCCTTTGTTCGTCCGTTTGGCGGGCTTCTGCCGAGAAGCCCTCATTTTGGCGCCACTGAGTCTGGGGTGGGTCCATTGTGTGGGAGGGGGAGTAGGACCCCTGGACAGGGTTGCCTCAGCAACCCATGTCGAACTCCATCCTGATAGGCTGGAGGGTCTCCCGCCAAGATGACCACTCCACTGTGTGTGTGACAGCTAGGCTGTATGAATGGGGATCTTTTTGCATAAAAGCAGGATCCTGAGGACTGGAACAGCAAGACGTTGCCACTGGAACTAAGAAGCCGAAGAGCAGAGAAGCCAAAGACATCTGCAACGACTGAACCACCGGTGAAGCCCTGCTGCAGCGTCTCACCACTTTTCTCCACACGACGAGAGAAGATCTTCAACTGCAAAAGCCTTCTTCCCTTGAGCTGGTGGGGCCAACCAGTTTGCCAATCGCCTTCCCGGGCCTGCCTTGGTCGAATCTCCCGTACCCTGTACTCGGAGGCCGGAAAGCCAGGCACCAGTCCACCCGGACCGCGATTTAAAGGAGCATACCTTTTATTCGTCGGGCAGCACCGCGGCTGGTTTCATCCCTGGGTAGTGCAGCAACTCGAACCTTCCTCCACGACAAGTGCCTCTCTTCCTCTGCTGGATCACCCGAACTGCAGGAACTACCAGGAACAACCGCTACCGCAGGAGCCACTTCTTCATTTTAAAGGTACATTGATCCGCCAGGCCGCCCTTTCTTCGCGGTAGCACTAAAGGTGTTTTAAATCCTTTACCTACCTGTTGGGTTGGCCGCCACTCTCTTAACATTGTCTTTCAACTTCTACATCCACCTTTGCACCTTTTCAAAATCGTTGACCAAAGACTTGACTGCAGCTACAAGAACATTTCGCTCCCGGGCCCTTGCCCTGTACCACTGACACTGGCACAGGCCTACTGACTCTGGCTACATTTGTTAGAACTGCCTTCTTTAGATTGATTCTCAACTAGAACTGTGTTAATGGAGCTACTTCTTATAACTACCCTTTTCTTCCCCTTTCTAAACCTTGTGAAATGCCATTTTGCTCACTTTTCATTTAAGTATTGCCTATACTGATGCAATGTCTTGCTTAATCCGGTTCACAAACTTATGGGAAGTGCTGCTAGGGTGTGTAAGAAGCTATTTCTATATAACTTGTGCTTTCCCTCCCTTGTGAGAAATTGATAGAGTATCCCTTGTGTGTGGTTTTCACTGTGCCGTTTTGCTCAGTTTTCACTCTGGTTCACTTGGTCTACAATTTAACTTGGGAGTGTGTATATTTGTCCTATGACTTATTTAAATTGCTTTAAGAACTGTGATAGATGTGTTTAACTAGATGTGTATAAAAATAAATATATATCTACCTTTTAACACAAGGCTTTGGTCAGTGTTTCCTTGTGCCATAGTACTGTAGGCCTAATGTGTAAACCCTGAATACTGCTCATCTCCCTCTTGAGATAAGCCTGACTGATCAGCCACAGCTACCAATTGAATCTTTGTGGTACAGACTTATACCAAAGGGGATTTATTGCTCTCACCTTTAGTCGTAATCTTCTGTAGTGCTCCCTAAGGGAACTGCACAGGATTCTGCCTAACAGCGTGGAAGGAGCCAATTTCGTCAGGCGGGGAGGCCCAGGGAGGTGGTGATGGAAGGTCCACCCCGTCGTCGCCACTGTCGTCATCCGTCCCCGTCATCGATGTCTCTGTTCCCGTATCATCCCTCGGCTTAGGAGACGGGGAAGAAGGCTGTGCAGGCCGAGAAGGCTGGAAAGGAGTGGGTGGATGAATTCTCCTCTGCTTGTTTGGAGGGCTTTCCGACAGTCCAGGCTCCGCTGGGTTGTCCGTTGGTGGTAAGGGCAACCTTGTCCTTCTCTCCGTACACAAGGCCTGGATCGCCATCAAGATCGCCCCGAGTTGTTTTGTGGTCCAGCGACCGGCTGCGACGGTTGGGGAATGAAATCCTCCGCCTCCACGAGTTCCTCGTCGCCACCGCCATCGCCATCGCTTTCCTCGTCCGCCTCTTCGGGATCTTTCCCGTGGGACCGGACCGCCTCGAACTACTTGCTCAGGACTTTCACGACTCCAGCCAGTTCCTCTTCAGAGGCTGTATCCGTGTCCGTGATGGCCACCGGACGCCCTCCCAGGTGCCCGCGGACTCGCGGTGCTTAGACTTTTGTTGGGCCCCCCATCGCCGGAGCGCCGTCAAAGGACGTAAAAGACCGTTCAGACTTCTTTTTCTCACCCGCTGCTGGGTTCTTCCCCTCCAGCCAGTTGGTGAGGCGGACACGACGATCCCTCATCGTCCGCTCGGACATGTTCTTGCAAAACGCACAGTCCTTCTCCACGTGCGTTTTGTCTTCATGAAGGCAGTACAGACATTGAAAATGTTCATCCTCCTTGAAGAAATTCTACAGTCCGCATCCAGGGCAGCTCCTGAAGAGCTTGGGTCCGGGCGTCGTGTTTCCTTTTTCCTGGGCCATGTCCATGCGGGGTAGGCTTCAAAGATCTTCCGGAAGCCTCCGAGAAGTGAAACTCAATGAAAATTCTGCCCTTGAGGGGGCGTAGAAAAATCAGAAACAGGTCCTTGTTGATCAGAAGTAGAAATGGTGGAGCTTGAGGCTCGATTGACCGAAAAATTAGATGAAATCTCTGAAAATCCGCAAAACGCAGTAAAAGCTCGAGAGCTACAGCACGAGGTCTCCCAAAACTTGAACGTGCGGTAAAAATCTGAAGATGGCTGCCGGAGGAGGGGCTTAGGTAGAGGGCAGTCATTGGCTGGAGGCAGTATGACCCAGAGACCAGTGATTGGTTACTAGTAGAAAGACAGTTCAGAAGCAAAACTGAAACTGATTTTTTCTTTACCGAGGATTCCCAGCCTGACGGGGAATATTCATGAGCATGTGAAGACCCCATGCTGGAGAATCATTTATTAAACAACAAAGGCAATATTAAAAATGAGTGATGCGTTTCGGTTTAACATCCCTTCTTCATGAGAAAAATTGATATTCTAGAATTAACAAAAATATTGAGTTAAGGGTCATTATTTTCACTTATCGATATGTGTAACCAACAGACCGGTAATCAAAGCCTTATAAAGTCATGAGTCTAAAGATAACAGGGTAGGATATTATTTTACGTTGAATCGTGCATTTAGTAACTATAAGGACAACAGGCAACTACTCTTACCTCAGAAAATCACAATTTAGGGTGAGTCTTCTTAAGTAAATACTCAACACTGGAAATCTAGAACAATAATGCAAGTAGACTAATGAAATAACAAAGAGGCACTTATGAAGTTTATAGAAAAAAGCAAAAGAAGGTACCATGAAGGCAAAAAGCCACGCTTACCTACGAGGAACTACACAAGTTCAACTTTCAATGTGTAAAGTACAAAAACATTGGGCCTCATTACGAGTCCACTTTGCTGGAATGCAGTGATTCCGTGTCGACGGTGTCTCTGCTTCCGCGACCGCAAGGTTGCGGAAAGAAGGGCTGATTACGGCACGTGGGTCACGCACAACACACCGAGGCAGAAACGGAGTCACCGCTGTCACGTAAACACCTACTTGTGCGGCTTTAGCACCACAGAAAACGGCGCTAGAACCGTGTCCGCCCCGCCGACATGGAAACACCAGAAGCGGAAATACCATGATCGCGGGGAAAAAAACGGAAACAGAGAGGCGGCCATTATATAAAGAACAATCCACTGCCATCCTCAGACACCACAGGTCAGATCACCTCCATGAGACTGACAAACCATCCAACACCATCATCATGGCATCCAGGATACCAGCACGCAGACAGAGAAAGCAGCGCTTCAGTGTGTCTGAGCTCACAGTACTGGTGGAGCACATTGTTGAGCATGCTGAAATGCTCTTTAGTGCAGATCAGCGGCGCGCTACTCAGCAACGCCGCAAGGAGGTGTGGGCAGAGGCAGCACGCAAGTGCACAGCGGTTGGCGTGACCACACGCTCAGTGAAGGAGTGCCACAAGAGGTGGGATGACCTCAGGCTCCGGGTGCGCAACTGTCATGATGCCTGCCCCCGGAAGACCAGACCAGGTCCAGCAGTCCCGGAAGCAGGCATCATGCCACTTGGAGCATGCCCAAAAGCCCCAGTTAGGGGCTGTTTGGGTGCAGTCCTGGCGCCAGGCTCATTATTGATAACTTACCTGAAGCAGACCATGCTGCATACTCACCTGAGGCAGACCATGCTGCATGAAGACTCAAGCCAAATGAGGCTAAGGAGGGACTATTTTACTGAAGGGACTATTTTGTTACTTGGGTGGGGCTGTGGAAGAATACTTACCTGGATCTTCTTCCAAGGCTATTTAAACCACGCCCGGACAGCCACACGTGCTTCGCGTTATTCTGCTTGCTGCAGCGTAACGCTCACCGTGTTTTCAGCAGCTCCAGTCTTCAGCCACGCCCGCTTCAGTCCTGGGACTCCTGAAACAAGAAGAAATGAAGGATAAAGGTTAGAACAGGAGTTTTAACTTTAATCCTTACCTGAATCCTGATACATTTCGCCACGTAGCTGAAAGACAGAAGTCTTTGAAGCATCGCTTCGCATTCCTGCGGCGCCGCGCTGAACTCACCTGCTTGGCGGTACTTCAGCATTCCTTCACGCTCTCTCCATCTCGCGGCCGCCCTCCGACACCTAAGGAGACAAAGACAGCAAGGTGAGCAAGGGGACTCTCTAAGGCTATACAAGCTACCCCCAAGGACTTACCTGATTTACCACGGGGGGTACTCACCTCATCTCGGGTCGGCGCAGTCAACTCTGCTTCATCGCCGTGCCCCGGCCCCTAAGGGGAAAACCACAATAGACTTACCTGAATCTTACCAATTGCCATTTGGAAATATTCGAGTGGATTAATCGGCAACCTGCAAGGAATCGGACAGAGTGAAGATCAGACATTTGAACTCTTATGAACAATTGGACTTTAGAGTCAATACTGGAACTCACCAATTCCTCTACGCCAGTGAAGTAACTGGTCATCAACGCGCCCCTGCGGTCGATGCAGGATGGAGAGCTCATCCTTCCAAACCATCAGGTGAGACTAAGGAGGGGACATCAAGAGTGATCTGTGGGAAGACAACGGGAGTGGGGAAGGTGGGTTGACACTCAATTCCACGGTTGGTTAATTCCTCTTCTCCTTTGCAGAAGAATATTCCTGCGAGCCAGACAAACTAGGCTGAGCGGGCCAGTCCAGTCAGTCATCTCAGCGCTATACGTCACGCTGGTGGAAACAGCGGCCCAGTTCCGGTCGACGCCCCCGTGGGAACCAGGTGAGCGTAACAGCAACCTCATCACAGCACACCGCCAACACAGCACTGGTACTGGTGGAGGCCCTGCATCCCCTCTGAAGCTGCAATCGTGGGAGGAGCGCTGCAGCAGTGTCATGCACCTCGATGGCATCCACGGCATAGGAGAGGCAGAGGCAGGAGGGAGCCCACCTGCAGATGCTGATAAGTGCACAGAGTACAAAGCCATACATGTGATTGGGAGTGACCCAATGGACCCACTCCCAATGCTCCCCCCCACCTCCCCAAACAGGGCAGGAGTGACCCAATGGACCCACTGCCAATGCCCACCCTAAACAGGGCAGGAGTGACCCAATGGACCCACTGACTGGCCAAACGACGAGTATCACATCCCCAAAGCACGACCCCTCAAAATTCACAGAGTGCGTGCCTGACTGGAAGCAGAGACACACACATGCGTGTATCAATAGTCAAAAGTGTTGAATTGCAAGTGGACATGGATTGTGATGTTTGATGCATGTGATGACACATTACGTAACACCACACAACTAACCGCATGCCCTCTGTATCCCCACAGTTGTGACAAGTGACAGCAACGACGGGCAAAAGGCTACACAGCGGCCACCTGCAGGCGCACAACGCAGCACTCATGTCCAGGAGGATGATGCGTGCTGCTCTGGCACACAGGCACCGGCAGATCCAGGCACACCGGCAACATCAGGCACACCGGCAACATCAGGCACACCGGCAACATCAGGCACACCAGCAGACGAAACCATCCCCATGCAGGCACCCACCGTGGCCCCAGAGGATGATTTTTGCAACCCATCTGCACAGCTGAGGAGGCTGCATCAAGTGATGGAGTGCCCCGGCCATGCAGGCCGAAGCAGTACAACAGGGTGAGGGGGACAACATGGATGGCCTGTCACCCATCCATGGCCTACAGTTCAGCCCCCCAGAACTGCATAGCCCGATGTGCTCCCCAACTCCATCCATGGCCAAGCTCTGTACACGATTGCAGCACATCGAGCAACAACAGGCCACCCTGACGCAGCTGGTGGAAAGACAGCTGGAGGAGGCCAGGCAGCAGCGTGAGGAGGCCATGCAACAGCAGGAGGAGGCCATGCCAACAGCAGGAGGAGGCCATGCCAACAGCAGGAGGAGGCCATGCCAACAGCAGGAGGAGGCCATGCCAACAGCAGGAGGAGGCCATGCCAACAGCAGGAGGAGGCCATGCCAACAGCGGAAGGAGGCCAGGCTGCAGCGGAAGGAGGCCAGGCTGCAGCGGAAGGAGGCCAGGCTGCAGCGGAAGGAGGCCAGGCTGCAGCGGAAGGAGGCCAGGCTGCAGCGGAAGGAGGCCAGGCTGCAGCGGAAGGAGGCCAGGCTGCAGCGGAAGGAGGCCAGGCTGCAGCGGGAGAGCAATGCCACGTCAGTGCATCGGCTCACCAGGTCGATTGGACGATTTGTGGCCACATTCTCACCCTGGCACGCCATGTCAGGGAAGGCAACAGTGTGCAGTCCAGGATTACCGAGTCCATGTTGGTAGCCCAGCAGGCGTTTCAAGGACGCTTGCCCATAGTTACACCCACAGTCACCTCAGCCAGCACCACCCCATCCAGCTCTGCCACTTGCAGCCCACGGAGGCGTTCAAGTCGGTAGACTGGATCCGCCAGCAAGGACACACATCCGCAAATAGTGGCATGTGGTGATGCTAGTCAATATGACATTTGGGGACACCATAGGTGTTGGGTTGGGAACGTGGGGGTTGCCCATTAGGTGGTTTGTTGTTAGGGGCCTGGTTGGGGGTGGGAACGTTTGGGTGGTTTGTGGGCATGGGTGTACAGCTTCCCTACCCAATGCACTTTCTTCCCTGTTTAATTGATAATACAAAACCTTTGAAAACTACCATAATGAGTGGACATCTGTCATTTCATTAGCAGACAAAAATCATTTATTCACTGGCATCGTCATTTCCATGCTTTGCTGTCAATGTGCAGTCTCTCAAAAGTAAATGCGAATGAGTGCATCCCGTGTTTGTTGGCCATCTTGCGCACCCCTGGGAGGTTGTGCTGTCACCCCATCCCCATCCCCATCGGGGCAGCGGAATGTTCCTGCGCAAGCACAGATTGTGCAGGATGGCACACACAAGCACAATTTTACCCGTCTTCACTGGGTTGTAGAGCAGTGATCCTCCAGATCTGCTCAAGCAGCAGAACCTGGCCTTCAGTAGGCCAAATGTCCTCTCAATCATGCCACGTGTGCGGACGTGTGCCCTGTTGTACGCCTCCTCATGCCTGTTCCTTGGCCTCTGTACAGGTGTCATCAGCCACGGCGTGAGTGCATGTCCACCATCACCTACATGGGTTGTAAATGTGTGGGACATGTCAGTGTTTGTGGTTCATCTCACGATCTGATGCAATGCAATATTGTGTCATCATACATTCATCCATCCATATGGGCCTAGCCGTGGTCGGAAGGGCGGGTGATTGCCATCCGTGGGTAATTGTTGTAGATGGTGGTATTTGGACATTGCACTATTACTTGCTGTGCATAGGAAGTGGACCTTATACATGATGGTGGTTGGTAAGTAAGGCACTGTGCAATGACAAGCACACATGGGGGAGTCATTCCATGGTCTGTGATGATTTGGCTGTTGCAGGATGTCTCATGTGCAGTCGTCATGTGCTTTGGGGGGGAAGTGGTCCTAAGTGTGGGTGGCTGGATTGAGTGGATCAACTTGTATGGCCTGTTGGTAGCTTTGGTCGTATGTCTCCTTAAGCAGGGTGTGTACTGTGGCAACCTGTCATGTGTAGATATGTGATGTTTGGGTTATGCTGACCGTCCATTACATGGGCCAGGGAGTAATGCATGTGCAGTTGTAGCAGACCACTTACACAGGTCATTGGCCTGGGCACTCAACAGACTTCCACAGGGCCTATGCATTGCAGTTGTACTCACCCAATAGCCATGTGCTTTGTCCAGCAAAGCGTTCCATGTAGCGTGGCAATGTGGAATTCCGCAGGACCATGGAGTCGTGTGTTGACCCCGGAAAACGTGGGCAGCAATGTGTAATCAGCAGTCCGGCATCACATACCATCTGTACATTCAGTGAGTGGTATTGTTTCCTACTGCGGTACACCATCTCCATTGCACGTGGTACTGTCAGCTCTATGCGGGTCCAGTCGAATGCACCTATGCAATTTGGCATGGCTGCAATGGCATGGAATGCCAACTTGGTTGCAATGACCTCTGCAAGTGTACGGGGTAGGGCGATGGGTTCCGACACATGGCGCAGCAGAGCGTCCAGTACCTGTCCCAATATTTTTGAAAAACAGGGGTGAGAGCCCGTGCAGCTCACCAACTGTGTGCTGATAAGTTCCGGTGCCTAGGAAATGCAGTACTGACGCCACCTTCAGAGGTGGGGGGAGGGGGGAGATTTGTGGTTGAGATGGCAAAGTGGCTGCTGATGTCATCCTCAATCATGGTGGTGATGTACATGATTGTTGGATGGTCCAGCCGGTATAATGTGTGGATCTGTCCGGGGGTCAGGTTCCAGGGTGAGGCCCTCATGCGGGGTATTGCAAGCTGCCTGCGGGGTCCTGCTGGCTGCGCAATTGGGTTTGGCATGGGTGCAGGGTTTGCTAACTGACGCCTGCGCCTCCTCCACGTCATGTTCGCGGTGGCATCAATACCGCCTCCGTGGCCACGGTTTTTCCGCCATTTTTGTGGCAGTGTTTCCATGTCGGTGGTACTCGTGATGCCTATGGTGTTTCGTGTTGCCGGTAACTGGGTGGTTTCGCTGCCGTTGCAGTCTACGGATCCCTCAACTCTGCAGCGGCAGTTTGTGGTGGTGGTTTTTCCAGGTCCGTGGGTCGCGATTGCACAGTCACGGAAACAACGCCGGTATGGTTTTACCAGTGGCGTTAAGTCCGGGTCGGTGGACTCGTAATGAGGCCCATTGTCTACAAAACAATCAACAAAAGCATTGCTTCCCATCTGCAGCCCCCCAAAAGCGGCTTGAGCCCCAGCGAAGGAACCCCCCCACCATTAGGAACCGGAGATTGACATCTGAAAGTGCCCCCCTGCAGTTGAAAGAAAACCTGGGGAGAAAAAAAAAAAATCGGACAAGAACCTGCCGAGAAACCTACATCTCGTTTCTGAGCGGCAGACTGTGCCACAATGCGAGAAACTCCCAGGCCCCAATCGGACCAGAGCCGTACCGCCACTACCTGAGAAACACCAGGACTGCCTCATCTCTGCGACAGCGCCCCAGCTGCAGGTCGGTGCCCCGCCGAAATCACTGCACAGTAGACCCTTCCGCGACCGAAGCCGGGAGGAACATCCAGCCCACGGGCCTGTGTCATGTGATCTCCAGACCAGCTAGACCACGTCTAGCACCCGGCCCCCGACACCAGCGGTGAGAGTGTTTCCTCTTGACTCTCGTCGTTATACCACTCGCAGACCTCCACCAGGACAACACCTTGCGTGGCCCCACGAACAGAGATCGCGCAAAGCTTCACAGCAGGCACCCGCTCACAACTGCGGTGGCGGTGCCCATCGGTGTCCGGACCCCGCTCCCCCCAGGGAAGAGGATAATAACGACAGAGCTCCTCCGAGCCACCTCTCAAGTGGAGCTGATCCATGCCCTAAAGCACCGGAAACCAGATCCTGCCATCACATGCACTAGCCTCCAAAGAAGATCTGAGGCGGACATCAGATAGGCAGCACCAACGAGCGACAAGGTACTCGGGTTGAAGGAGACGCCTTTAATCATTCATCCACTCCAAGGATACACCTTGCCCTATAATAGCTGTGGAGCGTCCCCACAAGCTGTGCCTAATGTGAATGATAACCGCAACAGGTGCAATCGGCCCCCACATCACGCAGGTGAACCAGGTCCAGGTACTCAAAACGGATCAAGATGACACTACAACACTTGTATTAAGGGACAGAGCATACAGCGACCCCACAAGCTGCACCACACTTCATTAAAACGCCCGTCTTAACTCCTGGAATCATTAAGAAGGCACCTGGTGATGCGCGGACCAAGTAACAGCATCCCTCATTCATTAAGATACTGGTGGCCCATGTAGATAAAAGTACAACAAAGCTGCGGAACCCCACGGCCACACCTACATACACAGCAGCAGCACACAGGACATTCCCCTGCATTCTATCAGCCCATCCCATACTGCCACAAGGTGTAAACCACCCATAGACATACCCCAGGGAGGCGCAACCTGTCCCCAAAGTCCAGGGTCGGATTTGAATTAAAGTGGCAGGCCTTACAGAAAAGAAACCGAACATCACGGTAGAATAGCAAAGACCTACTCACTGAACACACTCAACTCAACCTAGCCTGACAAAAAGGTGCTAGAGAGTTGGGCTCTGCCCTCCTCACGAAGACGCTGATACAGCGGACACAGACTTGGGACCTGGGGTAACCTGAAGTGCCTCATAGGATATCTAAACCACAGAGACTAGAAGGTTGGGCCCCCAATTCCTCTTCATCACTACTTAGGGTGAGTGCCCTCTTCTCCACCATGGAAAACAACTTATCCCTCTAATCGATAAAATAACACAAAGGATAGACCAGATGGAAGAGAGACTTGAAGAGTTCGAACATAACCAATCGTCTCTTAGCACACTAAAATCCCAAATGGACCAGAGGATAACAGACATTGAAGCAAGAGAAGAGGAATTTCGCCTGAAGATGGACGATTTAGAGAACCGTTGGCTAAGTATTATACGCATTTTTGGTATCCCGGAACGGGAAGGCGAAACAGAGCTGGACCTAAAAAGGACATTGCAATACACTAATGAAGCTCCTGTTTGAAGACGACTCCATCAATGAGCCAATATAGACCGCATACACAGAGCTGGAGGCTCTGTGGGAGGACAGAAGACAGTCTTGGCGAGGTTCCACAATTACACAGATAATGCCATGGTCCTGGAAAAGGCAAGGCATAGCACACAGATCTCTTTGGACAGAGAAAGGGTATCGATCGATCAAGATTTGTCGGCTCTCACACTGGCAATGAGGGGAAAATGCACACCACTCACTAAAAGGTTGAAAGAAAAGGGTGTCCGATATCGCTGGGGATACCCCTTCTCGTTAACATTTGAATGGGAAGGGAGCACGATTAAGCTTAAACCAGAGAGACATCCAGAGCTGCACAGCCGATTTATTGGGTACACAGGGAGAGGAGCATAACTGCAAAGAACGAAGGGCAGACGACAGAATGGCGGATCAAAGGTCCAAAACAAAGGAGGTGTTACGCTCACCTGGTTCCCACGGGGGCGTCGACCGGAACTGGGCCGCTGTTGTTTCCACCAGCATGACGTGTAGCGCCGAGATGACTGACTGGACTGGGCTGCTCAGCCTAGTTCATCTGGCTCGCAGGAATATTCTTCTGCAAAGGAGAAGGGGAATTAACCACCCGTGGAATTGAGTGTCAACCCACCTTCCCCACTCCCGTTGTCTTCCCACAGATCACTCTTGATGTCCCCTCCTTAGTCTCACCTGATGGTTTGGAAGGATGAGCTCTCCATCCTGCGTCGACCGCAGGGACGCGTTGATGACCAGTTACTTCACTGGCGTAGAGGAATTGGTGAGTTCCAGTATTGACTCTAAAGTCCAATTGTTCATAAGAGTTCAAATGTCTGATCTTCACTCTGTCCGATTCCTTGCAGGTTGCCGATTAATCCACTCGAAGATTTCCAAATGGCAATTGGTAAGATTCAGGTTTGTGGTTTTCCCCTTAGGGGCCGGGGTACGGCAATGAAGCAGAGTTGACTGCGCCGACCCGAGATGAGGTGAGACCCCCGTGGTAAATCAGGTACGTTTTGTGGGGGGTAACTTGTATTGTCTTTGCTTTCTCCCCTTAGGGGCCAGGGTACGGCGATGAAGCAGAGTTGACTGCGTCAACCCGAGATGAGGTGAGGTGAGTACCCCCCGTGGTAAATCAGGTAAGTCCTTGGGGGTAGCTTGTATAGCCTTAGAGAGTCCCCTTGCTCACCTTGCTGTCTTTGTCTCCTTAGGTGTCGCAGGGCGGCCGCGAGATAGAGAGAGCGTGATGGAATGCTGAAGTACCGCCAAGCTGGTGACTTCAGCGCGGCGCTGTAGGAATGCGAAGCAATGCTTCAAAGACTTCTGTCTTTCTGCTCCGTGGCGAGATGGATCAGGATTCTAGTAAGGATTAAAGTTAAAACTCCTGTTCTAACCTTTAACCTTCTTTTCTTCTTGTTTCAGGAGTCCCAGGACTGAAGCGACCGTGGCTGAAGACTGGAGATGCTGAACACAGTGAGCGTTATGCTGCAGCAAGCAGAATAACGCGAAGCAAGTGTGGCTGTCCGGGCATGGTTTAAATAGCCTTGGAAGAAGTTCCAGGTAAGTATTCTTCCACAGCCCCACCCAAGTAACAAAATAGTCCCTTCAGTAAAATAGTCCCTCCTAAGCCTCATTTGGCTCGAGTCTTCATGCAGCATGGTCTGTCTCAGGTGAGTATGCAGCATGGGCTGCTTCAGGTAAGTTATCAATAATGAGCCTGGCGCCCATGGCGGCAGGACTGCACCCAAACAGCCCCTAACTGGGGCTTTTGGGCATGCTCCAAGTGGCATGATGCCTGTTTCCGGGGCTGCTGGGCCTGGTCTGGTCTTCCGGGGGCAGGCATCATGACAGGAGGATACCTGGGTCGAGGAAATTCAGGAGGATGAATGCATCCCCGGATATGGAACATTAACCAGGAAACAAAAGGTGTGCCCTGGAGGTAAGAGCTAGCGCACAGGGACCCATGTTGACAGATTAACGGGTGACCTATCGAGGCACACAGGAGACTCTGGAGGTGGCGCTCTTGGAGTGCCAATGTACTAGTGTCCACAGTTAAAGGAAACTTACCAAAAGACATGAACACCTCTCTGAGACGCCGATGAGAGGGGTTGGTCCCAGGGGTGAGATGACCCCGTCCAGGGAACATCCCATAACATTCAAGGCAGAGTAAACTCCAACAAACTTGATTTGTTATAAGTTATTTAAGGGCAGGGGTGGGGAGCGGCAGGGGGGCGAGTTTGTGCTCAAGGTTAAGCAGTATATCATGTGAGAGGTGTGGTCCCTGCTGGTGGTCTGAGACTAGCCTGGCACAGTTGGCCCGCTGAGATGAGACGCCAAGAGGGATTGTTGGGGGAGGGAGCAAGGGGTGATAGGGGGAGAAAAACAGAGAAAGGGGAGGGGAACGAAGGAGACAGATCTTATTAAAAGGTATGTTCAACACTATCATAACTGTCAGATAGAAGCTGTGCAAGTTCACGATATGGGCAAAAGCGTAATACGATAGGCTTTGGCTACAGACTCTAGGCTGGATAAATCCAGACTTCTAAGGACTGGCACCCTTAATGTCAAGGGACTCAATTCCCCCACTAAATGATCGCTTGTTAAAGAATTTAAGAGGCCGAACCTAGATGTGTTCTTCCTACAAGAAACCAAGTATGCAAGGGGCGACGAGCGGAGGGTCATCTACTCGAGGGTGGGATCTGAACACTGGAGCTCGGGCCCCCTAAGAAAAGCGAGGGTGGGAATGCTACTGAGAAAGGGACTTAACTTTGAGGTCACCAAGACATGGTCTGACATGGAGGGAAGGATCATAGTGTTGGTCAGTAGAATGCACAACACCACCCTGACACTTGCAACACTTTATGTCCCCAACCCCTCCAACGGGTGATTCCAAAAATCATGCTTGAAGCTGTAGGACAGATCATTATAGGCGGGGACTTGTCATGACCACTGTGAGGGGGCAAAAGTTGTGCCACAAGCAGGCTCCCACCAGAACCCTGAGGGCCTTACTTAAAACCACTGCAAAAGGGCTCCTGGAGCCGGTCATGGCACCTTTGGCACCAGGCTCATATGTAGGAAGGAAGAGCTGCTCAAACTAAGTCCCATTTATGTACATGGGCCATTAGATCCAACATGGAAGCACCCACACAGTCTAGTTCTAAGAACCAAGCCATGTGGTCTAGTGTTTTGGGTGTGGCAGGCCTGGAACTACTTTCCCTGGTACTACTTTACCTGGGCTTTACCTGGGCACACCCCGACTGCAGAACACGCTTGGAGTTATTCTGCAACCCGCAGCGTGACGCTCGCCGTGTCCAGCTCCTGGTCTTCAGCATCTTCCTGTAATCCTGCAAGAAGAACAAGAAGATTATTCTGTCTTACCTGAGAAAACACCATCCAACACTCAGCATCTCAACTGGGCTGCAATCTTTGGCAACCAAGAGAAGACGAAACATCACTCACCTGTGAGTACTAGTTTAAGGACTTCCGGCGAACCGCTACCACAGCTGCTGTTGGAACATTGCGACCTGCAATAACGAGAAAGGGAAAAACAATATTAGAACGCGCGCTTCCGAAACATCGAATTCCATCCGGAGCACCACAGCAACATCTGCAAAGGAAGAGAGACATATTCAGGTTTGCTTTCAATATTAAACAACCGCACAGCGCTGTACTACCTTAACGGATTCCAGGGGCCTGTTTTTCATCACGCTCTCATCCACTCACAGCACCACAGCGGCCTGTGAGGAGAAGAAAAAGAAAACACAGGTTAGCTTCAAAAGACAATAAAGGCGCTGCATGCCTTCTCTTACCTAGAAACGTGGCTCTCCATCCGGCACGCCAGCATCAAGACCTTCGCACCCGAAAAGCAGGATAAAGACATTAACAAATTCCCACCATAAACAGAAGAAAGACTTACAATTAACAAACCTACCTGTCTACCAGCAGATCCGGGGTCGCAGCAGGCCTGGGCCCAAGGAAGGCGTACTACACCAGTGAAGCAACTCAGGCAGCTCACCAACAAACGTCAAGCACCCCTGCACAAGAAACGCAGGACGGATAGCTCACCCTACAAATAACTAAGGTGAGCAAAGAACCCAGTGGGAAGGGAATCGGTCAGAGGGAGGTGGGAGATTCACCCATTAGAGACAGTTATCACAAATCCTCCCTTCTGTAATTGCAGATTCATTATTCAGCACTGGGCAACTATTCATCCAGGGTTCCAGATCTCAGAGCCTTCCAGACGCCCCCGGGGATATCAGGTGAGCGTAACAGACTTATATGGGCAGGTCCTGCCCTTGACAGGCAGGCTGGTAACCCCGGGACATCTGCCCCATCGATCATGGCCGAACAGAGGTAATCGAGATGATGCAGTTGTATGGACTGCAGGATATCTGGAGACACTCACCCTACTCAAGCAGGGTACACCTTCTACTCAGCACCACACTCCACTTTCACTAGAATCGATTACATTTACATGACTATGGGATTATGTGAGGCCACAGTTGCCTCAGAGGTCGTACCGATTTCATGGTTGGACCACGCTATAGTCACTGCCGATATGAATCTCCTTTCACTACCGCATAGAAATGCAAATTGGCGCTTTAACGAAACACTTTGGAAAGACCCTGCTTTCCGCAAGCATATGGCCGAGGAGAGTACGGAATAATTCAAAGCAAACGACACTGAGGAGGTATCTAAGAACACGGTGTGGGAGGCGGGGAAAGCAATGTGGCGAGGCGTTCTAATTAAGGAGAAAAGAGGAGCCTGATAGAGAGCAGACTTAGATGAAAATTCACACTACTAGATGTCGATGCTCAGACCTCTGGGGATTAAAGGACAGAGGATTGCTGAGGCTCTACAGAAAAGAGAGGAACTCCGACAGCTTGAGGAAGCGGTGGTCATTCGCAAATTACAGTTTCTGAAACAGAAACATTATGAAGAGGGCAAGAAGGCTGACGCACTCCTCACAGCCAGATTGCGAGGACAGAGAGCGGAAAGACTGGTATCAGAAATTCAGGGAAACAGTGTCCACCAACCAGGGAAACAGAGGGGCATCACGGAGATCTTTGGCGATTTCTACGAGAATCTTTATAGATCTGAAATGACACAGGGAATAGCAGAGATAAATCAATACAGAGACGGTATAAACATGCCCACGCTCTCACGAGAGAAATTAGAAACACTATAGTCCCCAATAGCATCGGATGAAGTGGAAAACGCTATCAAGCGACTCCCAATGGGTAAAGCTCCAGGAAATGATGGATACACGGCAGGGTTTTATAAGACCTTTCTACCATCCCTCCTCCCATTCATGGTTGACCTGTTCAACAGCATCTTGCAAACACGAAAAGCACCGGATTCATTCTCACAATCATTGATCTCAGTGAGGCCCAAGGATGGTAGGGACTACAAGCCTTGCAGATCTTACAGTCCCATCTCCCTTCTTAACATCGATGCAAAGATCTACACCCGCATATTGGCCACCAGGCTTCAGATCCACATGCCCTCCTGGATACATCCCGACCAGGTGGGCTTCATTATAGGCAGGCAGGGAGCTGACACGATCCGCAAGACCTTCCACCCGATATATGAATTCAAGAAAATTGTATCTGACCCCTCCATGTTATCCATTGATGCTCAAAGCATTCGATAGGGTGGAGTGGGACTTTCTAGAAGCAGTGCTACGCAAGGTTGGAATAGGCCCTTCTTTCAGGAAAGTGGTGAAGGCTGTCTTTCCGTCCCCCAATGCGTTGGTAATGGTTAACTCAATATTCAAGATGGCTCAACCTGGAAAGGGGTACATGAGTTGTCCCCTCTCAGCAATACTGTTTGCTCTCTCCCTTGAACCGCATGCATTAGTGTTCAGATCCGACCCCCAGGTCGAGGGCATTGGGGTGGATGGAAAGGAATATAAAATAGCCCTCTACGCTGACGATCTCTTACTCCATATAATTAACCCCATGGCATCAATACCTAGACCCATACACCTAATAGAAACCTACGGGAGGCTCTCTGGCTTTAAGATCAACAGATCTAAATTGATCCTATACCTACTGAAGACGTTAACTCCCGAGAAATCTGCTGCATTCTCTCTGCTTGGCCTTCAAATGGGAGGATCCACCCTGCATTATCTAGGTATAAACTTGACAAGGAACATGGAAGATATGTACAATGCTAACGTTCCACACATCCTCACCTCGTTCCATGCAGATCTGGCACAACGGCAGAAGCTCACAATCTCATGGATGGGGAGGCTTAACGCAATCAAAATAGTCTGTCTTCCCCGATTCCTTTACCCATTCCAGGTCCTTCCTTTGAGACTACCGGAGTCATTCTTCAGAGAAGTGAAGGGCGCCATCCTTAAGTTTTTTTGGCAGGGGAAGAAGGCGAGGATACCATATCACGTACTCACTATGCCCAAAGACAAGGGAGGGGTGGGTCTCCCTGATCTGAAGTTGTATTACCAAGCAACACAACTAACAGTGCAGATTTCCCATTTGAGAGGGAGGAGAGATCTGCAAAGGGTTCATCTCGACAATCATAATCTGGCCCCTGCCACCATATCAGAATGGCTGTGGGTCCCCAGGCCGAAACTCCTCTGCAGACTTCGAGACCACCCCATTCTTGGTACGATATGTGATATATGGAGAGAAGGGGCGGACATGAAGGGAATCACCACATGGCCCTCCCCTCTAAGTCACATATGGGCTCCAGGGGTCCGTGAAAAGATACCCAAACACGCTCAATACCAACCATGGTACGACGCGGTTAGGGAGAATTCTCCAGCCAACCCCTCCTGCAGGACGAGAGACTGCAGCCACGACGACTGCAGCAACAAAGATTCACCTGGATCAACCATCTACAGCCCCAGCAGCCCGTGCCTACCATCTGCCCATACAGATCTGCACATTTCTTCGTGCCTAAATCGCCCGAGGCACCCGATCCCACACCGCGCTGCTGCCTGTCTGACCCTCCAAAATGGCCGGCGCAACACGGCATGAGAGCAAGGCTTTCGGTTGCTAGGCAACCCAACAATACATCTGCGATCCCGCCCCACCAGCAGGCGGAAGCCGGCGGCGGAACAAGGCCAGGATAAAGGCCATCGCCCCCTGTTTGCCTTTGTTCGCCATCATGAGCCCACCAGAGACCCTCCGACCTCGGGAACGATCAACAATCTCACATCAGTCCAAACCACAGAGGACTTGAAACACAATGGTAAGGTTCACCTCCGAACCGGAACTAACCCTAAAAGGACTAAGCAACTCTGCCCTACTGTTACACTAGTGTGTGCTCTAGCGACACACCACAAACACTATGCAATTCCGCACTATACTACTGCTCGTTTTACTAACGTCCAACTCTCCCACTACAGGATTTAACTCTACAGCCACCTGAGAGCATGTAGGCACCCTCCCTCCCTCTTTCTCCTTCATGTACATGTTCCTCCGGTAAGGCGCCGCCTTGCAAACCACCAATGTTCTTGCAACGTAACCATGATTCCTGTGATATAGCTAAAATCTACTACCATAATGTAACTAAGTAAGCTGTCCTATGATGTAACTAAGAAAGTATGCCTGCCGTGCAATTATAAAAGTATTCTTGTAAATGTAACAAACGGACCATTATCATAACGTCAATTAAAAGTATTCCTGTCTTGTAACTAAGAAAGTATTCATTCATGCGATGTAACCAAAACAGCATTGCTGTCATGTATCCCTGTTACCCTTCCCTGTAACTAAGATCCCTACAAGTAACAGCGCCACAATGCCCGAGAGCTGCATGTGAGCTATACAAATTTAAATAAACACATACCATATGTTTCCTACCGTGGTTTATTTAAATAGCCTTGGTACGGTTTTAGGCTAAGTTAGTAGCCTCAAACTTAAAACTGCTGGACCCCATTTACTTTATTTGGGTCCGGTTGGGTCTATTCGCCATTTCTTCTTGTAAAGGTATTTCTCGTGTTTTACTCTGCGCGCCAAACCAGGTTTGGTTTCCTTTGTTCGCCGTCCTTTGGCGGGCTTCGGCACAGAAGCCCTCCTTGGGTGCCTGAATGTTTAAGGGGGACAGGATGTGAGGGAGGGGTTCGAGACTCCCTGCACCGGGTATCCTTGGAGACCCAAGTCGCACTCTGTATGATTGGCTATGCTGACTGTCCCGCCAGGACAGCCACCCTGCTGCGTGATTGACAGCCACGCTGTGTGAATGGGGGAAACCTGCATAAAAGCAAGTCTCTAGGGCTAGGAAGGCAGTCACCACTGGATCGAGAGAACCGAAGATAAGCTGAAAGAAGAGGACCACTACAACGACTGAACTGCCCGGTGAAGCCCTGCTGCGGGTCAAAAATCTCTAAACTTCTACTCTTTTAAGTAACCTTTCTTCCGACCAACTTCGTTGCGAACTCTTGGCAAAGACTTAACCGCGAACTACTCTGAACTGTGTGATCCTCTGCAAAGACTCTGTACCCTTAACATTGGCCCCGGCCTATTGATTTGAATCCTCATTGTAGCAAGCCTTTTCTAGATTGCCCTGCCTACTTACTTACTTACAGACGCGGACTTGGAAAGTGTGGCACAGCTGTGGCGAAACAGGGCTTTTCTCCCGATCCCAAACCTCGAAGAAGCGCTAGGAATTCACCCGATCCCGATCTTCCTTTACCTTAAGCTTAAGGGCGTTCTCTCTAGAAATGAATGGCGAACGAATTTACAAAGGGTACTCACGCCTTTTGAGAAGCTGATAGACACAATGACTGAAAACAAGGGAATGATCTCGAACATGTACATGGTATTACTCGATGGGACAAGATCTACCAAACTCAAACAAAAGTGGGATCAAGACTTCGGCAGGGAACTTGATGAAACCACATGGGAAAATATCTGCAAAGGACCCGGGCAGGTCTCGATCGCAGCTCAATATAAGCTACATGCTATCAAGTTGCTCCACAGGTGGCAATATGAACCATACAGGCTCTCAAAAATGTTTCAGACCACAAGCCCTTTATGCTTGCGTTTGTGCAGGGACCACTTAGTGGCACATTTGGTGGGGCTGTCCCAGGGTGTGGTAGATGAGATGTCCCGGACGGTCACACTCTTACTGATACTGTTTGGTTTGGAAGAAACTGAGGACAGTGTGGTCAGAGTGAATGGTATTGTAGCACCACTAATCCTAGCTGCACTAGCCTGCTTAGTGAACAAGTGGAAAGCGGACCAACTCCCCACCAAAAAAGAGTGGATTGGAGTCACCAGAAACATACACCAAGGAAAAGATCACTGCAGCACTCCACGGAAAAGCTGCCCAGAACGAAACATTGTGGGGCGGTTTTGCAAAAGAGTATGCCCCGAACTCTAGGTGGGGTGTGTCATAATGGCCCCTAATGGGAGGCCTACCAGAAGACAGTAATGTACCAACAGAAAAGGATGCCAGTCCAGTAACCTACGGACTAAACTATCATCGTAACCAGGACGTCCTGTTAGTGTTTTACTGCCCTTTCTCCAGTTACTAAATGGTTAACCTATGGAAGTGAACCTAGTATAGCATGAAAATAATATCCTGATAGAAAGTTATTTGAAATGATAGATCTCTGTCCTAGGGGGTGGAGGGTGGGGGATGGGATCTTTTGGAAGGTTGTCAATATTTACCATGTTTTCCAGGCAAGGCATGAGATGGAAAAACATCTTTAGTTGTAAAATAATCTGTATGCCAACTGTAACTTGTTAACCCTTGATGTTTGAAAACAAAGACAAATTTGAAGAAAAAAAAGTCAGAGAAGTCAAATTTCATACATGATTGTCACTTACCACATGCATTAGTGGAGTGTCAATGTCAGAACTGTTCATGCATGCAGCACGGTAGTGTTAAATATGGCGGCTTTAAATGATGTGATGTGTAATTACGTACACTGCAATTACGTCAAACTAATGGCGTAAACAAACAAATCGTATACAAGATAAAGAAATGCTGTCCAAAGACAAAAGATATTTAAAAAAAAGGCTGGAGATGAATAGTGAGGCAATTTATAAAAAAGCATGATAGCATGTATGCTGACGGATGCAACCAGAAAGATATATAATCTACGAAGTAGAGGGTGAGGTAAGAAAGACCAAACATTTCTAAAAATTGTAATAAAATCTATAAAGGGCAAATTAAGTTAATTCACACTTACAATCTAAATATCATTTCATTAGTGATATGATGGTCTAATTAGGGTAAACAATATTTAGATATCGCAGAGAGAACTCAACAATAAATCAATATTCTCAACAGAATTAATGTAAAGATAGTATCAAGACCAAATTTGATAGACGGTCAATTTACACTTAAAATATGAAGTAAGCCTTCTCCAAGCCTTTAAGAACAGAGGTTAGGACCCTCTGCAGCAAAGCCCTCGCAGGACAAGGCCGCAGTGTTGAGCGACGCAGGTGTTCAGCGGCGATGGGGTAGCAGCACAGATTAAAAACGCGGACGACTTCACCCTCCTTTCTGCGTACGCAAGGTAAGCAGATGCCGGGAGCGTTGGCACTGCTACACTCCACGTATTCACCCCCCTGACCTTGTGCCTCTCTCCCTCCGCAGACATGTTCCCCCCCGCCCCTGCAACAGGTCCTCACACCCCCCCCCACATGCTCTCTTCTCCCCTGCCTCCATGCGCTCCCTCACAACTTCGGCCGTGGGCACCTCCTCGCAGCTTAGCCCATGTGCGTTCCCTGCTTCTCAAGCCACATGCGCTCCGTCGCATCAGGCCGTGACACAACATGGGCTGCATGTGCTACCTCGCAATGTAGGCCGCATGTGCTCTCTCGCATTGTAGGTCCCTGCAGCCAGGCCACGTTTTCCCCTTCCAGCGTTCCCTACCTTCCTCTCGCATCTTCACCGCTTCACTCTATGACCTATTGTTTTGTCATCCCCTTGCGTGGTGTTTCCCTGGCCATTCCATTGTCTGTTTCACTACTGTACCTTTGTATTGGATGCATTCCTCTACTTCTAGGTTCTTCAGTTGTGTACTGTGCATTGGGGGGTTGGGTTTCTGCATTGTTCCTTGACACTGTTGCAGTTTTTTCTCTACTGTATTGACAATGGGTTGTGGTTCCTTGTTGTGTATTGTGTATTGTGCCTTGATGGTATTGCCATTGTGTTAACTACGGTTTTGACATTGTGTTTTCATATAGGGTTTTGGCATTCCATTGCCACGCTTTCCTTCTAGGTTCCTTGTTGTGTATTGTGCTTTGTTGATGATTCTGTATTGTATCTGATTTCGTAGGTCTGGTGTTCTTGTTCCGTGTTGAGCTCCCCTCCCCGTCGTGCTCCCTCTCGTGGCTCCCTCTTGCCTGCACCGACCAAACTCCCGACTGCCCCTGCTTGGGTTCCCCTCTCTCTCCCACCCCCTCTTTCCACCCCGCACCATCTAGTTATTTATTTTATTTATTTGAATTTTTAAAGTGCTCACACAGCCTGGTGGCATCGAGGCGCTGTTACAGGTATATGTCTCTTTGTTGCGTATCTATAACAGGCTTAATACCCAGAGGTTTTTAAGCACGGACCCGGGGATCGAACCTGTGTTACTTCCTGTCTTGTTTCCAAGGCGAGCATGTTGCCGCTGAGCTATCCTCCCGGGATTCTAGGGTGCTCTCTGTTTCACGTATCTTCTCTTCAGTCGACTATCCAATCCCTCTCACTAAGTCTGGCAGGAAGAAGCTCAAAAGGGATATCCTGGTCTCCAACCCAGGCCTCCCCATCGCCGATACCTACACCAGTGCTTCCTCCAGACAGACCCTTACCGACATACTCTTGGTCAATCCCTCTCCCGGCCTATCAACCCCCCAAATGGTCTCTGTTCCCTCTTTTCCTCTTCTCCTATTAATGGTGGCACCCGATGGGAGGCCCTGCTGGCCCCCTTCCACTCTTCTGAGACCATCATTAATGTCTACTTAAATGGCACCAACTTGGTCCAGGGCCCTCAGGTCAATTGCCTCCTTTTATATAGACGCTTCCTGCCCCTTATCAACTTCCTTTCTTCTCCAGTTATCCATACTTACCCCCCTCTGTTGCCTACTTCCTCCGCAACCTCTCCGGCACCCTCTGCTGCTTTTCTGGCCAAGCTGTTACCTCCTTCCTCTGGCACTCTTCTTCCACTCCGACTACCCTGCCTTCTCTTCCTTCCTCCAATGCCCATCCTCGGGCACCTCCAACACTTCCTTGGAGGGGTACAGGTCAGAGGTACGCACTGCGCAAGTCCCTGAATGGTGGCAACCTGTTCCATATCGCTACTCTCAACTCTCGCTCTGCTGTCAAACATTTCTGTGGCATCTGCCACCTCCTCAAAGAGCTTGATTTGGATGTACTCTGTCTCACCAAGACTTAGTTCACGGCCAGCTATGTCACGAGTTTCGATACCCTCCTTCCCGATGGCTACAAGGTCCCTCCCTGAACCCAGGGAGCAGCCTTGATTTTCCCCAGAGTAGATGCCTGCTTTTGTCATTCCAAAGCAGGACGACTACTCCTTTGAAGTTCTCCTCTGCAGGCTCCCTATCTCTCCTGGCTTCTCTCTCACTGTGGCCACTATCTACAGGCTACCTGGCGAGGTCGCCCTCTTCCTCTCCGAGTGGGCTCAACCTCCCTCCTTGCCTCCTTCTCTCACCTTCTCCTCATCAGAGACATGAACATCCACCTGGATACTAACCCCTCTTAGGGGCTCTTTCGCAACCTCTGCAACTCTCTATTCTTCCCTCTAGCCCGACTCACTATACAGGGCACACCCTGGATGTTCTGATCTACTCAGACCTCCCCCTCTCTAACCCTCTCACCACTCCTCTCTTGAAGCGACCATTTTCTCTTTTCCTCCCACCTTTCTCCCTCTACCACTTGGGTCAAGCTGACTCCAGCACTGCCACCTATCGTCTCGGTCATCCACCCCATTAAGCGTGTGTCAGTTGAGGCTTTCACCACTACTTTCTCTCCTCCTCCTACACCTTTGGCTAACTCATACTCTGACACAGCCCTCTCTAAACTTCATCTCTCCATCTCTAAACACTCTCGACGTCCTTGCCCCCGTCATCAGGATCCGTTTGAAGCCCACATCTAAGTGCAATTCTTGGTACGATTCCGGCCTCGACATCCTTAAAAGCAAGTGTAGGGCAGCTGAGAGGAAGTTGAGGGCATCAGGTGCACCCTCTGACAAACTGGACTGCCACTTGCTCCAAAGGCAGTACAGACTCTGTCCTCTCCAAGAGGAGAGCCTACATCCAAGCCCACGTCTCTGCGGCATCTAACAACTCCTCATCCTCCTCAATCTGTTGGTTGTCTCCACGACCACCAGTCTGGCATCTGCCAGAAGCACGGAAACCGCTCTCCTGAACACCCGTGAAGACCTGCTCTCTAATCTGGACTCTAATCTTTCTCCTGTCCTCACTCTCCGCGATCTCTCCTCTGCTTTTGACCTGGTCAACCATGCCATCCTGCTAAATCGCCTCTGTGGCAACCTGGGCATCACTGGTCAGGCCCTGCCATGGTTGACCTCCGTTCTCACTGATCGACCCTCCCAGGTCACACTGGGGTCTTTCCTTTTCCCTCATTTCTCTCACTCTACTTGTGGTGTTTCCCAGGGGTCTAACCTTTCTCCCTGGCTCTTCAACCACTTCCTGGCCCCTCTTGTCCACTGCAACGCTACTTTCTGCTCCCATTTTCAGTGTTATGCGGATGACACCCAGCTCTTGTTCAGGCTCCCCTTGGCCACCTCTGCTCCTTCTCCAATACCAGACTGTCTGGCCACAATTCAGGAATGGTGTGCCGACAATGATCTCTGCCTTAATGCCAGTAAGACAGATCCTCCTCATTGGGACACCTGCTCCCTCCTTTCCTCTCTCTCTCCCTCTCCCTCCCTCCCTCCCTCCCTCTCTGGGCCCTCCTTCTGCTCCTTCCTGTGCGGCTAAAACCTTGGTGTCATTTTAGACTATACCCTCTCCTTCTCTCCTCACATCTCCAACATCTCTAAGAAGTCACACTATCAGCGGCACCTCCGGTATTCTGCCTTTTCTCACTTTCCCCCAGAAGCTCACTGTCTCCAGAGCCTTGGTACTCTCTAGGCTAGACTATTGCAACAGCCTCTTTCCAAATCTGCCTGTCTCTACTCTTCGACCATTACAGCTCATCCAGAGCAGGACTGCAAGCCCAGGGATTGTATCTCTCCAGCTCTGAAATCTCTTCACTGGCTCCCTGTGGCTGCAAGGATCAAGTTCAAGACCCTTTGCATAGACCACAATGCATTCTGGGTCCTGGACCGCACTACCTCCCACCTTTCCCTTCCTAAACATCTTCCATCTCGAGCTCTCCACTCATCCACCTCGAACTGAGGGTCAGACGCTTCTCCAAGCGAACAGTGGAGGGCAGATATTGCTCATCGGCTGGGGCCTCCCTCTCGAACAGCCTCCCTGCCTCATTCAAACCTTCCTTTTCACTTCTGCTTTCTCTCTTCCTCTCACCTGCTGATGTCCCCGACTGACCCGTACACTGGTCACCTGGCCACCCACTGAACTCAGGCTCAGGGTCCTGCATGTGCAGTTGCCCTCTCACTGCCTCCGGGCTCACCCAGCTGCCCCTTACCCGCACCCGCGCTATCTTAATGCACACGGCCTAGTGTGAGAAACCTGAAGGTTTCTTCCTAGCTATTCCCCGGGATCAGTCATCCAGGTGGCCAGGACTTCCTTTAACACCTTTTCCCCATCCTTTCACGTAGGACATTCCAAACCACTGCCCCATCCACCTTTTCCACCACCAACACTATCACACAACACAACAGAAAACGGACTCACATTATACCCATTTACTTGACATGTCCCAATACCAAGGTCAGGCAAAGTCTGGCAATTGACTCCAATCACACACACACACACACACACACACACACACATACCCTTGGCCCTTTCCCTTCCCCACAGGGATAAAAGGTGTAGCCGAAGAGCACAGTACGAGCAAGACGGATACGACAGGCAACACAAGGAAACGGCTAATAGAAGGCGACAGTTCAAGAGAAGTAAAAAGGCAGTGGAAGGCGAGAGTGTGGCAAGGATAGAGGCGACCTTGCCCTTTTCATCCCAGGACAGCGGAACCTTTGTGGATCGGAATCTGATACCGCAAATAATAGAGCAAGTGTCCTTCTACAGATGTCAATGGTAATGGTGCACGCCTATGCTGATAAGGCAGAGGAGACTCACGTGCCCGTGGGACTGGCCTGGACTCCAGAGAAACCCAAAGCCAAGTGGTTCATCACAGCCGGTGAGTCAAGGGGTGAATCAATCGCCGGGCTGTGTTGAGTGAGAATCGCAAAGTGGCAAGTTTTGAATAAAGCTAATGAACTTTAAAGAAACTGTGTTGAAAGTGTGAGGGGGAGACCAGCTACAGAGGCAAAGCAGCACCACGTGGGTGCTAACTCGAGAAACTCTGGTCAAGCCCCATATTGAGAAACTACAGAAACCAGAAGACCATAGAAAGGCCGCCAAAGGAATGCAAAGTGGTCATACATGAGAGTCGAGCAAAAGCGCTGTACAAATCGTAAGACTTTGATTTGTGAATTGGCATGAAGGAAAGGGAAGTGAATCCCGAAAACTATGAACTGTATAAAATTAAGGAAAGAGCACATTGAAAGCAAAGAGGGGTCAGCCCAGAAAAGGGGGGCCCAGGGATGAACCCATCACCTGAGGAATGTTGGGAACGAACTTTCAGTTGTTAAAGGAATTTTTGTTTTGTTGGTTATCTGAACACATCAGGCCAAGAAGGCAAGAGACTTTCTAAAGAAATAAGACTTGGCCATCAACGGACCGGAGAACTGCCATTGGAACTATCGGCTCGTGCTAGAGAAGCCCGAGACTGTACTGTTCTCATCAGTTCCCATCCTACCCTGTGCTAAAACGTGGAGAAGAGAGACCCAAACCAGCGCATCCCGACTTAATTTATGCAAACTGTTCTTTCTTTTCTTGAGAACTCTCCCACACCCTTTTCTGTGATAGTTGTAAGGTTTGTCAATAGTTTTTTGTTTTTTAGTATCAGCCCTTTTATTTTGATGATGGCACTAGGACTGCCTTATTTTTCATTTGATGGTCGACATTTGTCCCCATCTCAGATATAGGTTCGGATTAGGTGTTTTTCCAACCCGCACACTATTTTTCATTGTTCAATAAACACCTCTGAACTGTGATCATTTGTGTCAGTCTCACTTGTGTCACCATGACTTTCCCACACTAGTAAGATTGTTGTTTTGTCCTGCTTCTGTTTCCCCCTCCTTGTCTTTTCACGCCTAGAAACACTTTTGTACAGGCGCGTTATAAATGACTTATCATATAGTACAATGATCCGATTTATAATCACATGCTATATGTAACATGACGATCTTTCTAACACAAGATCAATGGGGAAATAATACTGTTAATTCCCACATACTCTGAATGGTAGCATTATCTAATCAAATATACACAATAGTGTCAGGGTAGTGAACTCTTAGGATTACAGCATGATAGAACCATCTGTGTACCTTGTATATCTTCATGCACCTATTACTATCTAGCCAGTAGGGTTTTATTAAATGGCAGCTTATGTTTATGGTACACTGCACACTTACTTGATTACGAAACGGTCAATGTTTTACATGTATATTGAAGTTTTTTCATTGCTGTGACCAACTGATACTATGTTACTTTCTGCAAATACCAATAAACACATTTAAAAACATTTTTTTTTAAAAAAAGTGTCATTTGGAAACCTGTCCCGGTTTCAAAATGTAGGCTAGCAGGTTTACTTTATTGGTCTGCCTGGAAGGTACAGAAGACAAAATACAAAAGAAGAATGATGGGCATATATTGTTATGGTGAGGACGAGAAAATGTTAAAGAATGATGATCAGTTTCATTCCTCATTCTTGCTAGATGTTTCCAGGGAATGCAATGTGGGGATACAGCATGCCTCTCTCTGGGATAGTTTCTATAGTAAGTTGCCACCTCAAGTCACTGAATGTACAACCTCAAGTACAATCATTCTTAATTGAGTTTATATTTCTCAAAATGTTTGTACACTGGTGATTTTCATTCTTAGTCCGAATATTAGATTTATGCTCAGTAAGTGATTTTTTTGTGGTTTGGCCCACATACAATTTTTCACATGGGCAACTGAGATCGTAAATTACCTTTTTAGAGACAGAGGTGGCAAAACAGTCACATTTTTTACATCCTGTATTAGATGCCTGATCTGGGCACCCTTGATTATGCTGTTACAGCTGCCACAGTTAAGGCAGAGAAATGTTCTGGGTTTCTGCAGAAAAGTCTGGGTGTTAGGCAAGTATTTTCCTGCTTTAACCAGTTTATTCTTTAGCTTCCTTCCCCGTTTGAATGCTATGATAGGTGGTGTTGGGAAGAGTGTAGACAACTGACGATCAAGCTGTATGAGTATCCAATTTCTCTTCAGAATTCTGGATACTTGAAAACTTTGACTGGAATATTTCATACGGTGGATGAATGGGAATTCACCACCTTTAATTTTGGATATCAATAGTTGATCCCTCGTTCGACTATCCGTTTTCTCTGTCGCTGTTGTCAGAACATGTTCTGGGTAACCTATAAAGGCAAATTGTTCCCATTTATTAGTTTATTCAGCAATATAGGTGTCCTCATTAGAAATAAGTCTCTACTCTTGACTAACCGGTAAAGGGGTCCTATTTATTTATTTAAATGTATAAAGTGTGCAAACAGCCCAAGGGCATCAAGACACTGTTACAAGAGGACAACTTAATGTATTGCTCTCCCCTGAAAAGTGCACGGAACAACCATAAATCACCAATGCACTTATAGAGCAAATACTTCAACCCATAAACAGACAGACACAATAACTCACAGCCACGCACCCTTTAGAAGATAATCAGCTCTTTACGGCTATTTATTCAAAGATTACAAGTACATAGAAATAACTCATAAAGCTAACATGGACATAGATAAGAAGTCAAAGAAGTCAAAAGAAATACATCACCGTGAGCGTAATTCTTGTCCTCATCTCGTCCAGAAGCGGCTGGAAGACTCCGGGGCAGCCAGGCCGAGAGTGCCACAGCTCACAGGAAGGCCAGACGGAGCGTCCTTCTCTGGCTGAAGTCTCACCTGACCCCTCCGGGTTTCCGCATATATAGGAACTCCACAAAAGGGGAGTTCATCCTCGAACCTTCTGGAATTGCACCTGCGCAGTTGAGGAACAGCCGTCGGCTGCCCACTGGGTCAATTGAGAGCTCCCCTCCAAGGAACGCAGGGCCTCCCTGCTCTAAAAACATGCTCAACGGAGGCCATAACAACGTTAGCTTTTCCCAGCAGAAATGGCCTTGACTGCATACTAAGTTTGAAAAAGCAGGTTTGTCTCAGCACTGTGAATCTAACACTTCAGCAAAATGTGTGCAGCGTTTCACTGCGGAGTGAAGTAAATATCCAACATGGCTCCGAGCGCTCCAAGAATGCATTGCGCGCCCCCGCCATTTTGAACCAAGCATAAATCAAGCCGAACAATTGCGCACTTTCCACTTCTCCCCCTTCCATGACCTTTTATCCCCCTTTTCCCTTTCACATGCACTTGCGCGCTCTTAATATCACGGGGCTTCCCATTTGCTCCTGAAGAAGGGATGTTATCCCAAAATAGATCAAGCTCATTTTAAAAATTTATTTTATTTGTTGTTTAATAAATGATTGTCTTTAAAGATTTCGTTCTATTATAACTTTGACTATATTATCTATATCTTTTATAAAAAAATCTTCTATTACTGGTTGGTTTCCAACATTGAATGGAGTGCAGGGGAGGAGAGTGTCCTTTAATCTCAAAGACCTTCGTCAGGCCTGAACAATTGCCTCTGACAGAATATGATAGGATAGGTTATTTATACCGTGCTTAATGCCCAGAGGTTTCTAAGCGCTGACCTGGGGATTGAACCTGTGTTGCTCTGTGTCATCTTTCTTCCAAGGCGAGCACGTTTCCCCTGAGCTAGCCTCCCAAAACAGCAATCTTTTAGAGGCCATCTGCCTAAGTAAGGAATGAACGACAAATCAGCACTAAAATGAAATGTATTGCATGTCACGCCTGAAAAATATTTAAGATGGTCCCTGATCATCTGTTGTGAGATGCAACACTATCTGCTCATGTGGCAAAGAGTTTCAATATTGTCTAGACGGGGTGGAGCAATTCAAATGTTTGGCAAATGCTTTGGGGCTGTGGCTACAGGGCAGAGAAGTGCTTCCAGCCATGCAGATTTATCATGTCCAGGCTTTAACTACAGCTCTGTTTGGAGTAGAAGTTTGGGAATGTACCAATAAAATAATCTGTATTTGAAGTCGCTGTTTTTGGTGCAGCAAAGTGCCCCGAACATACCATACATGCTTGAATTCAGTTCTTTGGGGGTGGGAGAGATAAAACCAGGAGGTTACTGTAAAACCATTATTATATTTTGTGAAGATGTGGAGCTCTGCTCTATTTGCCCAGTACAGAAAGGCCTCTATTGATTTCATGGAAATGCCACGCGTGAAGCTCTGCTCTGGATGAATTACATCCACCAAATGACCCCGAAAACAAATTAATCTGGGATGAGCCTTATTTGATCAACCCCCATATTAATGTTATGTTAAAGGATATTTATACCACACACCATGACCACCGGAGTGGTCTCCTGGTGCTCTGGCAGATCTGAAAGTTGAGAGGGTAGGATCGTTTAGTAGGGTGTAGCAGGATAAATGTAGAGCAAGATTTGTGATATTCTGTTGGCAGCTTCAGTTCGGTTAGCACTATTTGCTGAGCATAGGTGCGTTTTCCAGATATGTGGGCTCCCATGTACTGTTGTGCAAGTCTGTGGTTTGTTTTGTTGTTGCAGTGTAGTGAAGTGCTTGCGGTTCGCAGTGCAAGAGTGTGGTTGTGTTCATTTTAGGGTTTAAGAGGTGTGTGCTAAGAGTTGCGGTATTAGCAGATGTGTTAGTGGGTTATCACGTTCTTTCGGGCATCTATATTGGGTGTCTTTGCCCTTGCTGTCTGCTGGAGCATTCCTCTGTGGTTCCTTTGCCTGGTTCTGCCCGAGGCAGTGGCCAATATCTGAGGCCGTCTAGTGATCCGTGGGCAGTACAGGAGGTGAGGGCCTCCCCCATCCAGGGTTAATATTGCTAAGGTTATGGGTTGCTCTTTGATTGTAAGAGGGCTCTGCCTAGCATAGTCTCCCTGAGCTCCTATGGCATGGTCCCTCTCTATGAATTCCAAGCTTGCCTGTTCTGTAAGATGTTATTGTTTAATGCTCCTTCATCTCTAGCAACAGTCCCTGTCCCTTGGGCTTTGCCTGGTGAGGGGTTTTGGCTTGGGAGCAGTGATTTGTTCAGTTGATTCCTTGTGGTTCCGTGGTGAAGAGCCGGGTTTTAAGTCGTTTTCTGAATTTTAGGTGGTCCTTTGTATTTTGTATGTCTTTCGAGAGGGTGTTCCAGGTTTTTGCTGACAGGTAAGAGAAGGAGGATACCCCTACGTTTTTCCTTCTGTAAGGTTTTGGTTCGAGACGGACGTTGTTGCTTGATCCGAGTGTTCTTGTCGGTTGGTGAATTGTTATTTTCTTTTGTAGGAATTCTGCTCCTTGGCCGTGGATTACTTTAAAGAAAAGAAATAAAATAAAGCACGCCATAAAGAGTGGTCGGTTATGAATACATCGAGCAGGGGTAGAGTAAACAGATTTGGTATGCGTTCTCTCTGAGATCAAACCATTTTTAAGTGAAGATGTGACTAAGGATATTACCGCTAGCTAGTTTGAGTGAAACAGTCTAGAAGATTATGAAAGTTACCTATTCAGGCCTAGTGTAAGGGAGGACATATTGCGCTTTCTGCTCAGTTGCCCGAGACACATACAATGGGGTAAGAAAAATATGGCCAAAGCTGATTTTTCAATTCGGTATACAATCTGCACTTGATACACTTTTTGCCACTTCTGTGATTCTGGCACAGATTTGTTTGGTGTAGTTAACACCTGAGAATAGAATGGCCAGAGGCGTAGCCAAGATTGTCTAACAAGTGAGGCCCGACGGTAATGTAGTTGGGCCCACCGTAGTGACATTAACATTTGTAAATGCCCACCCAGCGCTGCTGAGTGTGCATTATTGATTTTGCGTGGGTCTGGCCCGCTCAGACCATGCGCGGTCTACGCCTCTGGACATGGCTCATAAGAGTAACAGCCAAGAAAGCACTCTAAATATAAAACGTGTTGGCCTGTCTGTTTTGTACAGCAACGTCACGCACACTCTATTCAGCCAACTGAGCGTTTGAACATTTTTAGGATTTTTTTATTTTATTATTTGAAAGCTGATCTTAACCGCATTTTACCTTGGGTGAACCATTGGAGTAGATCTATTTATATTGTTCTTTGCCGTATTGATGAGCGAGTTCAATTTTTAAATGAGTTAAAGGTTAAATACTGGTTGTACATTGATGCAGTGTTGTGCAAATGTTTACAAATGCACACATTTCCAAATAAACATGCCGAAGAGGACTATTACTACGAGATGTCAGATGAGATTTTTAATTCGACGACAGCCATCAGAAAGTACACCAGAGCTGCCGCCATTGCCATAGTCACACTGCCCACATACACCTGGTAGAATGGCAACAGGTCAGTGGAATCAAAAATCATTCCCACATTTGTATTGCAAACATGGGTCTATTCATGTTATCAAAACACCACAGACAGTTTGTCCTTCATATAAAAGTGCTACTATTGAAATGCTGTATATAGTGACTGGTATACATTGCACCTCAATGTCAACTAAACGTTCTGTGCTAGATCATAAAATATGACTTTGGAATAATGTTTACTGTTATTTCATGAACGTCCATACCAAACGAGATAGACACTGGACACCTTGTTAAGTTTTTGAGAATAAAAATGAGAAGTAACAGATGGCTCAAAGGACACGCCAACTCACAGAGACAGTTCAAGGGTTTTTATTAGAGTTTTAGGTAGGGCACTAGGGCAGTCTCGTTGCTCTATTCAAAAACCACCAATTCCTCCCTAACCCAAGTGTCTTTGCATCCTATATTTGTATATAATTAAGGTTGACACCTACAGCCTAAATTCAGCCTTCTGCTTGGAAGGAAAACCTAACTGCCAATGCCCGATTTGTCTGCCCTCCCTTAGGGACTTCCTATACTGACCCTACACTATCAATGTTAGTTGACTAGAAGAGATTATAGGGGTTGTGGATCAGACAGGGGGTCTGCTCCCTAATACACCCACATAGCCCCCTCCTCCTCTCGGTCTGATGTTCCCCTCCTACTAATCTCCTATTCTCAACTCCACACACCTTCACTCCTACTCACTGTGTTTTCCTTTTCTGTCCCTCCAATGTCTCTCACTTCTCTATGCCTTGCATCCACCCTTTGTTGTTGCTATTCCCTTTTCCGCACTACTGCTCCCTTTTCCACAGTCCACACTACTGTTCCCTCCTCTACTCCACCCCATCTTCTATTCAGTCACACACCTTTCACTCTCACAATTACATCATTTTCACGCCCTACCACTTATCCTCTGCTCCAAAGATCACACCTGCACTCCAGGCCGCTGCACTTCCTCCCGCTTGTCTCTTGGTATGCCAACTGCTCCTCACCCTCCTCTCACGTCACCTGTACAACCTACAACTTCCAGTTTCGTCAGGGCTTTCTTAACCTCATCCGTAGCCAACTGGTGGTCTGTCCCAATCCAATCTAGCCCTATACTCTGAGGGGTCCGAATTGAAAACAGGAAACAAAGTTGTCATTTTGTTGGTTAAAGACTTATTAAGTTAAACGGGTGGGGAAAATGCCCCACTGACCCTGCTCTAAGAGGGATTTCCCTACTTAAAACCAAAAACTAAGTATCTTTATTTGTCTGGATATCAGAATTCAAAAAGCTGTCCTTGTGTCCAAACTTTCTACCCTGACCCTCACACTACAAACTAAATAATAAAGGTAAGAAGGGAAAATTCAAAATTTCTTTAACCTGGTATTTGCAAATGCTTTCATAAATGAAAATCTAATGGTTCCAACATAAAAGTTATCCAAGTTAACACAAGGCATAAAATAAGCAGTGTTGCATAGCAACTTGCTATACAATTCTGTAGGCTTGCTAATTAAATTAACACTATTGTAGGAAAACTAGCTATTTATGTTTCCCTGTTCAATAACACAGCTTACCCTGTATTCTTCTCTTACCCGCAGGGCTCTCTCTCCCCTCTTTTCACTGCAAGTTCAACAGGGCTAATGGAGAAAGGGTGCAGCAGTACTCATCTCCTCCACTCTTAAGTGCCAAAGGCCTGTGTGGCAGAGCTAGGCAAGATTTTATTTTTCTAATTGCAAAGCAGAAGTAATCAGGATGATACTTGTATTAAGCTAACTATATCCTACCTGCCAAGGACATGTATGTTTAAAAAAAAAGTAAAAAAAAAAAAAGTAATTTCGGAAATTAATTCCTAAAAATGTAAGTTGTTATATAATGCATAATAACCAGGTTACTCACCACCTTAATTCTAGTCGATAGTCCCGTTTCCTCCATACTTCTGGGACATTCCTCCGTCTCATGGGATGGGACCGGAGCACTTTGTAAAAGCATCCAAAAAAATAATTTGCAAAAATGTTAGTTCTTCCTCTCTTTCTACGCAGGGTACGGCACGCGGCCGTAACCCCGCCCATCTTAGCTCTGCCCCGCGCATCGCCCACCAGTCCTTTTGTATCGCCAGGTCACAGACCTTTAAGCAATAATAGAGGAACCCTATTAGAGGGGACGGCGGGTGGACGTATGGAGGAAAGGGCACTGTGGACTAGGGGTAAGGTGGTCACTACGGTAAGTAACCTTGTTATACTCTTACGTCCCCATCCCCTTTCCTCCATACTTATGGGAGATTCCCAAGCGCTACTTACAGGAACTACGGGTGGAAGGACAAACCCTATTGAAAAAGGTTCTTCAGCACAGCCTGGCCAAAACTGAGCATCAGATCTGGAGTTCAAGTCTAGACAATAATGTTTACAAAAAGCCGATGGGGAGGCCCAAGTAGGCGCTTTTGCGATGGTCTCCAAGGGGACATATTTTTGAAAGGCAGCTGCGGCTGCCTTGCCCCGCACCAGGTGTGCATGAATACCTTTAGGAGGCTGCAGTCCTTGGGCAGTGTAAGACTCCGTAATACAGGCAGCGATCCATCTGGAGATCGCCTTAGAGGCCTATTTACCTGGTGGATTACCAAAGGTCACCAACAGTTGAGAAGAGTTCCTAAATTCAGATGATCTGTCTAGATAGAACTTAAGAGCCCTTCTCACATCCAAACAATGCAGAACCCTTTCCGCTTCTGAAGCAGGGTTCGGAAAGAAGACCGGTAGGGAGATCGATTGGTTCAGATGGAAATCTGAAACCACCTTCGGCAGGAAAGAAGGATTTATCCGTAGGACCACCTTATCCTTGTGGAAAACCAGAAGGGATGCTCCACCGATAAAGCTTGGAGTTCACTCACACGCCATGCTGAAGTAATGGCAACCAAAAAAAAGAAACCTTCCACAAAAGGCGCTTGAGGTGCACCGTGGCCATTGGTTCGAAAGGTTTATGGCACACCGCCGTAAGGACCACATTCAGATCCCACGCCGGGTGCGGTTTGCGAACCGGGGAATAAAGGCGCGTCAAACCCGCAAAGTGTCTCTGAACCACTAGATTAGACAGAGTAAGAGCATTGGTCCGTGGATAGGTAAGCGGATACCGCCGAAAGATAAGTTCTGCAAGACAGAACGTGAATGCCCGACTCTGCTAGGTGAGACATGAAAGACAGCACCGTGTCAATCGTAGCTGCCCTTGGGTCCAGCTGTTTGTCTAAGCACCAATGACAGAACCCAAGCCATTTGCTTTTATACTGAGACCTTGTCGAGGTTTTCCTGGCTGCCTTAATAATGTGCATGTTATCAGCAGACAGGTTGAGATGTTCTAATGACTTGAACTCAGGCACCATGCCGCCAAGCTGAACGGTTGTGGGGAATGTGTACTGCAACTAGCCAAACACCATGACGAACCGCGCACTCCCAAATCTGGATGGACAGGTCCATGAGAGGGGGAGACTTGGTGCCCCCTTGCTTGTTGATGTAATACATTGACACCCCATTGTCTGTGCGGTGATTTATGTGGAAGAACTTGTCCTGAGGCGACCAACGATCCGAGACCTGAAGAAGATCCAACGTCGCGCCCCACCCCAGAAGGGAGGAGACCGTCGTGACCGTTACCATAGGGGCTGGGTCCTGAAAACCCGCACCCACCGACAGGTTGCTGAGACGCGATCACCACTCCAGATCCACTGTCATGGAAGCCAGAATCAATATCAACTTGGAGTCCGGATCCACAGCCTGACGCCAAGAACTCCGAAGAGCCATCTAAGTCCGCCTCAATTTGAGATGAGCAAGCGGAAGAGCTAATACGCACAAGGCCATGAGGCCCAGAAGCCTCTGGAACCACCAGGCCGACATGCTCTCAGACTGCGCAAACATCTGACATGTGGCCAACAGATACGCCATTCTGTCCCCGGTCAGGTACACTCTGCAGTCGATCGTGTTCCAGTGAAAACCCAGGAAAATCAAGTCCTGCAAGACCGTCATGGAAGATTTCCACCAGTTCACCGACAGCCCAAGATGGAACAGGAGCTGAAGGAGAAACTGAAGATTGCACGCGGCTTTCAACGGGCAAGGGCTGCATAAGAGCCAGTCATCCAAATACGGATACACATGGATACCCTGCAGACGAAGATAGGCCGCAATCACCGACATCTTTGTGAAGACACACAGCGCTGAGGAAGCATTCGAAACTGGAAGTGCTCCTCTCCCACAGAGAAACTGAGATATCTCCTGTGTGGATTCCAGATCAGAATATGCATGTACGCATCGTGAAGGTCCACCACCCTGAGCCAATCGCCCATCTGCAAAGAGCACCGTATCTGGCCGGGCGTGATCTTGAATTTCTCTTGGGGTAGAAAAAGATTGAACTGGGAAAGGTCTAGAATGGGGCGCAGGCCAGCCTGGTTGGGTTTGGGCACCAAAAACAGCTGGGAGTACAAGCCCTCCCCTCGATCCCCAAGGGAAATGGGTTCCACAGCTCTGTGTTCCAGCAGTTTCTGAACCTCGGCTTTTAGGGAGGACGACAAAGACTGCTGGAAAGGAGGGTTGAAGGGTGGAGTAGGGGGTAAGGGTAAGCGGAAGCCCGCCCGAGCAACTGACGAGACTCACCGGTCCTCGGTGATGGGCTGCCACGCCTCCCAAGAGACGCAATGCCATCTCCCACCGGAGTCTCGTGTGAGCGTGGAGAACCCTCATTTGGCAGGCTTTGTTGCCTCTGGCGGTCATTACCCGAAGGGGTATCCACTCTGCGGGATTTCCGATCTAGAAACCCTCTGAAGCCAGAGGAGGGCCGGCTTCGCAACAGTCTCTGGGTTCTAAAAAGAGTTTTAACCAGGACAGACAAGGACTTAGCTATCTGGATGCAGTCCTTTATTTTGGTCAACTCCACATCCGTTGTGGAATGGAAAATCTCCTTACCGTCAAACGGCAGGTCTAACACTTTGTTCTGCACCTCCTTTGAGAACTTGGTGGCATGCAACCACGCCTGTCGAGAGGTATCAACTCCCAGCATAAGGCTCTGAGCCGAAGTGTCGACATGATGAGCCGAAGTGTCGACATGATGAGCCGAAGTGTCGACGTGATGAGCCGCGGCCTCCAGCAGATCCTGGGCCAAGACCCTGGCATCAGACAATCCCGCCTTAAAGTCCTCCAGCTTCTCGACCAGAATGAATTCCTCGAACTCCGACAGACCTTTTCATATTTTCATATTCATATGCTAACACCAGTTCTGCATTGGCCTGCCGGAGCTGCAGGACCGAGTTAACAAAAATCTTCCTCCAAATGGAGTAAAGGAACTTGTCCTCTTTCCCCAGGGCCTGAGTAGCTGTCGTAGAAGAGGATGCTGCAGGCCTGGACTGTAAAATGGCCACAGCCACCACTGTGGGGGGGGGGGTTAGGCTGACAAGATGCTAGGGCCACCTCTTCCGAAGAATGCAGCTTGTATTGCAAGTCAATTTTCTTATTGACGAAAAGTCCAGAGTGTGGCTTCTCCCAGACTCTACGGACCTCAGCCAAAATGTCTTTCTGCAAGAACAGGCCGGTACGCTCCGAAGGAGATAAGGTGAACGCCCCCGAAAGCACACCCTCCTGCGGAGTGGGTGCCTCGGGCACTGGAACATCCAATAGACACATCATGTCCAGCACCCGATCGTGGAAAGCTCGAATAGAGCGGGGCTGGTCTTCGCTGTCCTGATCGCCCTGCGCATCATCCGACAGGTCAGGGTCTTGCTGGACTAGTGTCGGGCACCGCCTTGTCCACCAGGGACAACGGGGCAAAGGCGGAAGGGTAGGGAGAGGCACCGCAGGCAAAGGCGGGACGGGCCGGCGGAACCACCGGAGGCGCGGGTGGAGCCGGAGGCGCAGGTGGGCATATCTCCCTAAAAAGACCCTTGAAATACTCCCTCATGGGGTCGGTACGCATGAACGTCTGAAACTTGTCAAAAAAGGCGTCCTCCGGAGAAGGCTTTGGAGCTGCCGGAGGAGGCCTCATGAGGAGGATAATTCCAGGGATGCAGAGGGGAGGGTTGCCAAACAGGCCCATCCCCAGAGGTGTCTACATAAATCAAGGGTGCCAAACCCACACGCAGCGAGATGTTGTGCAGACAAGGCATCCGAGCGTTCCAGTCGTAGACTGGACAAAAGGGATGCGCACAAGGAACCTTATGTTCACCCAAAGAACCAACCCCTACACCTGAGGCCGATGGCGTAGGGGAAGTGCCCAAAATGGCCGCCGTGGTCGTGGCAGGAACGGCTGCCATTTTGCCATCACCCGGGGGGAACTGCGGGAAGTGAAGCAGGGGTCCCTGTCGATGGATCAGGGGTCTTCATTTTAGCCTTTACACAAGGAACCTCGGCCGAGCCGGTACTATGCGGCCTGGAATGTTTCTGCGACATACCAATAGCCAAACCAGCCTCCACAGGAAGGACCTCGCACTTCCGGTAAAGGAGGAACTTCGATTCAAAAGCTTGCCCCCTCAACGGTTCCGGTGTTGCCACAAGAGCGGGACCTGTGAGAAGAAAAGGTTACTTTCTTACCTGGTAACGTTCATTCGATGGGATGTTCCGACGACGTATTCCATATCTATGGACAGGTAATCACTATGCTGCTTCGGAAAGTTTTCGGGGTCTGCGTCGATACGCTGTCCTCGAGGGCCTCAGTCGAGCCGACGTCACCAGATGTTATAAGTGGGACGCACAACGCCCTTAGCCTCAGTTGTAGTTTTTTCCCAGAACGTGTGGCACCAATCTTCTGCCAGCATGCCCACAGAAAGCCTTGCGGAAACGTAAGCTTCAATCGCATAAGAAATTCTGGAGCGGGCAGGCTGGGAGGGTACGAAATGGAATATGTCGTCGGAACATCCCATCGAAAGAACGTTACCAGGTAAGAAAGTAACTTGTTCTTCGAGGGGATTGGTTCCTCCGACGTATTCCATATCTATGACAGACTCCCAAAGCAGTACCAACGTATGGAGGAGGGAAAAGAATTTAGAAATTTAGAAAGCCCAATTAAATTGCAGAATAAAAGGACCGCCTTGCCAAAGGCCAGATCCTGCCCATGGATAGAACCTACGGAGTAGTGTCTTACAAAAGTATGGACCGAAGCCCAGGTGGCTGCTTCACAAATGTTACGAATGGGAACACCGCTCTGCAGAGCAGTCACACCCCTAGTAGAATGGGCCCGTAAGCCTACCGGAGGGTCCTTACCAGCCAAGCGGTAATATTCAGAAATTGCCAAGATAATCCATCTAGACAAAGTCTGCTTAGTAACAGCTTGTCCCAAACGCCTTCCAGCGTATCATATAAAGAGCTGATCGTCCACTCTGACCCGGGACATGCGTGAAATGTAGAAACTTAAAGCTCTCCTAGGATCCAACCTATGGCGCCTCTCCTCTTCCTTACCAGGATGTGGAGGAGGATAGAATGCCGGAAGAATGACCTGGCTTAAATGAAAGGAAGGACGAACCCTAAGGACAACCCTGTCCTTTTCAAACACGGTGAAGGGTGTCTTCAAAAAAAGTGCCTGCAACTCACTCACTCTACAAGCGGAAGTAACCGCAACTAAAAATAGAGTTTTAAGGAAGGGTTAACAGTCTTAAAGGACAAGAATGTAAAGGCTCAAATGGAGCACCCATTACGAAATTTAGAACCAGGCTCAAATCCCAACCGGGCACCTGGAAAGGTGATGGTGGATACACATTAGTGAGCCCTTTCAGAAACTGAGAAATTAAAGGAATCTTAAAATAAGAACACTCAGACAAGCGCTTAAATATGGACAGCGCCACCAGGTAACCTTTAACGGTACCCACTTGCAGGCCCTTGTGGGCTAACGAAAGCAAAAAAGACAGAACCAAAGGAATGTCACATGAAAAAACACACATTCTGAACCCTGCACCAGTCGCAGAACTTTCTCCAACGGCAACGGTACAGGGACTTTGTCGCAGGCCGTCTGGCCGAAAGCAACACCTCCATCACGTATTTAGGGAGGTCCCAATCCTTCTACCTCAACCTTTCAGAAGCCAAGCGTGAAGGTTGAGGGATCTGACCTCTGGATGGAGAACCTGACCCCCCTCCCGTGAGAGCAGATCGTCTCAGTAGGGAAGACGACGTGGAGGGCAGATGGACAAGTTGAGAAGGTCCGGTTACCACGTTCTCTGGGCCCATGCCGGAGCAATGAGGATCATCCGGGAACCGAACCTCCTTAACCTCCGCAGCACTTGTGGAATGACGGGGACTGGAGGAAACGCGTACAGCAGTGGGAAGGACCGCGTCCCCCAAGGCTCCTCTTCGAGGTAATTCCCGTGAGCAGAACCTTTTGCACTTCCGGTTGACACTGGTGGCGAAGAGATCCACTTTTGGGGTCCCCCAAAGGGCGAAGATCTCCAGGAGAATCTCCTAAACCAGCTCCCACAAGTGCGAGATCGTGCTCTGCCTGTCAGAGCGTCCGCCATCTCGTTTTCGTCTCTGGCCAGATGAACTGCCGAGATCGAAATTTCCTGCTGGATGGCCCAGAACCAGAGCTGCATCACCTCTCTTCACAGAGGAAGTGACGCTGCCCCCCCTTTTTGTTGAGGTAGTGCATGGCCACTGTGTTGTCCGTCAGAATCAGGACATTCTTCCCTCTCACAGTCCGCAGAAAAGCCTTTAGGGCAAGCCTGACCGCCCGCAGCTCCAGCAGATTGATATGGAGTCTGGACTCCAGAGACCAATGACCGCTGACTGTCAACTGGCATGAGCGCCCCATCCCATGAGGGATGCGTCCGTCATGATCGACACCTCCGGCCAGGGTAGCCAAAACAGAGCCCCCTTCATCAGATTGCATTCGACGGCCCACCACAGACGGTCCTGGGCGACCGGGGGCGGCACCTGAACAGGATCCGACATCCTGCCAAAGGACTGTGACTTGAGAGCCCACTGCAGAGATATCTGCAGTCGTGCCTCTGGCACCAGAAGAATGCAGTATGCCATGAGGCGAGCAACCTCAAGAACTCGAACGCTGTGAGACTCTGGGCATGTTGAAACTTGTGCACCATCTGCAGAATGTGTTAAGCCCTCACCTAGGGAGGCAAACACTGCCCCAGAGATGGGTCGAGCACTGTTCCGATGTACTGGAGCCACTGAGTAAGTGTCAAGTGGGACTTCTTTAAGTTTAGGGAGAAGCCCAGCTTGTGAAGGGAGTGGCAGGTGACTGACAGATGATCCAGGACTTGCTCAAGAGAGCGTTCCCTGATCAACCAATCGTCCAGGTAGGGGTAGAAGTGAATCCCCCTTTCCTGAGATATGCTGCCACCACCACCATGAGCTTGGTGAAAACCCTCGGGGGGAGGTCAATCCGAACGGCAGGACCTGAAACTGAAAATGCATGTCGCCAACCACGAACCTCAGGTACTTCTTGTGCTTGGGATGAATCGGCACATGAAAATAAGCATCCTTGAGGTCGAGAGACACCAACCAGTCCTGAAGTTGAAGGGCCTGGAGGACTTGAGAGAGAGTAACCATCTTGAACTTGGTCAAACCGAGCAAGTCCATGATGGTTCTCTATCCCCCATCTTTCTTCGGGATCAAAAAATAAGGGGAATACCATCCCTTGTTCCTCTCCACAACAGGCACCAGTTCTATGGCGCCTTTCTCCAGCAGTCATTTGATTTCCTACGCAAGGAGCGGATCTGGACTCTTCAAAGAGACATTCCCTGGTTGGTGGATTGTCGTGAGGCCTCGGCCGGAAAGGAAGACAGTAGCCGTGGGCTATAATCTCCAGAACCCACACATCTGAAGTAATGGCACGCCATTCTACAAGATGCTGCGCCAGCCTTCCCCCAAGCGGCGAACCATTGGACATGGCCTCATGACTGAGCTGAAGAGGTGCGACATTGCCTGAAGTTAAAGAGGCAACCGCCCGGGCGGCCTTGGCACCTTGTTTTCCACCTCTGGCACTTCTACGGTGGCCCCTTTGACTTGCAGCCCCTCTTGCTCTACCAAAGGAAGAGTAGTAACAAAAGGAAACTCCGCTCCATTGCTGTCCCCTAGGACGAAAAGGCGGAGGTTGGCGAACTGCAGCGCTCAACGACTTCACTGCAGCTTTGGAGGTCTACAACCTTTCAAGGCTCTCGTCAGCCTTGCTGCCAAAAAGATGTTCACCATCAAAGAGCATGTTGAGAAGCCGGGCTTGCACATCAGGAGCAAACCCAGACTTCCTCAACCACGCAAATCTGCGCATTACGGTGCTCGCCGCCGTGGACCGGCTGACACAATCTGCCATTTCCAGACCCGACCCTTACGGATGCACACATGGCATCCTTGCCATCCTGAACAAGAAAGTCATCCCGTCCCCCCCCCCCTTCGGGAATATGTTCAGCCGCCAAAGAGAATTCCACAGAATATGAGTGAAACGTACTAAGGCACACACGGATTTGGCTGCCAGTAAAGCCATAGCCCCTGAAGAAAACACTTTTGTTGCCCAGCCATCAAAACACTTGTCCCTATCGGGAGGGATGGTAGGGTACAATGCCTGTTTTTCTGGGGCCGTAGCTGCCTGTGTTAGGGAGAATTCTCATTTATGGCTAATTTCCCTCACCTAGTGAGTCCCCCAGCAGCTTTGCTGGACTTCTGGAGTTTATTTCTTTCACTTGGTAAGAGTGTGAGCTTTCCCCCCACTCTTACCCATGTTTTGCCATGTGTCTTTTACCTGTTTTTGTGATTGTGGGCTCTGGAGTACACCACTTCAGTAGCCCCCCCTTCTTTTGTGTGTTACACAGCACCTTCAGTGCAGTGACACAGGGTTGTCTTTCTAGACTTCCCACCGACTCCATTTCTAGGGCCGACTACAATCCCCCAGAAAAGGGTAAAGTTGCCATTAACTTTACTTAGTCAAATTACCACAGATCCAGTACACCCCAACTTCCATGGAGTACTGGAAAGGGTTACTTTGTATCCCTTTGTATATGTACCTCCTAGAGCATTGTTTCGCTCTTTCAACATTTAGACTTGGCTGGTGGCAGTGGTATCTACCCTAACTTTTCTACCGCGATTATATTAGATGAAAACTTTTTCTTTTGGCTCCAGTCGGGTTTATTCGCCATTTCTTTTTGTTAAAGTGTGTCTTACTTTGCGCGGCAAACCAGGTTTGCCTCCTTTGTTCACCATCTTTTGGCGTGCTTCTGCTCAGAAGCCCTTCTCCAGGAACCTGGGTGTCTAGGTGGGCTGAATGTGAGGGAGGGGTGTAGTCACCCCCTGCACAGGGTATCCTAGGAAACCCAAGTCGCACTTTGCCATGATTGGCTGAGGTGGTTTTCCGGGCTGGACAACCCCCCTGCTGCGTGATTGACAGCCAGGCTGTGTGAATGGGGGTTTTTCGCATAAAAGGCAGGTCTCTTGGGCTAGAAGTCAGTCGCCACAGGAACTACAGGGAACCGAAGAGAAGGGGAGAAGAAGTCGACTGCTGCAACTACTCTGTCCCAGTGAAGCCCTGCTGCAGTCCTAAGCTATCTTCCCTTCGATGACCAGAGAAGATCCAGTCTGGAGTCTTCTTCCCTTGAGCTTGGTGGGGATAACTAGCTCATCTTCCACAGCCAGAGGATCCTCTTCTTGGTCGAAATCGCTGCACACTGCTGTAGTGGTGGTCCAGATAGTCTGAAGAGCCTCTCCTGTTTTTTAAAGAGCGCACCTTTTATTCATCGTCGCTGTTGCCGGCTTCATCCCTGTGTGGTGCAGACCCCTCCAGTCGTCCTTTACATCTAAGCTCCAGGAACCGTGGGTCTGCAGGAAACCAACAGGAAAAACTGCCAGAGCACCAGCTTCTCCATTGAATAAGGTACTCTGTTCTGCTTGAGGAATTAGGGTGAATCCCTTTTCTTCATCTCTAAGGCTTGCCCTTGTCTTCCCTCCTTCTTATAACTTTTGCTTCCAAACATTGACAATATCATGGTACTCTTGGCTACGTTGAATCGTGAACTGTCCGACTGTGTGATCCTCGACAACAGGCACCCGGTGTGACTTGACCCTGGCTCCGGCCATTTGACTCTTAAATTCCTGTCTATGAGTGTTCTTCGATTCGGTCTGCCTAACTATAAAATTGCCTATGATTTTTGCCTCCGACTCCCTCTGGGTATCTCGGGTGCTAAGTGTGTTTTTGCCCCGGTAGCATTTCTTGTCACGGATACGAGTTTATTTAGAAGACCGAACTGTCAAAAAGTGATCGCAATTGTATTCACGGTAACGCGTCTTGTTTCATAACACCGGTCCATTCAAACACAGGGTACTTACCTTTAGGCATACCGTACAAAGTGAATTGGTTAGTCATAGTATATTTTACGTGTGGTTTTGAATTTAATAGAAGTGTTGTGTTTATAACAAATGGTTTAAAAATCAATGTACTTATATTTTTCTACCTGAAACCTTGAGTCAGTGTTTGCTCGAGTCACAGTAATTGTGGTCCCTTTGTGTAATCTCTGCTACTGCTCATATACTCATGAGATAAGCCTGGCTACGCCGCTACTGCAATCGCTTTAACATAGTAGTACAGGCTTGTACCAAAGGTAACACTTGTATTGCCACCTGTAGTCTTAATTGTGTGTAGTGGTCCCTAAGGGCACTGCACAGGATTCTGCCTAACAGCCTGCACCACCAAACTCTCCGGAGTGAGGTACGTAGTCAAGTAGCTGGGGTCGCTAATGGCTGGATGGTATTTTTTCAGCAAAGACTTGCACACTGCCGGGAGACTCTCCGGAGCAGTCCAAGCCGCTGCCAGTCTTCTTTGCAAGGCCATATGGAATGGCAGTACCGTGTCAGTTGGTGGACCTTGGTCCAAGATATCTGTCAGGTCATCCTGCAGAAAATCCCCCAGTGGCGCAGACCACCCCAAGTACACCATCACCCTCGACATGAGGTGCCGGTACGAGGATTGAGCATGCGTACCCGGCTCAGGCCTGCCAAACTCAACCTCCGGGCAGGTGTCCAGACCACTAGCGTCGTGCAAAGACCGACGCAGGTCTTTTAACTGGCTATGACCAGATAATAGGTCATCAGGAACCTCCTCAGGAACCAGACCTTCATCAGACCCTTCATCCACCTCCGAAATATAATCAAGAGGTTGGAAGAAATCCCTGGATGAGGGCACAGAAAAAGGCACGTGTTTGGACTTGGCCAAAGCCTTCCTCGAAGTTTCCACCGGTTACGGGGCACTTCCGATAAAGCCTCCTCGAAAGGTGTCGACGTCGAGTGTGGTGCCGATGGCTTCAACACAGACCTCGAGGGCGGTGCCCCGAGCGTGTCCTTCGACGGCCTCGGCGCCCTCGGAGGCAGAGCCTCGAGAGAGTCCCTCGACTGCCTCGGCGCCGAAGACGTCGACGTCTTCGAAGACCTCACAGGCTCAGACGGTCTCGATGGATTAGAGGACCGGGACCTGGAGCGGGCATGGCTAGAGCGATCCACCTTGTCCGACCGGGACTTCGAAGGTTCCCGGTGATCGCGCCGACCGCTCGAGCCCGAAGGCGTGTGAACGGTGGCTCTAGCATGTTCCCTGCTGGCATCTTTCGAAGGCGCGGACGGAACAGAGTCCTGTGACTGAAAAATCGCCAATATCTCCTTACGAAATGAATCCCATTCCGCAGGGGAGGACAGGGAAGGCGACCGGTGACAGCGCTTCCAGGAGTGCCTCGAAGAGGCACAAGAATGGCGGGACCCACTCCGGGACCGAGACCCCCTGGATTTACACCGACTATGAGGAGAGTCGCCCCTCGAATCGTCGGTCGAAAGCCCAGTGGATTCGACTTCCGGGGCTTGGACACCTTACCGACAAAGCTTCCTCTTACACTCCCGCAAGGCCTTCGATGTTAATGACTGGCAATCGTCACAATCGTCCGTGGCGTGGTCCTCACCGAGGCACCAGAGGCAGGTGTCGTGCGGGTCCGTCAGCAACATCTTGGAACCGCAGTCCCGACACTTCTTGAAACCCGGGCGCGGGGTAGAAGACGACGAAGACATCAGGAAATCTTCACAAATGGGTTCGAAGAACCGATAGAATAACTCGAAGAACTGAGGCGCGCCGAGATCTCTGAAGAGAACACGTTCGTGGAAAAAACGGAACCGAGGCTACGGGCGTTGTGCGACTTACTTATAACATCCGGTGACGTCGGCTCAACGGAGGCCCTCGAGGACAGCGTATCGACGTCATTGACGCAGGACATTTTCCAAAGCAGCACAGCTGTGGTGATTACCTGTCATAGATATGGAATACATTGGAGGAACCAATCCCCTCGAAATACCTTTCACCGATAAGGCCTTCTCAGGCCTCTCAGGACTGTTGGTTACTTTAGCCTCTGTACGAGGGACCTCGGACCAGAGTCCGGTAGAAGCCTCTTCACAGCAGGCCTCGAACATACGTTCCGTTTTTACCAAGCCCAGCCGAGGCCTCCGAATATGATTGCTTTATATGTTAGAACCTGCGGGAGAGATCTGGCCAAACTGTTTTCAGAGCCTTTGTGTCAGATCAATGTATTTGTGTCCATTCAGGGTTCGCAAGTCTACTCGCCCACTTGCATAGTTGAGTAGATTTCATGAAGGGCGAGTACCATTTTGCAGGGGATGTCTGAAACCTTTAAATAACATTCACTTTGTTTGCAATAAAGGTCCAATAAAAGTTTGTTAATGGCTGGCCTCTGGGTGGCAGCAGTGTGCCAAACAAAGTGGGATTCTGGTGACATGTGCCATTTTACAGCAAGTGCATTTACATTGGTTGTCAGTCGTTACCATCGGTCTAGTGCATTTCTCTAGGTCTAGGTTGTGTGGGTAAACTAAGTTACACGACCTACAGGTCTTGCAGAACTTTAAAGAATTTGAAAGGCTTGGCTCATCTCACTAATGTTTTACTTCAGTGGTACACAAAAATGCTATACTGGTGCTCATTTTATGTCTTAAATACAAATAACCTCTGCTGACATTAAGAATATTAGTACAACACAGTGAATCAAATGGGTTGTTTTGCTAATCAAGAACATTTTAATTAGCAAACTCTGCTAATCAATTTTTGATAAACTAATGTATGCTTTGTAACAGAACCCTGGTTCCAGAGGGTGGTTCCCTTTACCTGGATTTGTCAATGGGTTGGCAATGTCTCTTGGACTAACAGTTCTGAGTGTCTTTTCTTGGCCGACAATAATTCTATTAGATGTAAAGCTGTTCAGCCTGGTTGTTTCCTTCTTTTTAAAAAGTTCCTTCTTTCTTCAAACACTGTCCTTTCTTTGGACTTCTCTGTAGGGTTGCAATATGCCCGGTAGAATCCCCTGCCAGGACTTCTCATGCACTTGCAAGTTGCCTGGTTCACTTGCCTGTCAGGGCTTATTTTCATATATGTATAACAGTCTTTCTTTACATTCACAATTGTATATCTTTTCCTCGATTCAGTATTTCTAGTGCTTTCAATGTTCACTTTTGCCTATATCGGCATTCCATGCACTCCTATCGTTAGGGGTTGCATTTGTACTCTGCCTTTTTGAAACAATCTTCTCGTTATGGTCTATGTGGCCTTACAAAGTTCAAATTGTGCTTGAAACGCCCCACGGTCCCCACTTCTCTTGGGCTGACTCACCGGCTCAGTGTAGCCTCTTCGGTCCGGTTTGCGCTTACACAACATAGCTCTGCCGCTTGGCTCCCATTCTGGACTGCCTGGACGTCTTTCAGTCTTCTCCTGTGGCTCTACTTCTGCATGCCTGCTGGCCTTCAGGGACCGGTGAACTAACACTTCTTTCTCCAGCTGCCGGACACCAAGGAATCATCTTGTGGTTCCTGGCATTTTGTTATAATGTATGTTTAGGAGCATTGGCTCATAACTAGGCTGGTGGAATGTTGAGGGTGTCATCTTGTGGAATGTTGATGCTCGGCAGTTCCAGTAGTGACGGTTGGGCTGATTAGTGAGCAAAGGTGTTAATGGGGTGTGGGGCTGTCCCAGTGTTTCTCCCTTCTACTTGTCTTCCGCGTTTCCCCTACAATCCTAATGTTTGATGGAGGAGCTGGACCTGGACAATAAAGACTCTATAAACCCACCTTGAGTACCGGGAAACCTTCGTTACTACACTGGTGACTAGGATGGGATTGTGAGGGGAGACCGCCGCTGCTTGGGGGGTGCAGCCCTGTGCCACCGGAGAACACTGACCCCGTAGCAAGCCCACACCCAGAGCGGATTCAGGTACGGAGGTCTGCTTTGTCCGCAGTGCAGGTCTCGTTCCGGGAGCGTTGCCTAGCATTGGGTAGAGGAGTGAGTACCGTTTTGACGGCTGTTGGTTCCGTTCGATGCTCCATGACTTACGGAGCAGAGGGCTGATTTGGGCTCGGACACTTCCCTGGATTGTGGGTTTTGCTGCTGCGAATATCCCATGCTGGGAGCGCTGCCCAGGAGTTTGACAGAGCAGCTGTTCCCGGCTTATCAGCAGATCCCGTGTCGACGGCCGTTGTACAGAGCATGTGGGAGGCGGAGCTGAGCGGCATCATAAGTGTTTCCTTCGGCTCTCTGGAGGAGTGGGGTGAGCAGCTGGGAGTTGACACGCATAGAGACTGGTGAGGAGGGCAAGTCCAGATGCCGGTCAGTGTGCCGGCGGTTGTGGACACCTGGTCCCCATCCTGGGCATGTTTCCGTGTACCGCTGGGATGTCCTGGCGAGGGCAGAGAGCGAGGAAGAACGGGGCCCGATGGTTATGTACGCCTGGTCCTTTGCCTAGTCTGCCTTCCGCCTCCATTATAAGCGGCTCGTCGGGGAGCGACGTGGACGGTCCGGAGCCTAGGGGCATAATGATGACATTGCCATCAAGGTTGTTTGCGCGAGCCAATCACCGCCAAGGCCGTTGGTGTTCTTGTGGGTCATGTCCCACCCACGTTGGCGTCAACGCGAAATTTCGTATTTCCTTTCCAGATTCTACTGTGGATGTTCATGTGACGCAGAAGTTTGGTGATATGAGGGATGTTGTGGATGTTTATTTTTCCGATCTGAGCGCAGTCAGGGTCGTGGATCGTCCTGGTCCTGGTAGGGTGCGTCAGCAGAGGACAGTGCGCCCTGTCACTGGTGTTTCTTCACATTGTCCTGGTCCTAATGGTGGAAGTCAGCAGAAGATGGTGAATTGTGTGATATAGGTTCCTGTACCGGTGTTGGAAGTCGAGAGTGCCAGTATCACTTCCTGGATTTGGCATTGGGGTACTTCAAGGAACCGTATGGATGGGAACATCATTGAACTATTGTTTATTGCAGGTTAGTGTCTTGGGCCAGTGTGTTTTGTTGATGTTGTGGCCTATCGTGGGGTGCAGGGTATGACTCCTGGGTAGCGCAAGGGGTTGATGTTGTAGAGGCCGTTGTCTGCTCCCAGTGGTGTGCTACGTTGTGGCCTCCTAGTCCATTTCAGGTCCTAGTTAGAGGTTTTTGTAGGCATTGTCACTATTTAGGGTGGTACTTCTATGGGAATAAGAGGATAGTGCAGAGGGGTTGGATCTTATCTCTTATGGGAAGTGACATTGGATTTTGGACTTTCGGGAGGTATTTCCATTGGACTGGAATATTTATTGATCTTGAGGGTGGTGGTCTACAGGACAACGTTCATTGGGAATGTAATGAAAAGCAACTGGAATGCAAAAAAAAATTCCTGACAAATGTGATAATTGTATGAAATGCATAATATTTTTTATGTTTTTCGTGTCATTTTGTCCTGTGAGGCGAGTGAGTGTATGTGGTGCTAATATAGTGATGAAGTTTTTAGGCCAATGTTTGGGCTGCAGTGTTTGGCGATTTAAGGCGTAGATGTCCGGGTGGATCTATGTCGCCTCATCTTTTCCATTGGTTCTGAACTATCTGAATTTATGCATCATCTATAAGAATTGTGGATGGCCGGGTGGGTCCACACAATATGCCGTTCAGGCATAGAGTGAGTTTGTGCATTCTCCGGTTTTTATTAGGTGTGTGGAGCGGCTGATTTCGATTTTTAAGTTGCCTTTATAGTGGTTAATTTTGTGACGTTTGGGATAGTCCACATTGTTGGTGTGGTTGTGTTAATGTGAAACTATGGATGCCGGTTGGGTCCATTTTTCTAGTTTTCGGTTGTGGATGCCGGGTGGGTCTACGATTCCAGCTTGATTTTCTGCGGCGAGTACGTGGTTCTCACGCAGTCTTTAGAGTCATCAGGGTCATGTAGGTAATATTGTTTATACACATGGCTATGTAAGAGGTGTTGTGTATACGATGGGTGTTTCTAGTAGTGATTACATGTCTTATGCACATGGTCGTGTTAGAGGTTAGTGTACACTATAGGTGTTTCAATGCCATGCTGTGGTATGGTATTTGCCCTGGCGGTGGTACGGTTTGCCCCAGGTTTGTTTACTACCGGTTGGGTAGGGAGCATGTTAATGTTTGTCATTATGCCAAATTTCGTTCAGATGCAGTGTTAGGATATTTGGTTCTACACCTTGTAAGATTATTGTGGAGTGGACTGGCTGTTTAGTTTTTGCCTGGTCCCACGGTGGTGTTGGGCATTTGCTGTGCTCGGTTGAGCTGGGTTGTGCTCGGAAGTGGCAGTTCTGAGACTCTGGGGCGCAGATCACAGTGGGAGGATGTTTGTGCGATGGTGGTATAGGGTGGTTAGGTGGTTGTGTTCTGTAATGAACTGTGTGATCTGGGAGTGGCAGTCCTGGGTTCCGAGGGGCAGCTCGGAACGGTGGAAGTACATCATTTGTTAATTTTGTTCCTTGTAGGTTCCCATCGAGGGGTTTAGTAGTGGAATTTTAGTTGTGGAAATTGTAACCTTGGAATTACATTACATTTGATCTGGAATTGGTCATGGCAGTGGTGTAGTGGTGAGGTGTTGTTGTGGTCCGGGTGGGCCTGTGGAGTATTGTTGTGATTGTGGTCCGATTGGCCCAGTGAGAGTTTTCCTTGTGTTGGATGCTGCGATTGCCGACATGGATGGCCGCCGTGTTCTGTAGTTAAGTGCTGTCTTGTGATGGCTTGGGTACAATGCTGTTCATGTTCCCTCGTCTCTTTGTTTGTTCCCAAGGGAGGGGGAAGTGTTATAATGTATGTTTAGGTGCATTGGCTCATAAATAGGCTGGTGGAATGTTGAGGGTGTCATCTTGTGGAATGTGGATGCTAGACAGTTCTAGTAGTGACGGTTGGGCTGATTAGTTCAAAGGTGTTAATGGGGTGTGGGGCTGTCCCAGTGTTTCTCCCTTCTACTTGTCTTCCGTGTTTCCCCTACAATCCTAATGTTTGATGGAGGAGCTGGACCTGGACAATAAAGACTATAAACCCACCTTGAGTACCGGGAAACCTTTGTTACTACACATTTCTGAAGCCCTGTTTGCTCTTGCAAAGATTCTTTCCCTCCTTGCTGGCGAGACCCTTGGCTCTGCCACACTAGCTCGTGCATCCAGCTTCCACACGCCTCCTGGGGAGATGCAATGTCTTTCGAGCGCCCTCTCTCATGATTTGGTTTCCACTTTTAAATGTGCCTCGCACAGGCGTTCCATCAAAACTAGCATGCTTATTTAGCTCGAGGCTGCTGTTGCTCTGCACCGTTTCCTTCATCCTCCTCGTCTCAATACTGGTGGTTGTGTAAATTGGAGTCCACCAATATCAACTGATGCGCAGTACTTGGAGAATCTCTCTCAATGATTGTATATGAAGGATCAGATCTATATGAAGGGGAATTAGAACTGTAAACGGATTTCTTGGACCTTTTACTTTTCAGACCATGGATCGGAGCTTGGTCTAAAGGATGTTGGGAAAAGGTTTATCTATTTTCCCTAAGGAATAGGCCATCAGGGTATTGAATCTAGGGGAGTCTCTCTCATGGACAAAGGTGGGATACCATGTCTCAGCCAATGTAGATATCCTTCCATAGTGGTCTCCTCCCATGTGATCCTCCCTCATACAGATGCCCCCAGGGTCAGGATCAGGTAGCAGCTGCTGTCCTCTAGCCACACGGGAGGAGACTACCGCTGGGGGATCCGTGATGACTCCATTTGATTCATCACAACTCTCCCTGCCCAAGAGCAGTTACACAGAGAGGTTTTTCAATAGCAGGTTATGTCCTACCCTTTTCTTCACACTGGAATGCTGTGAGGCAACAATGACATCACATTTTGCATAATGTCCACGTTCAGGTTAGGGGGTCTTGGCAGGGCGTCTCCCAAGTTGTGTTGTTTCTGGCATTCTGTTAAGTCCCTGGTGATCTAGGGGTTTCTCTGTGGCTTTGATTAAGTGTGCTCCAGCGCTGATTAGCTGTGCACAGAAGACCCAGAGGTCATGTACATTTTGATCTTTCCCCAAGCTGCTTCCTTCTCTTACTTTGCTTGTTCAATGACTTCTGGAATGTTGGTCGCATGGAATGCAGTGAGCTCGTCACAGGTTTCCTTTTGTTGTGGGGTACATGCTGGGTTTTAAAATCAAACGCAAAAACTTGGCAAGAATGTCGTTCAACGGGTATGGCGTGATGAAAGTGGGTACTGTTAAAGTACAAGTAGGCACTGCGGGAGGTGGGTGAACAGGAATCAGGGCCCTCCCAACTGCTTGGGGTAGGACTGGCTAGGGATTCATTCTTAGTAGGCCTCCCACTCCAGGTTTAGGGGGTTCCCATCCCCCTCTTGACAAGTTCAGGTCACTGACCTTGTCACACCAAAATGTTCTCACATTTGTTTCTATTCAGTCATGGTGGTAGGTTAGATGATAGACGAACAAAAATCTGCCCCTATAGGCAGGATATTAGAAGGGAGAGAAGGGTCAAGAGACCGTTATTTTAGGATAAGAAGAATGATGGAGTGCTTAAACAAAGTGGGAAAAGCTGAAGCGAGAAGGGAGATGAAGAGGAAGTGAGGTAAGACAATAGAGAAGCACAGACGTTAGTATTCAAAGATGAAGTTATAGGGTCCGAAGGACCAGAGGTAGGATGGGCACTAGAGAGTACAGGGACAGTGGCTGAGTTAGGGAGTGGAAGTAAAGGACACATATGAGCGGTTTGTGAGTAAGGGGGTAACAAGAGTGGAGGAAGAGACAATAGCAGAGCGGAGAAGGGAGACCTTGGAAGTAAAGTAGGAGGTGAGGTCTGTAGCTGAAATAGGAGAAATAAGTGTGCGGTGAACAGTGTTTTCCCAATATAAATGGATAACAAGGGTAAATTAGGATCCCTTATTAGCATCAATGAATCACCCCAACAAAACATTAATTTAACTTTTGTTTAGTGCTTAATGTACCATTTGAGCATTATAAATATCAGAATTCTGAACGGTACGTCCTTTCATCGCCTGCAATTTCAACGTGTATATTACAACAAAAAGGGTCATTGAATTTTTTAGGGGGTGGGGACGGGAAAGGGCAGATAAGGGTTTGGGGCTAGGGAATAGCTAAAAATAAGTGAGGGATTCATTAGAAGAAGAAAATATATATATCAAATCGAAGAGCGTTTGTTAGAATGTATACATTAAAATGCCTGGGGATGAAATTGCAGGCGATTAAATGACAGAACCCATTTGAACCACCTCGATTTAACTTTATCATCCTTAGAAAGAGGAGTTAACCTCCAAGAAATTCAAACATGCCTTGTGAAGATTATGCATAGATTTCCATAGCAGTTGTGTGCATTAAATTAGGATAACACCTTTCTTTGAAAGACTCATCCAGCGTTACCTTGCTGAAGTAAAAGGACCCAATGCTGCACAGTGACTCCTTCCACTTAACAGTACTGATTGCTTTCCTCCTGATCAAAATTGGAGCTCAGAATTGATCTTTTGCCCAAGACCAGAGCTTCTTGCTGCAGCAAGAAAAGCACCCCACACCCTAGCACCATGACATCATGCTGTATGTAATTTCTTCCTCAAAATAATTGAGTCGCGTCAAATTAGAAAAAGTTGCCACTGCAAAGAGAAGTGAATCAAGCACCATACACTATTGCTATAAATAAAATAAAAATCACAAAATGTATTTTTAAATAAACAGAAAAAATGATGTGCAAAGAAATAGTGAAATGGAGCATGGGTTGATAAGATTCACAGGTTTCTGAAGGTTTCTGTTGGTGACGTGTATTACTAACATTTTGAGAACTCTTGAGAGATGTTCATATAGCTTGGAATGGGATAAACCAGGAACCAGGAAATTGTCATTGTGCTCTTGCTTCTGCCTTTTCGGGGATTAAAATTGCCATCAGTCACTTAAAATGGATCATTACCATATTACTGCTTTGAGATGGCGCAACAAGGTTTGCTTTTGAAGGGAATATATTTTCTTAATCTTCTGCAGTTCCTCAGTATTAATGACAACTTCGTTGTTTTGCAACAAATCACGGTCATTCGGCAGGACAGAGAACACAGGCCAGTATAAAGTGAATTACGGATATTTTAAATAAACGCACACAGGAACTCTTCAACAGCAATGGGGTTTTCACACGATCGTTTTTGTCTGTGAATGGCACCAACAAGAACTCTGAGAACTTACTCCGGTTAGCATGTAGGAACATAGCCAAAGCAAACAATTTACACAATGACCATTATGGAAGCATCCTAAAAGAGCAGAACAATGTTCAAAGTTAAGAAGCACTGTATCAACAACCCCTGCCAGACCTGCAATTCACTGACAACTTCACAGACAAGATATAGAAAAGGTAAGGTAACATAATGAGAGCTCAAAACATACAAAATGTCCCACCCATACCAACTCATCAACACGTACAAATACACAGGTGACATACATCATTACTTAAAGATCAATATCAGCATCAATTGACTAAGGCATTGTCTGTCCCTCATCAAAGGCTGGATATCAAGGACCTGCCTACAGATCAACCCCTCTAAGACCGAATTCAATGTCCTAGGAAACTCTGCTAGGGATGCTGCATTACAAAAATGACTGACAAAGCTCGACCGAATTACACCTCAACTATCACCCAATACAAGCAGGCAGCATGCTACCAACTTGTCCTCCCTTGCAACATCAAGCCTTTAATCCATGCACAGAGTTTTAGAACAATTGTCAAAGCCCTGTCTCTTCATCTCACCTGGATTATGGAAACACCTTACTCGTAGAAGCCCCAGATGTTACTTTGACACCCACATCCTCAGGGAGCTGTGCACAACCGAGACACCACTATACCTGGCCGAAAAGTGCACCATCTCCAGAGGCCAGCAGGCACCACCAGAAACCACGACATTGCTAGACAAAAGAACTGCACGAGGAACAAAACAGGAAGCATGCCTTTTCCTCCTACGGCCAGTCATACAGCCAAGGGATGAGCACAAACTCAGGAAGCAGTGGATCAGAGATTTATTTTAGAAAACGAAGAAAAATCAGTATGATAACAAGGGAAATTGTAACAAAGTGGAATCTCTATAGGTTGGACGTGAAACAGTGTCACCTTCAAGTCAGCTGCAGCTGTTCAGCCGTTCCTGAACCTTGCTCCTGTTTTTTGTTTCCCCACAGCTTTCTCTTCTCAATTGCCATTACAGGTTAAGGGTTTCCCAAATTATGGGTCAGCTCACCTTGTTGAATCTCCAGGACATGCCTCTTTTCCTGATGAGCTAGTGGCTCAAGAGAAATAAAAGTTTCTCTGCAGGGTCTAGCAAAAGCAAAGGCCTTTCCCCCTTACACTCTCCTCTCTAAGGTCTGTGCCAGGAGCCTAGTCAAACTTACCCACCTGACTTCCTGACACGCTTTCCTCACACCTCTAACTCTAGCGATCTCCCATTCCGCCGTCACGCCACACGCGTGTTCCTCCTTCTGCTTCTAGCACCAGCTTTGATCCAACAGGAACTGCTTGTGTCTTACTGATCTCTACAACTATCAGGGCCCTGTCCTCCCACCATCCTCCTAATGTTCTCCTATATCCTCCTTACATTTTCCACCAACCAAATCCAGATGTTTCGCAAGAGCCTATCTCCATCTTCCTATGAACTTGCTCTAACTTCCAACCTGTCCTCTTACTCCCAAATGTCTCTCCAAAGTCTAACCCACCCTTGTAACACTCTCTGACTCAATGCAACTGGCTTCTACAACCACCTCCTTCAAGCTCCAACACCAGGGATTGAAATGAAGTTTGGAAAGGCAAGGCAGCTTCTGGGTATCCAGCATTAACCAGGAGCTACAATTGGGGAACAAGGAGCTAGTAGATCGCGTTCTGCAAATCTAACTTTCCCATAAGGTGCAAATGATCATTGTGTTCATGTATGATCCCTGGGGCTTTAAAATATCCTACAGATGTGACCTAATGTTTATTTATAGATTGCGCCAAATGCACATAGTTACATTGACATCGCTGTGTTGGTTCGGCATCAGTTGTCCTGGGTAGCCAAAAGTAGCACCTGGTAGCTGTTGGTGTTAAGCTGAACAGGCTCTTCTAGGCTACAAACAAGCGCTAAATAGCTCCCAGTTCCCCTCAATTTCGATGCATGGCACACCAACTGACGAAACCTATGGTCAGGGTTTTGGCCTCACTTTCCAGCCTTTCTCTGAAAGAACAGGATTTGGGTGCGTGCAGCTGATGTAGGGATTGGCTTGTGGTCCCCACCCCGGAAGAAGGCTTCCAATTGTGATGTGCGACTTAGAACTGGATTGTCCCTCCTCTTTGGTTTTATCACTACAACACCTTGCACACAAGACCTTTCCCAGATACCATCCCTTACTATGAAATATTCCCACTTTAAGACCTGTGCAGTTACTGAGCAAGCAAAAATAACAATTTTCTGGCAGTGTACGAGTGCTTCCCCATCGGCATTTCTTTTTAACTTTTTTTTTCATTGAGTTTCCTTCTTTATAACACTTAAACTGTCCCTGTCATCACCCCACCTCCCTCCCCGGCTTCCTCCATTACACCCCAGTCTCAAATTCCATTGAGAGATAAAAATTAAATCAACATTAATGCAATAGTCTGATTGACCCACCATGTGCAGTCTTTGTGGACTCATGGACTCTCTGAAGTCATTATGCAAGAAGGACAGTATAGTTCCCATTCTGCAGTCAATCAAGCTTGTTCGCCTTGAAGGGAATAGGTCATCCATCTTAGGAACACAAAGTTCCATATCTTAATTATCTAGTCTTGTTCACCTGGCGGGTCTGGTTGCTTCGATCTCTGGGCTATTACCAATAGAGCCGTCAAAGACAAAATCGTGTATGCTCCTCTTGATAGTGTGTCACACCTTTCTGTTCTGGACATTTGAGACCCAGAATTCCCTGTCCCATGTCCCTGATCATTTGCATATCAAACATTTCTTCCAGTCTCTCATTCACAACTGCCCAGAGTTGTTTAAGCTTGGGACAGGACCCCAGTCTCCTGTACCCCCACATCTCCTCCAGCATAATGAAGACAAGTGTGGATAAAATATGTGCAATCTTTCCGGAGTGTAGTGAAACAACATCACCACCTTTATCCACATCTCCAGAATCTGGATCACCCTAGTTAGCTTGGGGATATCTGACCACAGCATCTCCCATTGATCGGACGTCCGAACGCTATTTCCTATTTGGTCATGTATAGCCAGGTTGGGGTCTCAGGGCTATCCAACAGTAATGTATAGAGCACTGAGATCAAGTTGCTATCCCCTAGTTTGGTGGTGAGGTATGTTTCGAATGTGGTACCTTCACTACAGGACTGACCAACCACTGTCTGATTTGCTGATAACTAAATCTCTCGTTTCCTCATAGCCCAAAGTCTAATTTGCCCTGGTCGAACCGCTTAATTTCCTGTCCTTGGGTCATATCGCACAATATTTTGCAATTACCCCCTTTGCAATGTTTATACTTTCCCCTTTCTACTCCTGGGGTAAATTGAGGGTTCTGGAAAATTGGGGTAGAGGAACGAGGCGATTAGCCCTCCAGTTAACCTGCTCATCCCATAGGTCCTTGACCATGGCTGTAATCACGCTCTCATGTATATTCTCCTGTCTGTCGGTCCGTATATGGTGTTGGGAAGGGCGTAACCCCGTCACACCCCACCCCCCCCCCCCCCAAGAGCTGTAGTGTAAGGCAAGCGGCATTCGAAACACGATGATGGGCTAGGCAGAGGGGCTCGGGGAGGGGGGGTGGGGGGAGGAGCTGGGAGAGGGTGGGAAGACAATGGTAGGAACCCACCCCAATATAATCAACCAGCATAGTGTAGCCCAAGGCGCAAGCAACACAGTCATTTTGCGTAGATCTTAGTGCATTCTGTGTAGATGTTAGTAACCATAGTTTGGAGACCAGGCCTAAACGGTGAATGCTGAATTTCATGCACTAGGCCCCAATTGCGAGACAACGAAATCTCCAGCCATGCCCGACCTCCCATGAGGACAATCCACACCCATGACTTCCATAAAGCCCATTAATTGTTCCAACAGTGTTGCAAAGAGGCTTTTCTATCTGTAAGGAAAGTGCCCAACAAGGCAGTGATCATAGACCGGCACCTGGTGTGCATGTTATCTCACACTGGCCGAAGCACGACCCCGGCCAATTCCCAGGCGACCATGAGTTGTAGCCCATATAACTGACTAAACCTTAAGATCCCCGAATTCCATGGCACCAGGTGCCCTTTGACCACCAACACCAAAGTAACCAGTCCTGAAATGTTCAAAGAGGACGGACATTGCATGTCTTTGAGCTACAATTATATGATTTGTATTGGGAACGATACACTATTAGTTCAAAACGAGGGAGGATACCTTGGACCTGGGCGGCGCAGAAGGAAGTGAGTGAAATGTGTGTGAAGGTTAGAGTGGCCCGTAACCTCCTTTGTGCCAGTCCTAAGGCCTGCCAGATGCACAGTACAATGATAAAGTAGCATTGTGTTAGGAGTGTAGTTAATTTGTTCTTAACCTGGTGATATGATGATGATGATGATTTCCGCAGCAACCACGTGATGAAGACGGACAGACTGGGCTAGAACCAACGTCCTGGTATCCCTCATGGGGCAGGTAGATCCTGTATAGGCGCACACCAACCAGCCACACGTTTGTATTATTTTTCGGCAGACCGTTCTTAGCAGCAGAGTTCTTCGCTGTTGCGCTCATCTGTGTGTGAGATTAAAACGTGTTATCCTTACAAGATTGACTGAGGCCTTTCTTCCCTAGCGGGTTTGTATTCTCTCTGGTGTGAGCATTCAGGGACTTGCCTTCAATTGGTGACCCCCGACCCGATCCCAGCACCCTCTGTATTTGCAGAGGTTTCTAGGCCACTTCTCCAGAAGGAGCCGCACCCACCTACAGTGACCGGTCCCGCAAAAAGCAGGTGTTCCGAGTGGTTTAGCAGAAGCCATTTTAAGAGTAGTACTCTCCGCTCTTTGAAGCGGGGCGTGGGTCAGAGGAGAGTGCGGGCCGGTGGTGGAACCCTGTGAAAGAGGAGTACGGGTGTGCACACACATTTGAGTAGACTCTTGTAAGCGATAACAAGTAGGCGGGAAAAATACATGGAGAAGTGTGAGAGGTAAAGAAATGGAGAGCGAGGTCGTTGATGTGACGTGGGTGTGGTTTGTGTTATCTCTTATTGATGTTTGTATTGTGAAGAGGATATTTTGGTAAGGTATTCTAAGGTAAAGGAAAGGCAGGGAGCCCCTCCTCGGTAGGTGAGGGGAGCTGGTACCACAATAAAATATATTATTTAAAGGAGGCATACGGAAATAAAGGTAGTGGTCTCATAAGTAGTAGGCCTGGAACAAGTAGTGATTGTTATTTTAGTTTATTGTACTCATGTTTTATTGGATGAAGAACAGGCGCTGGGAGCGGGGGGGTGGAGGGAGGCGGAAAAAGTGTGCATTGCGGCGTGGCATTGGAGGGTTTTGTGGTGTGTGTACGTGCAGGGAAGGGGGAAATAAAAGGGTGGGGTGATCTTTTGTTGTTTGTTGTTGTCGATTGTCAAGCAGCGGCATCATACAAGGTTTTTGCAGGATTAGTAAAATGCAGACAGCACCAGTATGGGGAGGCACACCATTAGAGTAGATGTATAAGGCCCTGCCTCTATATTGTGACAGGGTAGAAAAATACCAGAAGCAGTGGATCGCGGAGACCGGAGCGGGTGCCCTGCTCGTGGCCAGAGCAGGCCTCCCACAGGAAGAGCGTCTTGGAACACATGTCCACATTTTTAGTAGCTAGATAGAAGGGGAAACAGCTACAGAAGAGAGACTACATTCTGGACCTCTGTTGAATGTTTGAGGACACAGAGGACAAGGGAACGGGTGGAGGCGCAGATACATAAAGATGGAAGGTTCTGGAGGGGTGAAGGAGAGGGTGGGGCGTTAGAGCACGGGGGATTATATCCCTTGGCAGCATGTCCCGCAGACGGGTACACAAAGCCAATTTATGTTCCCACTGTGGTAGGGAAGTATCAGCATCTGCGGGTGTCAGGTCATGGGAGTTTGAGGATAGGTTGGCAGAGTTGCTAACAGAACTGTACAGGATACAGAGTGAGGGATGTAGGGGTGTCGGGTGAAGGGCCTGGAGAATGGAGATCAGGGGAGGTGCTGCTCAAAATGGATACGGATGGACTAAGACATGTATGTGTTGAGAAAGAGGGAAACAAGGGCGATTGAACACTCCTTGGATAGGAGAATACTGTGGTGGGAAACAATGAGGGGGGAGGATGACAATGCAATGATATGTTTGATGAGGGTCAGGGGGAATAAGAACAAAGGGGTGAAGAGGTAGTTGAGTGTAACTCCCTCCCCAGCACCCATTCCCCTCTTTCCCCCCCAAAGTAGAAGGTTCGTGGGGGGCAGGTTGAGGAATAGGGCCAGCCGAATAATGTTGGTAAAGAGAAGGAGAGTTGTGAAGAGGGTTGTGGGAAGTGAAGGCGAAGAAGCCGATGCCCATCATACATATGGGGGCAGGGAGGATGCAGTTTGTACCCTGGCCCCAGATGGATACAAACCATTTAATTAAGGCCCTCCCACAGCAGGAGCGCCCCTAGCAATAGGGGACATCAAGAGTTTGATGGTTGCAATAATTGGGGACCAGGCTGCGGATATGTGGGTAAAAGCTGGGTGTACAGGAATAACCCTGGGGGACGATACACTTGAGGGAGCATCCTTCAATAGAATTAGTGCACAAAGTGCTTTCCTAGACACCCCTGAGTTAAAGTCCCTGATGCAGTGTACAATGGGCGATGATGAGGACCCAGCTAAATGTATTCTTCAATTACAAGAGATGGTGAGCTGAAATGGGAGGACCGTGGGATCGTTCAATACCATTTTCGTATTTTATTGTAAAGAGGGGCTTGCCAAAGGAGGTGCAGAAGGCGTTGTTAGATAAGATTGTGGGTATTGAAAAAAAAGGGGTGGCAGGAGATACAGAGTATAATAGTGCACCAATGCAAAACAATCAAGGAGCAGGAAAGGGAAACAGCCCAAAGGCGCCAAACGGAGGAAGCGAAATTGGTAGAAAATAAATTGGCAGAAGTTGTTGTTCGGGCACCTGCATCGACGCCAGTACAGGTGGAGGGGACAGAGCACCCAGCAGTTCATGAGCGCCGCTATTGCTGCACTCTGGGCTGAAAGAGGACATGGACAGTGCAGTGGGGGTCAACAGTATCCCCGCCAGTGACAGCAAGGAGGACCGCAGTGGAGAAGAAGGGGCTTCCGGGGAACAAGAGAAGGGTGATTTGGACCCAGAAGGGATGGGTTTGGACCATCACAATGTTGGAAATGTTTGAGCTAGGGGCATTTTGCCAGGGAATACCGTTCACTGCAGCAGGGCCAAGGGCCCCAAGGACTAGGGTACCCGTAACAGGGTCAAGGATATCAACAAGAGCAACCCCAGACATACAACCAGCAGCCTCAAGTATCTGATATACAGGTTCAGCATCCGCCACAGCAACAGCAAGTCGGTGTGGCCCTGGTCAATAGGGTTCCAAGCTGAACCACTGCCCCCCGTTGGAGGAGCAACAGTGATGGGGGTAATCCCTTTTTGTTCCCCGGAACTAATATATATCCCGATTAGGACAGCCCACCGAGAGCACTTGCGTGTCTGGTCCTGTCAAGGACCCTCCACCCTGAATAGGAACCCTTGGTGGGGGCTGAGATAGGAGACTAACGGTTCATATTTATGGCAGACACTGGTGCAATGAAATCGTGCATCATGGAAGGAAATTTCCAATTATCAGGAAAATATCTCGACACAGGGATTCTTTGGGGCTATTTCCATGGTTCCATACACTGAGGAGCTCTATGTAAAGGAGGCGAGAGGGAAGGTGGTGCAGGCCGCCCTACTATAGGTCCCCCAGTCAATTTGCTGGGCAGAGACCTGCTCAGCAAATTCGACATGAGAATATCATTTACAGATCACTGTATAGTTTGCTCCACACCTGGGATGTGCGCTATAAGGGCAATGTTGATAATACGCACAATGACAAGGGAGGTGATGGTCCGCGGGACTCCCGTGGACCCGGACATGTTCATTTATGGTATTACTGTGCTAATGGAGGCAGAGCCTCAGATCGCTAAGCAGTGTTGGCAAGTGCCCAGAGATTTCATCTTTCATCCAGTTGTGTCACCTGAGGTGGTGGCAGGAACAATATTGTCGCTGAATTTACAGGGAGTATTGGTCTCTGACAAGAGGGTTGCCATGCTAGGAATAGACAAGGATTGGTGTGAGTGGTGCACTGTGCTCAGTATAGATCCAACAGTACAGTTAAAGGAAGTGACAGAAGACTAGCTGTTTGAGAACAATGACAAATACTGGGAGATATTAGAGATTTGTATCCCCTGTGACATAATGGTACAGTACCGAAGGGTGCGGTGCTCCAAAAATGGCAGTACTAACTCCACTTCTATTCCTTAACGAAGACTTACAACAAATCCACACGATGTAGGACTACTGAAAGACTTGACCTCTGTGGAACACTGAAACCAGGTGCCATACTGCTCAGGGTAAAACAATATCCTTTGTCGAGGGAGGCGGAGGAGGGTATTAGAAAGACAATGCAGGCCCTACTAGACCAGGGTATCATTGTGCCATCAACGTTTCCCCATAATACAGTGATATACCCTTCCAATAATCAACAATTGGAGAATGATTCAGGACTTGCACCCCGTAAATGATGTGGTACAAAAATAATTTCCAGTCGTCCCAAATCCTGCGACAATTTTATGCAGTATCCCCAAAGAGGCCACATACTTCACTTTAGGGGACTTGAAAAAATAAATGTCTTTTGAATCTGTTCCATCCTGAGTCGAGCGACCACACGGCATTTACAAAGGGCCAGATGCGGTTTGAACATACTAGGTTACCTCAGGGGAGCCCGGGCATATTTAACAGAATACTGCCCGCTGACTTAGGTAATACTTAGGTAATATTCAGGTGCCCAGCACGATTATCCAGTACATGGACGATCTGTTGGTATGTAGTGACAGTGAGCAGCACTGCTGAAGGGATTCCATTACACTCCTACAATTTCTAGCCTATAAGGGATACAAAGTTGACACGGCTATGTTGCAATACTGCAAACAAGAGGTGCTCTGAGACAGTGCATATTAGCAAACAGCAAAAGGATACTACCAGATAGGGTAGCGTCAATATGAGCCACCCCAGACGCACCTCAGTTAAAGAAATAGAGGTTTTTCAGGCTATGCAACTACAGTAGGGCATGAATCTTAGATTACGCGGCATAAACAAGACACTTCTGAGGGCCCTGAGGGAAGCACAAAAAACCAAAAAGGATCATAAGTTAGAGTGCACTGCAGATATGATCAAACAGTTCAGCGATCTAAAAAAAGTCATTAGTTCAGCACCTGTACTGGCCACCCCAGACTATACACAGGAATTTTATTTGCTCTCACATTATGATGGCCAGCTAATGACTGCAGTATTGACACAGAAAAGTACTATGGGCCATAAGCCGTTGGCTTATTACAGCGGCACACTGGATTCCAAGGCATGAATTAGTTTTCAAAAATTGGTTAGCAGAGTTTGCTAATTAAAATGTTTGATTATAAAACCAACCCATTTGATTAGCAGTGTTGGACTAATATTTTTTAATGTCACCAGGCGTTATTTATATCCAAGACATAAAATGAGCACCAATACAGTATTTTTGTGTACCACTGAAGTAAGACATTAGTGAGATGAGCCAGGCCTTTCTAAGCTTTAAAAATCTGCAAGACCTGCAGGTCGAGTAACTTAGTTTACCCAGACGACCTAAGAGAAATGCACTAGCCCCATGGCAACGAATGACAACAAATTTAAATGCACTTTCTGTAAAATGGTGCATGTCACCACAAACCCACTTTGTTTGGCACACTGCTGCCACCCAGAGGCCAGCCATTAACAACTAAACTTTTATTGGACATTTATTGCAAAGTGAAAAAGTTTCAAACATCCCCTGCAAAATGTTACTCGCCCGTCATGAAATCTACTCAACTATGTAAGTGGGCAAGTAGACGCGAACCCTGGGTTAGTGTCTGTAAAATGTGAAAAGGGTACCTGCATGAATGCACACAAATACATTGATCTGACACAAAGGCTCTGAAAACAGTTTGGCCAGATCTCTCCCAAAGGTTCTAACATATAAAGCAATCATAATCGGAGCAAAGCAAGCTCTGGAGGCTTACTACAGTGCATGGTATTGCAGTAGATCTGTAGATGTACAATCTGGATGGAACTATTGATCACTACTTTGAGTAAACCTCTAGTTAGCCGTGTCTATTTATTATGTAAGAGGAAAGAAAATAAGAGACTAAGCAAAGTGGATGGCGTAGCAGGCAGATAACTGGGCAAACTAGGTGGAATATTGTGGTTTGTGCCCATCTCACTTTCAGGGTATCTGGTATCAATCAACAGGGTGATGAGATAGAATGTAAAGGAATGGGGGGTGGGGGAGAAATCAGCTCATGAGTTGAAAATCATTTGCACAGAAGCATGCACCCAGCAACTGACAGTACTGGGTTTGCCATCAAAAGCATGTGGCCGTGCGATCATGTACATTTTCAAAAGTGTTCACTCGTCAATGTGATGCATCTTCCCCACAAAAAGAAATATAGTGGACACTATAAAATATAGGTTAATGTATCTTAATTTCAATGTAAAGCATGAGGCGATTCAGTGTTTTTTTTACAGTAGCAATACTGTAATTATACATTATATAACAACTTACATTTTTAGGAAGGGAATTTCAGAACAGACTTTTAAAAAACCTTTGTTTTACACCTAATTGGCTTTGCCAGGCAGAATATAGTTAGCTGAATATAACCATCATCCTGATAACTTCTGGTTTGCAATTATTAGAAAAATAAAATCTTGCCTAGTTCTCCAACACAGGCCTTTGGCACTAAGAGTGGAGGAGAGGAGTACTGATGCACTCATTCTCCATTAGCCCCGTTGAAATTGCAGTGAAAAGAGGGTAGAGAGAGCCCTGCGGGTAAGAGAAGAATACAGGTTGAGATGTGTTTTTATTGAACATAGAAACTTAAATTGCTAGATTTGATACACAGGGGTTAATTTAATTAGCAAACCTGCAGAATTGCATGGCAAATTGCTATGCAACACTGCTTATTGTATGCCTTGGGATTCAGTGATGCGTGTGCAGTTCACGTGTGAGCAAGCTTTAGCTGCTGCTCCATTCGCAATAGAAAAAAGTTCTACTATTGTAATGTAGTGCTCAGTTATGTTGTACTGAGAACATTCTCTATTTGCCCTCTATTTGCCATCCTAGAAAGGTCAAAATACATCCCGACTACACAGAGATCCTCAGCATACAAGATCATTATCTCAATGCCCCAGATTCATGTGGTTGGATATAAAACAGCGAATCCGGCCGTCTTTCTAACAGTTATGCCCACTGCCAAACATCTAACGGTGCACGACTGCCACATATGAGGGAGAGGAGGAGGATATCCCCAAAGCTAAAGATTGCGCATTGGCGGAGGGTGAGGTACTCGTAGTTGATCCACAATTGCCCAAGAGGATGAACAAAGACGTATAGGGGCAGTGGTGGTACGACTTGAGGAAGGAGAATTCGAGACGATGGTTATGAAAAGATTGCCCATGCGTTATTCTGCACAGACGTCCCGAGTGTGCCATGTGGTCTGTGACCCATGTCACAATGTATCAGACTCAGTGTACAACACAACTGTGCATGCTGATCTATCCCGCTCGAAAGCATGGGGTTTTGGAGGGCCGATGGATCCCCAGTGCAGCATGCAGCACTGCTAGAAATACTGATAGAAGCATATCCCAGCCATCTGTTGTAGCAGTCGTCAAATGCACCAGACACACTAACAGGACAGACAAATTATCGATGGGTAATGCAGCTGCCCACTTGGCAGTCAAAATGGCAGCGTATCTGCTAAACAAAATGCCTCCTGAGTACATTGTGACCGTGTTAGGCAGAATCCCGTGCAGTTCCCTTAGAGAGCACTACAGAAGATTAGGACTACAGGTGAGAGCAATAAATCCCCTTTGGTATCAGTCTGTACCACAACGATTTAATTGGTAGCTGTGGCTGGGCAGTCAGACTTATCTCAAGAGGGAGATGAGCAGTATTCAGGGTTTACACAATAGGCCTTCAGTACTATGGAACAAGGAAACACTGACCAAAGCTTTGTAGTAAAAGAATGTATATATTTATTTTATACACTTCTAGTTAAAACACATCTATCACAGTTCTTAAAGCAAGTTAAATTCGGTCAAAGAAAGTATACACCACTCCCTAGTTAAATTGTAGACAAGTTTGAGCAAGAGTGAAAACTGAGCAAAACGGCACAATGCAAACCAAACACAAATGGCATTCTAGCAATTTCTCACAAGGGAGAGAAAGCACAAGTTATACAGAAACTTCTTCTTACACACCCTAGCAACACTTCCCATAAGTTTGTGAACCAGTTTAAGCAAGGCAGTGCGCATCAGTATAAAAAAATACTTAAATGAAAACTGAGCAAAATGGCATTTCACAAGGTTTAACAGTGGGGAGGAAATGTTGTTTATAAGAAGTAGGTGCACCAGCACATTTCTAGTTGAGAAGCAATCTAGAGAAGGCTGTTCGAACACATTTAGCCAGAGTCAGTAGGCCTGTGCCAGAGTCAGTGGTACAGGGCAAGGGCCCAGGAGCAAAATGTTCTTGTAGCTGCAGTCAAGTCTTTGGTTAACGATTCGAAAAGGTGGATGCAGAAAGTGAAAGACAATGTTAGAAAGAGAGGGACGGCCAACCCAAGAGGTAGGTAAAGGATTTAAAACACCTTTAGCACTACCACGCAGAAAGGGCGGCCTGGCGGAACAATGTACCTTATAAATGAAGTGGCTCCTGCGGTGGCGGTTGTTCCTAGTAGTTCCTGCAGTTCGCGGGATCCAGCAGAAGAAGAGAGGCTCTCGTCGTGGAGGAAGGTTCGAGTTACCGTGATTGGTACTACCCAGGGATGAAACCAGCCGCGGTGCTGCCCAACAAATAAAGTGTACGCTCCTTTAAATCACGGTCCGGGTGGACTGGTGCCTGGCTATTCGGACTCAGAGTACGGGGTACTGGCGATTCGACCAAGGCAGGTCCGGGAAGGTGATTGGCAAACTGGTTGGCCCCCACCAGCTCAAGGGAAGAAGGCTCTTGCAGATGAAGATCTTCACTTTTCTCCACCCGACGAAAGGTGAGACGCTGCAGCAGGGCTTCACCGGGGTTCAGTCGTTGCAGATGTATTTGGCTTCTCTCCTCTTCAGCTTCTTCGTTCCAGTGGCGACGTCTTGCTCTTCCAGTCCTCAGGACCCTGCTTTTATGCAAAAAGATCCCCATTCATTCAGCCTAGCTGTCACTCACACAGTGGAGTGGTCATCTTGGCGGGAGACCCTCCAGCCCATCAGGATAGAGTGCGACATGGGTTGCTGAAGCAACCCTGTCCAGGGGTCCTACTCCCCCTCCCACACAATGGACCCACCCCAGACTTTGTGGCGCCGAAAGGAGGGCTTCTCGGCAGGAGCCAACCAAAAGGACGAACAAAGGATCCCCGACCTGGGTTAGGAGTTTAGAGAAAGACACGAGAAAGAAGTCAAAGTTCTGGCAAATAAAACCTACCGGAGTAAAGTTAATATTAAAATACACCAGCGATATGTTAGAGGCCGACAGAAAATGTGGCAGCCTCGAACAATGGGAAAATCCCATAGGAAAATATTTGCAGTTGAATATTTACGGTAGTAACCACTGCCACCAGCCAGAAACTTGAGAGAGGGACTGTACGGTACCCTCTCAAAAATTAACATAAGGGAAAAACTATTAACCCTTCCCAGTACTTCCATAGTAAGATGGGTTGTACTGGTTTAGTTCACAAAAATTGACTAGTAAAGTCAATGAGGACTTTACATGCCCTGGGAGACAGTCCCAGGGTATGGAGTTTATGTTTGGGGGTCACTACGACACCCATGTGTCACTGCACGGAGGGTGCTGTGTAACACATGTGAATCAAGATGGTTCCCATGGAGGTGAGAGAAACCCCAAAGACATTAAACAAAAAAATAGCCCAAAACACACATAGCAAAAATGCCTAAGAGTTGGAAAAAGAGTCTCACTCTTAGCAGGAGAAAAAAAAACAAACCCTTCAAATCCAGCAAAGCTGCTGGGGGACTCTATAGGTAAGGGAAATTAGACATAAAATGAGAATTTTCCCTAACAGACCACCCCATCAGTAAGCGAACTTCCAACACCTTATACAGCATTGCCCATCTCCCAGATAAGAGTTTCAGGGTAGAGCACCAGCAAGGGAGAAGGAATTGTGGCTACGAAGGGGATGCAAGCAATCCCCAATGGATCCATTATGGAGACAGAGCTCGGGGAAGACAGTAATACCCCAAGAACTGTTAGCAGTAGCATTTGAACAGCTACACTATCCATCCCATAGTTTGAAGCAGCACATCGCAGCAGATATACAGGAGGACCGGTTTATACCAAACATCCAGGAGAACATCACAGTAATGGTCATACACTGCACCACATGTAAAAGTTACGGGGAAATTGCCCCGCCCTACTGGGCTGTTCCGTGAATTCCACATAGATTATGCCGATATGGGTGAACATTGCAATGGCTCACGATACCTCATAGTAGTGATTTGTCCTTTCTCAAGATGGGTGAAAGCAGGGCCTTACGCACATCCGGAAGTCAAATGTGATGCTAGACTCTAGGTACACAAGGTTTTCCCTCGATGGGGTGTGTGCAAGGTTTTAAGGTCAGACAATGGCACACATGTTTTCAATGCACTGTTACAGTACTATTTGGCATTAAGCACCGGATGTGTTCAAAAGAACTGGGTGCAATGTTTGCCCCTGGCTCTCTTCAGTCTACATACACAGCCCAGCAAAGAAAATGTGTCACTTCACAAGGTGGTCACTGGTCGTCATATGCACACCCCCATATCCCCTGTAAGAAGAGCTTCAGACGCACATAGGGCAGCAGCAGTGTTAGATGATGAATCCAAAGATTATTTGACCACACCAATGTTGGCGATTAATGGGTCTCTCGACAGATTGCACCGTCCCAGAATTGAGACAACAGATGCACCAGGCGTAGCAATCACGACAGCGACAGATCCCGAGTGCAAGACCACACAACCACTGCTACTTGGTAACTTTGTATACATCCGTAATTCTGTGCGTAGGTGGAACAACCCTCAGTTTCACGGGCACCACGAGGTGGTGTTTTGCACTCCCCTCGCTGTTAAGGAAAAGGGCTTGCAATATTGGGTACACCTCTCCAACATCCGCAGGGGACCTACGACATCACATTAATTATCTTAAAATGAGGGGTAGCAGTACCTGCACCCTACCTACCTAACTGGCCTATCCAGGCACGATATGTGTGTGATGTCCACTCCGTTGACGAGCCGAAGCTCAGCGACTAGCTCCAAAAGGTAAATAATTGTTCTTTAAATAGAGATCCGAAGTGTAGATGTACGAGTGACAATATATCAGCCTATGCTTACTATGGACGGTTGACCATTATTACAGATCAATGTATGAGATTGATGGTACTATTGGGGCTGTATTGAGGGTCTATGTTATAGGGGGAGGTCCTATAAAAGAAGGGGAATGGGATTGTACATTCAAATGGAGCAGTACATATAAATGTTAATATTAGTGGATTTACATATTTAGTAGCAATTTCAATGCTAACAATAACAATGGAAATGAATATAGCAACAGGTACAATACGACAGCGAGAATATGGGCACCATTGGCAATGGGGGTAACAGTGAAAAGGTTGTTTTCAGCAAAGCGAAGATTGTTTAACTAGGCCCAACAATGTTATTTTCGTTAGCACTGTTAAAGCTGGCACCCCTGCGAGCGTATATAGAATAATGAAAATTAAAGTATGAAAAAAGTATGTCAAGTGTAGGGTTTGGATGCAAATGAGGATATTGTAAGGAAGGCATTGAATCAAACAGTAAGACACAAGTGATCATAGTTCAAGGGTGTTTATTGAACTTCAACTGGGTTTGAAAATCACCTATCTAATTATTAAATCTAAAGATGGGAGCAAGCTACAACCATCAAATAATAACAGTCCTAATGGTGTTTTGTCAAAATAAAAGGGCTTATACTAATAAACCTATTGCCAATCCTTACTTCGAAATAGAAATAGTGTGGGAAACAAAGTTATGCAAAAGAAAAGTGTTCAAGGAATGATATGTCAGGATATTCAAGTTGTCGACTTCCCTTCCCCACGTTTTCAGCACGGGACAAGGCTGCACACTCCAGCTTTGCACAGTCTCTGGCTTCTCTAGCACAAGGACACAGTTCAAATCTCAGTATCAGGGCCTCCTTTGCCAAAGTCTATTTGCCATTCAAAGCCTCTGACTTCAGAGGGCCTGACAGGACACACATTCAAAAGTTCAGTTCTCCTCAGGATTCTCATGTAAAACTCCTTGGTTGGTTTTGGATTCACCCGGGACCTCCTATGTCGCTTCAACACTGAACAGTCTTGTATCGGTCTCCCAAACCCACCGGCTGTGTTGGCTTCACTGATGCTGCCGGTTCTTGGAGCCAATGACGGTACCACAGTGGCAGGTGACACTATGCAGATGTCACGCTCACCTTAGCTCTGCGGGAGTATCAGGAACCTCAGCTTGGCACTTCTCTTGCTCACTGGACGACTGTATCTGTGGGAAACCAAGAAGACAAGCAGAGGTGGGTTAAGAAGCTTTGTGGTAGCTGGGACCCGCCCTGTCCCCTTCGACTTTCCTTGACCACCCCGCTTGCGTGTATGTGTGCTCACCTTATGTGCTAAGAAGATTAGCTCTCCATCCTGCTTGTATCTGTAGCAGGGGTGCAATAGTTCAATCCACCAGTTGCTTCACTGGTGTATAGTCCTGCCTAGACCCGCTGTGGCTTGGAGCTCTGCTGCGCTTTTAGAATGCAATTTTAGCTCAGTAGTTCAACTTGCTTGCTGGCTTGTCTGGTATTGTCCTTTGTTGGCAAGCTTTTATCTTATTTGTGTCCGTTTTGCCTTGGACCGTTGTGCATGCACAATGGAGAGTTGCCAATGTCCATTTTTTATACTCTTCTTCCCTTAACTCACTGTAATCTTTCTCTTTGCAAGGGCTCTGATGGGGCCGGGCGTCGGAGCGTGGCTGAAGAGGACGTCGAAGCAGCTGATTACCTGCGACGGGCCGTGCACCTGATGACCAAGACAGCTAATGGAAGAGCCGGACCGAAGTGGATGTGACGTGGAGGAGCGGCGGACCCGACCAGCTGATGTGAAGAGCCGGAGCAGATGTGGGCGTGTTGCAGAGGGGCCGCGGACCCGATGATGGCAACAGGCGATGAGTTTCTCTGGAGAGCGAAGGGAGGCTCTTATAAGGCTGGCTGGAATCCTCGGAGTTGATCATGGCGAGCGTGCCGCTGCCTGCTGGCAGAACAACACGAAGCGTGAAAGTCTGGGTGTAGATTAAATAGCAGCCACACCATGCCACACCGAGACTAGACAGCAGCCCTCAATAGCATTTGGGCTTTTTCCCCTCCATGTTGGATGGGCAGTTAAATAACCTACGTTGTATCCGGTGCCATAAGCCCCATGCCTGGGTCCAGCTGGGCTCATTCCACAGTCTTGGTGGGGGCACTTTGGAGCAAACGTGTGTGCATGAGATCCAGAATTGGTGGAGGCAAGTGTGGCAGGTTTGGTGGTTGTGACAGCAGGATTCTTCAGCCTGGTTTCCTGGTCTTACACTTTCTATTCTCAAGGTCTCTGGAAAGTGATGGTTCTTTGTCGAAACGGTCAAGGGAATTTCCCTGCTTGCGATCCCCTTTGGTTTTGCTGACTTTTCCCTCTTGCCCAGCTGCTGTCTCAAAACTGCTGTGTCCTCATGTGCTTTGCCTCACTCAGAGTGTGCTCTCGTGCTCCGCCTTTTACTGGTGTGGGGGAAGTATAATGGAAGTGGGGTGTGATTGTCGATAATTGCCTGACCACAGTATTGGGACACATCAGGCACACGGCTCGAGTCTTAGTCGGTTTTCCCTTAGAGCGGGCTGTCAGTGAGAAAGTGTTTGGGTTGTAAAAAAGGGGGTGGAGGGTTAGAGTTCATAAATATCCTACCGGGTAGGATGGGGTAAAGGTGTTACAGGGAAGGGGATACCGCATCTCACCATCCGGTGTCCAACTCCCACAAGACCCCTCACACCCAAATGATCCTCCCGCACTGGTCCACCCCCAGGAACTGGATCTAAAAGTGATGGCAGTGCCCCAGCCACTTGGATGACAGATCCCCAAGGACTAGTGGGTGAGACACCTTCTGGTTTCTCACAATATACGCCATCCCGAGTTTAGCGACATGAGTGGTGTGGGAAGAAACATTGTGAATGGAAGCTGTTGTGTGTTCACTCATTACACATGAGTCAGTGGCTCCCAATGTTTTAGTACCCCAGGCAGTCCCAATTATAGAGGCACAATGCCTAGTTCATGTTGTGCTAGTCAGAAAAAAAAAAAACGTTCAAGGCACACAGTGTGCAACTGCAACTGGTGGGTGCAAATTTGTGAAGTGCAACGAGAATCCGAACAACAAGTGTGTGAAGTTGCCCTATTTGATAGTGAAAGGATGCAAACATGTCGATAATAAGTGGCAGGCCACCACACAACCTTGCCTGGCAGAAGGACTGTTAACATAACAAGAATAGGATAGCACGAGTGGAGAATTTCTGTGCACAAACATGGACTGATCATATCACAAAGCTGCTGTAGATTGCAATAATGGAAAAGCCGGTGTGAGTGCACAGAGCTGCAGAGGGGTAGGCGGGAGGGTTCGTATGTGAATCCATGCCAGACCCATGCTGGAGAACAGTTACAGGTAAGTAACTTGTTCCTTCTCCAGCATGGGGTCTGGCATGGATTCACAGGCTCATGAATATAAGAATACATAGCGGTATACACATGCACAACCACGGGAGGTGGCACAAGGCTCAATATCAAGCAATACAACAACTCAACATTAAGCAACTCTTAGCTCCTCACCAGACTCACCTTAGGCGAACAGGTTGCGCAGCACTGCCTGGCTGACTCTGGACTCCTCCCTGGAATCCCGGTCGACGCAGTAGAATCTCGTGAAGGTGTGCGTCGACCTCCACGTAGCAGCCCTGCAGATGTCGAGCAGGGGCACACCAGACAGGAATGCCGTAGTAGCAGCGATCGCTCTGGTCGAATGGGCTCTCGGACGGCCGGGCAGCGGTCGGTTTACCAACCGGTGACGGTGCATGATGCAGCCAGAGAGCCATCTGGAAATGGAAGTCTTCGAGAGAGCCTTCCCTTGATTCACAGGTCCAAAGTTCAGAAACAGCTGTGATGTCTTCCGGAAACTCTTCGTGCGGCCCACGTAGAACTTCAGCGCTCTAGCTACATCTAGCGAGTGCAGAGTCCTCTCAGCCGGCGAGGAAGGCGACGGGAAGAAAACTGGCAACACCAAGGGCTCGTTGAGGTGGAAGTCCGACGGCACCTTGGGCATGAAGGGGGGGTGCGTCCTCAGCACCACCCTCGTGTCGTGAAAAGTCAAGTATGGAGGCTTGCAAGACAGGACCTGGATCTCTCCCACTCGTCGTGCAGAGGTGATGGCCACGAGGAATGCTGTCTTCCACGACAGAAACTTCAACGGCACTGAATGCATAGGCTCGAATGGGGCCCCCATGAGCCTAGTTAGTACCACGTTGAGCTCCCACGCCGGGGCGGGGGCCTTCACCGGCGGGAATGATCGTAACAGTCCTTTCATAAATTCCTTCACCAGACGATGAGACCACAAGGACGCCCATCCTGTAGTTCTGGTGTAACGTGAAACGGCAGCCAGATGTACCTTGATGGAAGCGTGAGATAGGCCAGCCCTGGCCAAAGACAGTAGGTACGGCAATACTTGAGGGGCCGTAATCCACAGAGGGTTAATCTTCTGTGCCCGGCACCAGACAGAGAACCTCTTCCACTGTGTCCGTAGCACTTGAGAGTTGAGGATGCCCTGGCCTTTGCAAGAACCTTTCTGCAGTCGGCCGGGATGTCGTATCCTCCAAACTCTAGTGCTGCAGGAGCCAGGCCTGCAAGTTCAGCGACACTGGTTCGTGATGAAGAATGGCGCCTCCTTCTCTGGAGAGAAGATCTGCGTCAGTCGGTAGCTTGACTGGTGTGGACGCTGACAAGTCCAGAAGGTCCGGGAACCAGATCTGCCTCGGCCACGCCGGTGCGACGAGGATCATCCTGCACCGGGACCTCTTGAGCTGGTTGACGAGCCGGAGTAGCAACGGCGGGAATGCATAAAGGAACAGGCCGTCCTAGGGGAACGAGAAAGCATCGCCCATGCTCCTCGGTTGGGGAAACCTGCTGGCGAACCTCCGGCACTTGGAGTTCGCCGCCGTCGCGAAGAGATCGATCTGGGGTTCGCCCCATCGTCGGAAGAGTCGGTCCACTTGATCCTGGCGCAGTTCCCACTCGTGGCACGAGCGCAGCTCCCTGCTGAGTGAGTCGGCAATGTTCTTTTTTATCCCTGCCAGATGAAAGGGTACCAGAAACATCCCTTGTGCGATGGCCCAATGCCACAGATCCTGGGCTTCCTTGGACAGGGTAGGGGATCTGGTTCCGCCCTGCTTCCGAATGTAAAACATCGTGGTGGTATTGTCGGTGAAGATCCTCACCACCTTGCCCTTGAGGGACGGAAGGAAGGACCTGAGGGCCCAGAACACTGAGCGGAGCTCCAAGATGTTGATGTGGAGAGTCTTCTCCTCCGAGCACCAAAGGCCTCTCGCGTGGAGGCCCCTGGTGTGCGCTCCCCAACCTTCCAGGGAGGCATCTGTCGTCACCGTCACCTGGTGGGCCGGGGCTAGGAAGCCTGTTCCTGCTGTCAGATGAGCACGGACACCCCACCATCGTATCGCCTGGCGGAACGTTTCATCGAGCGAGATCCTGTCCTCGAAGCTGCCCGTCGTCTGGATACAGTGGGCGTCGAGGAATTCTTACAAGAGCCGCATCCGAAGTCTGCAATGGGGCACCAGATAAATGCAGGAGGACATCATTCCGAGGAGGGACTTGATAGACCTCACTCTGGCCACGTCCGTGGCCAGTAGACGTTGCACCTTTCCTAGGATGGTCCTTATCCTTTCCTCCGACAGTGAGGGCCGCCGCGCCACTGTCGAGCTGTGCACCCAGAAACAGGGCGACTTGCGACGGGACCAGGTGGGATTTTGGAAAGTTGATGGAGAACCCCAGGTCCGTGAGCAGCTGGACGGACTTCGCAGTGTGTTCCACGGCGAGCTCCCTTGTCCTTGCCCGTATGAGCCAGTCGTCCAGGTAGGGGTAGACGTGGATCCCCTGCAGGCGCAGCCACGCCGCCACCGGTGCTAGGCACTTGGTGAACACCCTGGGCGCCGATTTTAATCCGACCGGGAGGGCCTTGAACTGGTAGTGCCGCCCTTTGACCACGAACCTGAGGAACTTTCGGTGCCTCTTTAGAATAGGGATGTGGAAGTAAGCATCCTCAAAGTCCAACGACGACAGGAAATCGCCCTCCTCCAGCTGTCCCAGCACGTGCTGGAGGGTGACCATCCGGAACTTCTGTGCCTTGATGTATTTGTTTAGTTGTCGCAGGTCCAGGATGGGACGCCATCTTCCTGTCTTCTTCCTCACGAGGAAGTATCTTGAGTAAACTCCGGAGCCCAAAGCCTCTTCGGGACGAGCTCGATGGCCCCTTTTCTGAGCATCGCCCTTACTTCCAACAGCAGTTGAGGGACGTGATTTTCCTTCCTGGCCACAGGAGGAATGCGGGTCACTTCTTCTGGAACTCGAGGGTGTGCCCGAGGGCCAGGGCGTCCAGCACCCAACGGTCGGTGGAGATGGACTCCCACATGCCGATGAACTTCGTCAGCCGGACTCCCACTGGGGTGCTTCGGCGGGGGCCCGACCCGACGGACGGTTCAATCTTGCTTGGAGGCCGCTTTGCCTCCTTGACCACCTTGGCGACGACGGCGGGATCCACCTGGCTTGCCGCGTCCCCTGTAGGCCTCCTGCGACAAAGACCTTGCCGCTTGACGGTAATTAGAGGAGCTGCTGCCGGCTCCCTTGGAGGCACCCTGTCTGCCTCCGGAGCTCCGAAAGGACGGCCGTCGCTGTTGGAGCACACCCAGTGCCCGGGCCGTCTCCGTGTCCGTCTTGATCGCCCGAAGGGATTCATCAACCGTCTTGCCAAAAAGGTTGTTCCCATTGAAGGGCATGTCCAAAACCTTGGTCTGAACGTCCTGGCGGAAATCCGTCGCCCTGAGCCATCCTCGTCCTCTCAGGCAAACGCTGTTGCCCAACTGACGGAAACTGGTGTCGGCGATGGCTGTAGCCACTGTAATGGCATGGTCCGAGGCAATCTCACCTTCCTGCAAGATTTCCAGGGCATCAGCCCTCTTGGCATCCGGAAGGAAGTCCAACAGAGGGGCGATCTTGAACCTTAACTCCCTGTCGTCGCGGGCTACCATGGCCAGGGCGTTGGCCACCTTGATGGTCGTCGCTGCAGATGAGATGACCCGTCGTCCCATCGCATCCAGTTTCCTACCCTCGCTGTCCGGAGGGGAGGTTGAGGTCGAGGCCGATGCCCCCCCCCCGCTTTCTTCTTGGCCGCCGCTGAAATGACTTGCGCCCTAAGGCACAAGGGGGCAGCGTCGGGGACCCGGTACTTCTCGTACCGGTCCCTCTTCGCAGGAGCCGTGGCAGGGTTCTTGAGGAGGGCGAGCTCCTCATCTCAGATGTCATCAAGAAGCGGTACGGCGAGGACCGTCTTCCTTTTAGCCTTGCGCCGCTGGTAAAGGAACCCTTCCTTTTCCTCGGGGCAGAGCTGGAAGAGCTTGGATGCCCTGGAGATCATTGCATGGAAGGATCCCTTCTCGTCGGGTGGGGACGCCCGGGCAGGGGGAGACGGGGGACACGTCCCGTCGTCGCCTCCGTCGTCATCCGTACCCGTCGTAGTCGTGTCCATGCCTGCATCATCCCCGTGGGTAGTGGACCGGGGGGAAGGCAGAGAAGGCCGCAGAGGCGGGAGAGGAGGCCTAGGATGCGTCCTCCTCCTCTTAGGCGGTGGGCTCCCCGAAGGTCCTGGCTCCGGATCCTCCGTCGGGTCTGGCTCAGGCTCCTCCGTCGGGGGAAGGGGCAACCTAGTCCTTATCTCCAAGCATAAGGACTGGATGGCTGACAAAATGGCCGCCGAGGTGTCCTGCGGCGCCAGAAACTACGGGAGCGAGGGCTCTTGAGGAGCCTCGTCTGCGTCATCATCGCCCTAGTCGGGATCCCTCCCGATGGGCTGGGTCTCCTCCACGACTTGGATGAGCTCCTCTTCAGAGGTCGTGTCCGTATCCACGACGGCCACCACCCCATTCCCCCCTTTTCCAACGAGGACTTCGTGGGGGTCTTCTCGATGGGCCTGAAAGACGACCCCCTACGCGGTGGCAGGAAGACTCTGGTACCTGAGGGCGCCTCCACTGGTGTAGCCTCCACAGGCTGAGCCAGGGCCGCGGCGACATCCTCAATCAAGGTCCTAGCAGGGTGAATCACGGCCAACGTCACCTTCTGTGCGCCTTGGGCCTTCACCTTCGGGGGAGGGTCCGAGCCTCGCTCCCCCTATGCCGGAGTCTTCGAGATCGACCGGGGCATCTCCAGAAGCTTCGCCGGGTTCTCAGACTTCCTCTTACCCGAGCCAGAGCGTTGGCTCGTGGTCGATGGCGCCGGGGAGGGTGCGCCCTGCCTGGCAGTCAAGGAGCCCGACCGTTCGGTGCCCGCGGACTCGCGGTGCTTAGCCTTTTGTTGGGCCCCCGTTGCCGGAGCACCCTCACAGGACTTAGAAGACTGCTCGGATTTCTTCTTCTCGCCTGACGGGCTCTTATCTTCCAGCCAGTTGGCGAGACGGAGGTGGCGATCCTTCATGGTCCGCTCCGACATGTTTCCACAAAACGCGCAGTCCTTCTCCTTGTGCGTCTTGTCCTCATGGAGACAGAGGCATAACGAATGCTCGTCCTCCTTGAAAACGTTCTGAAGCTGGCATCCAGGGCAGGTCCTGAATAGCTTCCCGGGCGTCGAGCTCCCTTTCTCCTGGGCCATGTCCAGGGTAGGCCTCGGAACTTCTGGAATCCTCCAAAAGCGTAACTCGATGAAATCTTCACCCTTGAGGGGCGTAGAAAACTCTGAAACGGATCCCCGTTGATCGCAAGTAGAAACGGTCGAGGTCGAGGCTCTTAACCGAAAAAATGAGAAAATCTCCTGAAAAAAAGCGCAAAAACGCAGCAAAAGCTCGAGACCTAAGCACAAGGACTCCCAACACTTGAACGTGCAGTAAAAATCTGAGGATGGCTGCCAGGGGTGGGTCTTAAGGAGAGGGCAGTCATTGGCTGGGGGCATTATGAGCCAGAGACCAGTGATTGGTTACTACTGAGAAAGACAGATCAGAAACGAAACTGATACTGATTTTTTCCATACCGAGGAATCCCGGCCTGACGACGGGGAATATTCATGAGCATGTGAATCCATGCCAGACCCCATGCTGGAGAAGTATATGGACTATATTTCCGCAGCAAGGGTATAGTCTGTCAGCTCGAACGAACATTGGAATAAGAATCCTGGAGATTGAAAAAATAATACTCTCGCTGAAACCAACTAACTGTCGAGGCGACATATGCCCAGCCCAACTGATAAAAGATGCGGCCAGAGACCTTTCCCCATTTATCTCCAAACGTATTAATGCTTCCTTTGCATCAGGCACTATACCAGACAATCTTAAACAATCATGGGTCCTCCCGCTCCTTAAAAAGCAAACCCTGGACCCTGCCATCCCGACTAACTACAGGCCAATCACCACGGAACCATTTCTGCTAGAAATCCTAGACAGAGTGGCCTACCTACAGATCAAAAAATATCTGGAGTTGCACCAACTATTAGGTACCAGACAGTCAGGCTTCAGGCCTCAACATGGCACCGAAACTGCACTTATCGATCTCAAAACCCAGGTCGATGAGCTGAGAGATCTTGGAAAAACTGCCCTACTCCTCCTGCTAGACCTCTCAGCAGCATTGACCTGGTGTATCATGATGTGCTCTGTACCCACTTGGAAACCGCGGTCCACTTCTCCACTCATGCCATTGCATAGATCAGATTGTTCCTAAGCGGCGGAACCATGAGGGTTTTTTCCACCTCCGCAGCGGCTGACCCAGTACCTATCACATGTGGCGTTCCCCAGGGATCCTGTGTCTCTCCGACTATGTATAACATCTTCACGAAGCCCCTGTTCGATGATCTGGACCTTCTGGGTGTCACCTGCACAAACTATGCAGATGACACTCAGATCCTCATCCCACTTTCGGGGGATTATGAACAGGATTTGGCCTTGGGGAACAGAATATACCTCATCATCCAGGCATGGATGGCCCGTCATGGTCTATGCCTGAATGATGACAAAACGGAACTCATACTGGGGAACACACAAAATATCAAAAGACTGAACGATGACTACTCATCATTTGTCATAGATGGCAACACCATTAAAGTATTCAATAGAGGATGGACATTGCATGTCTTGGAGCTACAATTATATGATTTGTATTGTGAGGTGCTGGGAGGGATAAATTATAGTTCATAACGAGTGTGGAGACCTTGGAGCTGGAATGCCGCAGTAGGGAATGAGTGAATTTGAGTTCCCAAGAACCTCCTTTGTGCCAGTCTTCAGGCCTGCCAGGTGCACAGTATAAAGTAGCATTGTGTTAGGAGTGTAGGTAATTTGTTCTATGACCTTAGTCGGTGAGAAGATGATCTGTGTGGCACCCACGTGATGGAAGACGGACGGACTGGGCTGGAACCAATGACCTGGCATCCCTTATGGGGCAGGTGGATCCTGTATAGGCACACCAACCAGCCATGCAGGTTTTATTGTATATGTTTACGTCATTGATGGCGATGTGTTTCTATATAATATTCTGCTTGTATTATTTTCAGCAGAACGTTCTTAGCAGCAGAGTTCTTTGTTGCTCTCATCTGCGTGTGAGAATAAAACGTGTTATCCTTGCAAGATCGCCTGGGGCCTTTCTTCCGTAGTGGGTTGTATTCTCTGTGGTGTCAGCTTTCAGGGACTCTCCTTCAATGGTACCCACCATAGTACTTAGTTTAATGGTTTTCCCACTATCGCCCTGTCCATCATACACCATACTTTATCATAGTAACCAGTTAGCCTCTCTCTTATGATTCCAAGTTGGGCCGCCACATAACATGTGGCAGGTCGGAAGGGCCATGCCCCCTTTGTTGCCGGTGGCCAAAATTACCCTCATGGAAATCCTAGGTTTCTGCTTCCTCCATATGATCACGTTGATATAGATTTATTTATTGAATTGAAAAGGAGTGGGGGATTTTAAAAATCGGCAGGTTCATCATTTTTATTGTGCAGACCCTGACCAAGAACGCCAGGGGACCACTCCGGTGGTACTAGTGCTCGGTACAAATATCCTTTAACATCAACATTAACCAAAAGACCGTCCTGGGGCCCCATTTGCCCAGGAGTTGCTTCACTTTCGTGAGGAGAGGGACATAGTTGGATGCGTAAAGTAAAGCTAAGGAATTGGTAATCTGGATACCCAAGTAGGTTAATTGGCTCCCTACAATGGTGAATGGGGAGTTGCATCGCAGTGCGGTTACTTGGGAGGCATTAATGGACGCATTTAGCATTTGGATTTATTGGCGCTGATTTTGAGGCCCGCCACCATCCCAAACAGTTCTAGTTCTTGGACTATTCCCTGCACAGAAATATCTGGATCAGTTACTGTGAGAATCACATCTACAAACGCCATTATTTTGTGCTCCTCCCCTCCCTTGATGTATTCCGACGTTCATATGATTGTTAACAGGGTCTCTAGATCTACTGCATAGAACGGGGATAAGGAACAACCTGGTTTCGTACCGCTTCTAATATTTATCGGTTGGGACAGGGATCCATTTATTGATAGTTGCATCGTTCGAGTGATATAGTTAGCTTGGATCATACGAAGATATATATATCCAAAACCAAACAAAAATTACCATTCCACCCGATCAATCACTTTCTCAGCGTCGAGTGCGAGTTGAAAGGCCGGGAGGTTTTTCTCGGGAAACCATTTCTACCAGGTGGCAGACTCTTCTAATGTCAATTGTCTGCCTATTGTTTATAAAAACCTGATTGATCTGGGTTAATCAGGTTTGGCAGTATGGTATCCAGTTTATTTGCCAGCGGTTTAGTGTAGATTTTGTCATCCAGGATTATTTACACGATTGCTATGACCCGCTTTGCCTGGGGTCTTTGGTTTTGGAAATAACACAATTTTAGCCTCTTCCATTGTAGGGGATATTCTGCCCCGCGTTTCTAATTGGTTAAATACAGAAGTTAGTTTGGGCGACAGTGTTGCCCTAAAGTTTTATAAAAGATTGCAGAGTATCCATCAGGCCCGGTGCCTTGCTGAGCGGTAGCGATTCGACAGCCCAGGACACCTCATCGGCAGCGATTGTAAGTAGGTGTTCTGTTCTCGATTCAGGGTATCTGATTTGTATAGGTCGCAGTAAAACTCCATGAACTGATGTGTGATGTCCGGGGTGGATGTGGATGCTCCCTGTTGGTTTTTAATCTGTATTATTGTCCGATTGGCCCTTTTCCCCCAGAGGTATCTAGCCAGCAAACAGTCTGCTTTATTTGCATTTACGTAATATTTTTGTTTAGCACACAGGAGGGCCTTTTCAGCTCTCCTGGTGTACAGTATGTCCAGCTGTCCTCTCACTTCTGTATTCCCGTTTAAGTGATTTACTCTGATCCTATACCATAAATGTCATGATTGCCTTCAATTAGGCTTCTGAATCCATCTCCGGTTGTCAGTTGTTTAGCCTTTGCCGATGACACTGCAATAAGGAGCCCCCTCATGACTGCCTTAAAAGCATCCCACACTGTCGCCCCCTGGCACGTCTGCTGTATGAGTGAAGTCTAAGTACTCTTTAATTGTATCCCCCCCCCATTTCCCAGTCAGGATCTTATCCTTTATCTCAAATTGTCAGGTGGACTGTCGCTGTATGGTGGTCAAGAGCAGGCATGGTCCGAAAGGAGAATGGCCAATAACATCTATTTATGTTATCCTGCCCATTATCATGAAGGATGCCCAAACAATCAGTTCTGGAGAATGTGCGGTGGACATGGGTGTAGTATGCATACCCTTCCAATTCCCTGTGTAATGTCCTCCAAACATCATTGAATGTTAGTAGGTATATTCTATGTTTCAGTGCTTTTGTAGGTGATACCTACCTGCGATATATTCTTGCGCTCCAGTCTTTTTTGTGGGTCCTATGATGTTACTGTGAGATCTAAATATACCATATCACCCGAGGCAAAAGTCTCCAGCGTTGCCAATGTTGACCAGAGAAAGGTATCAGAGTCCCTAGTTTACATATAACAAAAGGATATCTGCCCCTTTCTCCCCTTTAAAGTGCATGATTGTTAGATCTTGTATTTGTCTGAATGCTATAAGCGTTACTCTCGTTTTCCCCTCTGCATTGGATTGATACAGGGTTGGGTATCCTCTTTCCCCAGATATTGTTTTTTCATTTAACGGGGTGCTTAGATCCTCACATTGTACGTTAGCCTAAATTGCGATCCCTTCACATGTCTTTTCTATTGGGTTCCAATGTCGCCTGCACCTGTATGTCATTTTGTGCACAAAAGTCCAGTGTCCCCTTCTTGTTGTAGACCTAAATCACACAAACTCACAAACATGATCCAGACCTCCCCCTTCTTCAAACCACCCCCTCGACCCCTCCCCCATGAACTCCCCCCTTCTCAACCTTGCCCTCTGTCCTCTCCTTCCCCTTGTCCCAAACAACCACTAACCCTTCCCCTCTGGTGCGAGCCATAGTTTGTAATGAGTTTCCATACTGTCAGAATTGACTCACCTCAAATTCCACAGATTATGTGTAGGGAACAAGTAACCCCTACCAAGAACCATAATGCCCCACTCCGGCCCTTCCTTGGAAATCCGGGCTGAGTCGTCAAATTGGTCGTCCAAGTTCGGCAATTTCCTCATAGGCACTGCGGGAGCCAAGTATACAAAAGCCTCGACTACATCACTATTTCACGGCATCCTTCCCTGCCTTTTCTATGGGAGGCGACTGTCGGACCACCTTGCCGTACTGGTGGTAGCATGTTGGGTTGATTCTCTTGTGTCCTTTTCTGTACACCTTCTCCCATCCTCATGGTTTCCTAAGTGGCAGAGCTAGGTTTCCCACCCATTGCTGCACCGTGCTGGTCCTCCATATCTATTTGTAGTGTGGCCATCCCCTCGTCACAGGTTGTGACTCAGTTTGCCTTCCCCAAGTAAACAGCAAACCAAATGAAAAGGTCAATTTGTATTTTATCTTCTTGCGTATGAGAGCTCTAACCATTGGGCCCATCTCAATGTTTAATTAACATTAATTGAGTAAAGTCCTGGAACAGAAGAATTTCCAGCCGTTCTCGTCGCGTATAGGATCCTTTCCTTCTGATTGTTTATTGACATGAGGACAGTACATCTCATGCCTGGTTCTCTACGCAGAGTGCCCACTCTGTTTAGCACAGTCTCTTTCAGGTCTTTATCTTCAACATTTTCCGGCATATTTTTGATTCTGATGTTAAAACGTCCTTGAGCGATACTCTAGGTCTTCACATTGAATTTCCAGATTTTGTTCTATTCATGAGAGGTTTTCCAGCAATTCATTGCTTTTCCTGGCATCTTCCACCTGTTCCTGAAGGGCATTTTCCATGGCGTCCGTGCGTGCTCCCAGGCTAGCTATGTCCGCCCTAATCTCTTGCATGGTTTGTTTCAGGTCTGCTTTCACAGAGTCAGACATCTTGGTTTGGAACTTCTAAAACCATTGCTCTAGGTCCTTCCCAGTCATCGCCATGTCCGTGTGTGTACTGGTGGCCTGAGTTTCATTTGGTGTAGTACTGCTGTCACTCCAAACCTCCTGTCCCCAGCACTGTTGCAAACTCCCTTCCTGCCACCTTCTTGATAATTTATCACTGGCCCTCCCCTTCTTTGGTCTCATTTCTGACCATTGATAGCCTGTGGTGGAGGTCTTCCCTCTTTGGTCCCCTGCGGTCTGCTTCCTCAGCCTGTACTATAGTCTCTTGGCGCCTGCCGGTCACGCTGCCAAAGCTCTTGAAGTAATACAAGAGTCCTCTCCTCACCGGCCAGTTCCTATTTTCCTTGGGCCTGGGTCTTGTCAGGTGTGAGGGGCCCAGAGTCCAACTGAGCCTACACTCCAATTGGGCATCCTACCCTCTGGGAGTTGGTGCTGTACGTTTAGTGCGCCGCTCTGCTGGGGTGCTCCGTGGACTGCTGCTGACTCTGAGCTGTCATGGGTATACCAGACTCCCTCCTTAGGTCAGCCTTCTCCTGATCCTGTGGGGGTGAGGTCTGCACCTCGCCTGCACCCATATACACTCTCGGGGTTGCCGCCCAACGTAGACTCTCCCGTGAAATATCCCAGGCCGGTCTCACCTGCTCTGTGGAGCTACAGGAGCATCCCCTGATGCTCCCGGCCTTCGCCACCCCGGGCTTCCTCATGTGCTCCAAGCCAGGAGGAGCTACACCGCCAACAGCCTAGGCTGCTGTTGTCCTTTTCCCGGTCCACGCAGGTATAACAGCCATGGGAAGTCGCTCTTGCAGGCCTGGTTCGCCCTTCACTACACCTGTTCCAGCTGCTGCCTGATTCTCTGTGTCAGCCATTCCTTTCAGGCTCTGCTGCATTTCAGGCCGCACACGCCCTCCGTCGCCCTAGTCAGCGAATGCCGTCTCTGGCTGCTCCTTGATGTTTCGCAATGCCGTGCTGCTATTGTCCTGGTACTCTACCGTTGAGGACCACTGCTGCTGTCCTCTAAGACCAGATGTGTTCCCCAGCTCTTCACACTGCTCACCAACTCAGATCAAACTTGCTATGCTGAATTTCTCCGTTTGTGGCCGCAGGAGAGCAAAGCCCTCGCCCTTGTGGCTTACCCTCTCCAGCGGCCATCTTGGATCATGCATCTGTATTTTATTTTCCTGAAGCTCATGAACCAATAAGACGCACATGGGGACTCAAGAAGAAAGGATGAGAAGATTTGCAAGAATGGGTGCTGGAAGTGATTAGGAAGCAGGCCATCAAACAGAAATGCATTGGCAATATTAAGATTCAAGAAATGAGAAGGAGTATGTTGCTTTGAATATTCCCCGTCAGGCTGGGAATCCTCTGTAACCTCAGTCTTATATATTAAAGACGAAATTAGGTCACATTTGTCATCTATCACTGTCCTTTTGGGTGCATTCAGCCCCAGCCAATGGGCCATGGACTATCTAGCCAGGAGGACATCTTCAGATGTTAACCCAGGAGTGGCCATCTTACTCCACTATAGGGTGGATGGCAGGTGTATGTGAATCCATGAAAGACCAATACTGGAGAAAAGGAGGTACAAGTAAGTAACATACTCCTTCTCTAGCATTGGCTCTTTCATGGATTCACATGCTTTGAATAGAGTAAATAACAGTAAAACAAAAACATGCAAAAACATGCAGAAGGATACGGTGGAGTAAGGGGAGAAAGGTGTACCTTATTGAAAAAGGCAGTCCATTTGCTATTTTAGACCTTGGCAGGTGCTCTTGTGGAAGAGCACATACAGGTAGATTGAGGAGATTGCACAAAATGTTTGTTGGGGTGTACCGGACATAGATATAGGATGCACGCCCTATGTTTAGCATGTGCTTTTTATAGTGCTTGTTTCTCTCAAGTCAGGCGTGACTATTTGCAAACACAGGACACACAGATTACTGCAAGCACCAACTGTGCCAGGTTAGACTTACATGTATATATATATATATGTATTCTGTTTAAGATAACCAATGTTTTGGTATATTGTATTTTTGACTTTCAGCAGATAAGCGGTTGAGAGGTCTGCACACACAGAAATGACCACTGGTCTGACTCAATTTTTTCTATTTCTTTTCTCATCCTTTCAATTGTTTTAAATTTCCTGATTGTACATATCCAACTAATCATTTGATGCGTTTTACTTAATCCTTTGGACTTAGTAACCGGCTGCATGGACCATATGAATACATAATGCTGGTTGCTGGTGACGGGTGTCTACCTACTCACTTGCTGCACACTGGTCACTATGGCATGCAGATGATTATTTTATGACCTACTAGCTTAAGTACCCGGCTGCGTCCGGGATGTCCATTCTCACATTTCTTTTCATATTCCACCAAAAAGATTAAGAAATATTGTTGTTTGTAACAAAGTAAAAAGTCAATACATGTTAATTTCACAAACTAATTGAACACTAAATATTCATTTATCTCCGATTTAAATTCTCATATGAATATCATATTTGTACGCTTATACTGATTAGCAGTGGTTCCATTTTCGCTGCTAAACAAACACTGCAAATCACAGTAAGCAATAAAATATGATATTCATGTGAGAATTTAAATCTGAGGAAAATAAAACTAAAATTTGAAATAAAAGAAACTGCTAGACCAGTACAGACAGCACGATGATGATCACTTTCTACAAATGACCTGTAGATGGCGGGGAACACTACAAAACGTAATGCCGAAAAACCCAAAAATGCATTATCTCCCAAACAGGATGACCTATCGAGCTAGAAATAACACCCACTAAAATGCAATGTAGACATGCATACTACCATGTGGCCACGTACCTTTCCTGACTACCAGTACGTATAGTTACAATAAGTCACACAGCGCTACATTCTCCAACCTACTTCCAACCAGTGGCCAAACTGTTACATGCAATCCCCCTAGCCATTCACACAATCCAATACACCTTTATAGGCACAACACAGTCATACATCAACTGCAAATACATTCATATTACCTCCAATGCACTCCCCATCCCCAATGCACTCTACCTGGACTCAATGTACTCCTACATACGTGTACAATTCACACACCATCACAGTCCTCCCATACATTCCTGCATCAAGTTTCAGGTATTGTGCCGAATACCAATGCTACTCTTTGTACACATGTGTGCAAGTCATATAACAATATCACAATACTACCATACATTGCAGCATTTTGTTGCGGTTTTATTGGCAAAAGCCTACTTCTTCGTCACACCCACTGCAAAGCAATGGAGACATTCATGGAAACATGCAACCACTTGTCGTTTCTGTCCCCAGGTACACATTAGTACGGTAATGACCCCAATCAAGGGAAAACTGTATAACCTACTTCCAACCAGTGGCCACCCTGTTCTGTCCAAGGGCCTCAGCCATGCACACAAGCCATTAGGGGTTTTGCAGGCACAACATAGCACTCCAAATGCAAATATCCTCATATTGTCTCCAGTGCACTCCTCATCCACAATGGAGTCTGCCTGGACTCGCCGAAAAAATTATAGTAACCTCTACAACTGACCACTGATACAGTATATATGCATACCTCCATACAAAATCATTCCATGTGCCAATGTCCGACTGCCCTCACTACCCCAAGGATGTGCCCAAGGCCTAGGCTCTTGGGTACATAGGCAGAGGCCTACGGCCTCCACCCATGCACCCAATAGCCTACGCATTCAATACACCCAGGGAAATGCAATAGAGGCATGCACGGTACCATGTGCCCACGTACCTTTCCTGACTACCGGTACATATGGTTACACTGACAAACTTACGCAACTCTACATTCCCCAACTTACTTCCAACCAGTGCCCGCCAATAAAGTAATTGAGAGTACCTACGTACACATTTCTTCCATGTTCTAATGTCTCACTGCCCTTCCCAAAAGAAGGCTGTGCCCAATCCCTAGGCTCTTTAGTACATAGGTGGAGGCCTACGGCCTCAGCCCATGCACCCATTTACCTAGTTCTACTACACACCCACTGAAGGCAAACCCAAACAAGGCCACATTCTCAAACCTACTTTCTACCAGTGTCCACACTGTTACGGCCAAGGGCTGTATTCATGCACATAAGGCAGATGGGCCTTTGCAGGCGCAACACAACATAGTACACCAACTGCCAATCTTCTCATATAATCTCCAATGCACTCCCCATCTCCTATACAGTCTGCCTACACTGACACCATATTATAGTCCCCTGTGCACCTAACCCCCAATGCAGTGCATGTCAGCAGCTGCAGGAATTTTTCATATCTCAGTGTGCTGCAACACAATCCTTCCATTACTGCATGTCGTTCTGGCCTCCCTTGCAGCAACGGTGTGGCCAGACACAGCCACATACCTACCCGCTAAGTGCCTCACTGCTCTCGCATGCATGGATGCATTACATTCCGAGGGTGGTGCCCAAGCCCTATGCTCTTTTTTACGTGCCATGCCCATGCAGTAAAAAGGCTATGCCTTAGCCACAACCACAAGCCAAGTCAGACTAGCATGGGAACAATTCCCCATAAACCCACCGCCCTTCAACAAGGCAAACGCACTAAGGCAACATAACCACCGGCACCCGTAGCCTACAGCACAAAACATTGCCAATATGTTTGCTTTGTCCTCTTTCACCCAACCGATCCTGCGAACCATGTTTTCCAACGCCTTTCGGCATGCTTCCCTCCAGCCAACCACCGGCCACGTCCAATGTTCGCAGACATCACGGCGGCAGGCCAATCAGACTTCAGTCCGTGGAGCGAACAGGGAAAAGGGTCCGCGGAGCAGACCCACATATCACATATTTTTTGGGACATACATTTCAGTGTTTTGCAAAAAGTGTACTGGTCCGATTTCCACCAAAGACACAAAATCATGCTTTCTGACCCAAGCCCCCGCTCCTGCTGCAAATTTGGTGAAAATCCGTCCAGCCATTCAGGCTATAGCCGTGCACAAAGTTTTTCCCCAGTCAGTCTATGGAAAAAATAAATAATGTGGGACCCTCCCCTATAACTTTGCCCCCCCCCCCCACATGAAACCTCCCCCAACTTGGCGAAAACATTCAGAGCCGGCCATATACTTGTCTTTTGCAAAGTTTGGTGAGGATTCGTCCAGGGGGAGCGAAGTTATAAGCCGTCGAAAAAGTGCTCTTCCTAGGAGTTTAGCAACTTAACCATAACTACACGTCCGCTACCGCGGGCTGTGTAATGAATGGATTTTCACCAAATTTGCGCAGGAGCTGGGGCTTGGGTGAGAAAGCGTGCTTTTGGTGGAAATCCGAGCAGTACTTTTGTTGCAAACTACTGTAATGTACATCCCAAGAAATTAGTGATATCTGGGTCAGCTCGCTGACCCATTTCCCTGTTCGCTCCGCGGACCGAAGTGTCATTGGCCTGCGGCATGCCGCGATGTCGAACGTTGGCGGTGGCCGGTGGTTGGCAGGAGGGAAGCATGCTGTGCATCAAAGTTTTTGGGAAACACTGCCATGGTGTGTCGGAGGACTGAGCGCCACCGAAAGGAAATGACAAACATAATGTAGGGCATGTGGTGGTGGGAAGCGGGGATGAAAAGTGTAGGGGAGAGAGAGAAGTGGTTCATCACAGATAAGTGATTATTAGGTGGACGAAGACAGAGGAGTGCCTGCAATATTAGTGCTTATTGTGTGAATTCGTCAGTACGTAGATAGAAGGCTACTTTGTGTGGTGATTGTAGACAGCCGTTACAGCACGATAGCTTGTGCCGCAACCTGTTTGCGGCGACCACTTTCTGTGGGGAGGGTTGGGCTGTGATTTTTAGAAGGGGAGTGAATTGCCTATGCATAGGCTGGGTGGGAGCACAGATGCCTGTGCTATGTGGATGGATAGCGGTAGTTGGCCACATGGTGGCATGCATGGGTGCATGATGTATCGGTGGGTCTGTTGAACGATTAGACTATTGGGTGCATGGCCGGCTGCCTAGGGCTTGAGCTCACCAACCGTAGCAATGCCTGTTCAGGTTCTGTATCCAGTAGAGGGGGGTGCGTGCATAGTGTGGTGTGCAGATTTTTTGGAGTAGGCTTACTGTTGCGAGAAGTATGTGGGTAGGTTGGCAGTGACAATACTTAGTGAACAGATGTCAGTACGTCTGTACAATGTGATTCACCGTGTGCAGGGGTGCAGGAGACAGTGTTTTATGTTTACAATATGAGAAATGTGGTAATTTAGTATTGGATAGCTAAATGGCGGTGCAGTGTTTGGGTAGGAGTGCTGGTGGGAGTGTTGTGTATGTGCATTGTGTGAGTTGGTGAGATGGTGACATGTATGGTGTCATTACGTTTGGGTGGGTGTGTGCAAGGCCTGGACTATTCGGTGCACGCCCGAAGGCCATAGGCCATGCACTCAAGAGCCTAGTCGTTGAGCAGAACAACGGCACTAATGTATTGTTGCCTCTGCATCCCGTCAGGATGGCAAAAGGTATGGTTGAAGGGTAGCTTATATGTGCAGATTGCTTGCACTGCAGCCTTGCAGGTTTGACAGTGAATTAGGCACAGGGAGGTTATGTTTGGAGAATGGGTGTGGAGTACATTGTACACGTGCTACAGCAGCACGAGGGAGTTCCGAAGGGTGTAGTCTGCGCTGCATGGTTGTGGCGATAGTTGCAACATGATACAGTATTTGGTGTACAGCAAGAGATGTGTAGTGTGGCCGCGGGGTGCAATATTTATGTAATGTGAGTATGGAAGAGGATATGGTTGAAGTGCCACTTACATGTGCTTGGTTACTGTGAATTGTGTAGATTTCTTTGTAGTGGGTGCATTGTAGGATTGGACTATTGCAGTATCGGTGGGTCTGTTGAAAGCTTAGACTATTGGGTGCATGGGCGTGGCTGGCCGCCATGCACTGAAGAGCCTACGGCTTGAGTGCACCCACCGTAGCAATGCATGCAGACTATCCGGTAGAGGGGCATGCGTGCATAGTGTGGTGTGTGCAGATTGTTTGGAGTAGGGTTACTGTTGCCAACAGTATGTGGGTAGGTTGGCAGTGACAATACTTAGTGAGTGGAAGTCAGTACGTCCGTAAAATGTGAATGACAGTGCACAGGGGTGCAGGAGACCGTGTTATTTTGACAATATAGTAAATGCTGCAAGTCTGTACCGGATAACTGAATGGTGGTGCGGAGGTTGGGTAGGCGTGCTGGTGGGAGTGTTGTGTATGCGGATTGTGTTAGTTGGTGACATGTAGAGTGGCATTACGTTGGGGTGGGTGTGTGCAAGGCCTAGACTATTGGGTGCATGGCCGAAGGCCGGAGACCTTGCACTCAAGAGCCTAGGCGTTGAGCAGAACGATGGCACTAATGTGTTCTTGAGTCTGCATCCTGTCAGTATGGTAGAGGGTATGGTTGAAGGGCACCTTATATGTGTGCTATGTGCAGATTGATTGTAGTATGGCCACTATTGTGAGTAGTTTGTGGTTAGGTTGGCAGTGACAATACTTTCTGAGTGGAAGTGGGTAAGACAACAGTATGTGAATGCAAGGGCATAGGGGAGCCGGAGAGGTGACAGTTGCATTTAACGCTGTGCATATGCATTGTGGTGTGGAGGTTGTGTAGGAGTGCAGGTGCCAGTGGTGCATATGTGCATAGTGGTACGTGGTGAAAAGCTGACATGAATGGTACAGTTATGGGGCGGGGGAATGTGTGCAAGGAGCACAACCACTGCAACTTTGCAGGTTTGACAGTGCATTAGACACAGGGTGGTGCGGTTTGGTGAATGGGTGTGGAGCACATTGTACACGTGCTACAGCAGCACAACTGAGTTCCAAAGGGTGTATTGTGCATTCCATGGTTGTAGTGAAAGTGGAAACATGGAACAGTATTTGGTGTACAGCAGGAGATGGTGCAGTGTGGCCACAGGGTGAAGTGTTTGTGTAATGCGAGTATGGAAGAGGCTATGGTTGAAGTGCCGCTTGCATGTGCTTGGTTACTGTGATGTGTGTAGATTTCTTTGCAGTGAGTGTGTTGAAGGATTGGATTATTGTTTGCAAATACAGCAGGAGATGATGCAGTGTGAAGTTGTGTACTGTGGCCACAGGGTGCAGTGTTTATGTGATGCAAGTATAGAAGAGGGTATGGTTGAAGTGCAGCTTACATCTGCATGGTTACTGTGATGTGTGCACATTTATTGAAGTAGGTCCAATGTTGTGTATCTGTTGTGAATAGGTTGCTAGTGACAATACTTTGTGAATGGCAGTGGGTAGCGGTGGTGCGGACTGTTGTATGTTTGTGGATTCTGCTAATTGGGATACATTTCTGTGAATGGGTGTTAATCGTTGTGGGCGGAGTTGGGTAGAAGTGGCGCCACATATGTTACGTTTGAGTATTATGTTAACTGGCAAAATGTGTCGTCGATGGTGTGGAAAGGGCTGCACTGTTGTGTGCATGGCCAAAGGTATGGTGGGTGCGCCTCTGTATAATTGTGGATGCTGCAATCATGCATTCTTTAGCAGAGGATTCTGGTGGAGGGGCTTTGGAATGAAACGGGAGTGTAACGGTAAATATGGAGTAGTGTGCAGGAATGATGGAGTGCTATGCAGAGGTTTTGTATGTGAATGCTGCAATTGTGTTTGAAGATTTGCCAGCACCTAATGGGGGAGTGGAGTAAAAATGCTTGTGCAAAGGGAAGAAGTACATAGTGTGTGTTATTGGGCCGTGGCCCTAACTGTGGATGGGAAAGCGCACATGCCACATTATGCCATTCTGAACATGGTGCAAATGGAAAGGGAAATGTGGAAAATAGGCAATTAGGTGTTTAGGGTGTGGTTGCAGGAAGGAGCAGTACCAAATCGTCCCAATGCTGTCTTGTGAGGTTGGTGGAGATGGAGAGGTCAACAGTGCTTATTGTCGGTGACAACTTTGTGTGCCATCTGCACAGGTGTTGCATGCAAAGAGGCGTTGCTGGTCATTTCGGGTTGGAAGGAGTGCACACTTTCTGGGGCTGTCAGGGCGACTGCAGTGTTGGCAGAATAGTTCGACTTTGCAGGTAAGAAGCCTCCGTCTGGACCATTGACTTTGTCATCGTGCACTAAGGAAGTCTACCTTTAGGTCATGTCGTGTGGACGTTTACTCCGCCATCTGAAGAGGTTGCTGAATGCAGTGATGGGGATTTTTCCTACTGCTAAGGTTGTTTTCTCATGCATAACACCAAGAGGATGGGCCCACAATGGTGTAATTTGTCCACAGCCAGAGGTCGGAAGGCGTGTTATAAACAGATTTATGCGTGATTTTATGCAGACGGCTGGCATGTTGTCCACGCATTATTAGGTGATGAAGTTGCACAACATAGTGGTTTCGTAGAAATGGCATTTATTTCAGCGCCATTGTCAATGCTGTTTTTGTTTACACTTTACAAGAGATATTGCGCAGAATGTGGTAAACAAGTGAGGAGGCAAATAAACGCATATAAAGAGGAAAAACAAAAAAAGTTGATTCCACACCCGTTACAAACAAAAAAAAACCTTTACATCTCTACAACGGAAGATCCAATCCCATTGTAAGGTTCACATTACTTACCCTGCCAGCCCGCCCCCCCAAACTCCACCCACTCCCTCAGTATAACAAAAAGGTCACGGTTTGTGCAGTACTTTTAGGATTACACGTGCCACATTCTGAGTGGCCATGTAGATATATGTGGAAGAAGAAAGCGTACATAGTTTTCCAGAACTTTGTAGTTGACATGCTTTGCAATGGCACCCCTCTTGTACTGTAAATGTGTGATGGTACATTTGAAGTGTTGTACAGGGTTGATAGTGTTGGATGATGCCGGCTTCGATGCGATTGGTGGATGCGTGTGTGCCTATTAACGCATAAGCCAATGAGGTAGTGCTGCAGACAAGATAGTGCCAAGGGAAGAAGGACTCCTCCTGCTTTACTGGGGCGTTTGCCATGGCGCAACTTGGGGAAAGGCAGAGGCCACATTCTGCCCTTCTCACAATGCTGGCCAATGCAAATGGGTCTATGACATTTGGCCAATCAGGTGTTCAGGGTGTACGTGACAGGAAAGAGCACCAATAGGGAGAAGGACTCCTCCTGCTTCACTGGGGGCAGCCCTTGCGCTAGTTCGGAAAGCACACATGCCACATTGTGCCCTTGTAAGCATGCTGGGCAATAGGAATGTGCCTGTCGGGATTATCCAATTAGCTTCTTAGGTTCTGCATCACAGGAAGGGGCGGTAACAAATACAGTACTTTGTGCAGTCAGATTGGTAGAAATGGAGAGACGAGTGCTGTTCCTGGGTGATGGCTTTGAGTTTGATTTGCACAGGTATGACCAAGAAAAACACTTGGATGGCAATTTCGGGTTGGAAGGGGTGGAGGCATTGTGGTGCGCTGTCGATGTCTGCAATTTCGGCATTGTCATTGACCTTTGCAAAGAAGTGGTCACTTTCGGGCCTTTTGATGTTGTCGTGCTACACTACGGAGCGAAGCATCACGCCTCTTATTCATATGTGGTGCATCAACTGAAGAGATTGGTGACAGCAGTGAGGCGTTCCTTTCCCACTGCGAAAATTCTATTCTCATCTATACCGCCAAGAACAACGTGGGCCTGTTGGAATGGAGTTTCTTCCCACCCAGAGGGCAAAAGGTGTACCATCAATGGCAAAATGGCTACTTTTTTTTTAGCAAAGTTGGAATGTTCTTCTGCAACAATGAGATCCTTGGGTGAAGAAATGTGGTTTTCTTCCATGACAACGGCATGTCTTTGTCGAACATTGGCAATGGTATTTTGTTGCAGCATTTACAAGATGCATTGAAATCCTTAATTTAAGAATGCGCAGAGTACAGGAAAAAAAAATCTGGATGAAAAGCCAAAATCCTTAGTATTATCCATATCACTAACAAGACTATGCACTTTGTCTAATGCAGTTTGTTCCCTGCGAGAGGGCAGAAGATGTGTCAGCAATGGAAGCATGTGTACATTTTTGTATGATGCTGCCATGTTTTCTGCAAGATTGGCATTATTCTGTTAAGATCTCTGTGACGCCGAAGTCTTGCCAGACCTCGGGCGACTCTTGAAGAGCCGGGAAGAAACAGCGCGAAGCCGTCACCGACTCAGACTAAGCCGGCAGTGGACACCGAGCAGGTCGAACCACCGGGCCTCCTCTCAAACGAACTGTAAAATGACTCCAGAGTATGCCTTTGATAGCATCACCCTTCACTGTTGAAAGCCAGCTACCTTTAGACGAAATGCTGCACTTGTATGTGTTGCACAGCTGATTTTGCTGCAGTAATAAAGAGTTAAGCTTGTAACACAAGAGCTTCTGCTACATCATTTCACAACACTGCTTAAAAAAATGCGGTCTTATTGCAGGACAATGGCATTTCTTTGTGAAATATTGGTACTGGTGTTTTGCAGTTGCATGTACAGGATGCGGTGAGGAGGTCGTTATAAGAATGGGCGGAGTGCACAAATATAAAAATTTCTACAGAAACCACAGAAAGTTTTCCCATAAAAGCATCTGCACAAACAAAACCACGACCGCCTCTTTTTAGAGCTACCGCTACATGTAACATCCACTGTCCTGGTTGAAATGTATTCCGCCACGTCTGCACAGAGTCAGAAAAGTACGCGTAAACCCAGTTACTTCCAGGATTTCACGTGCACATCCGGCCCATTTGCAGAATGGCGCACATGGAACAGGGTCTGTGGAAGGTACGACATTGTGCAATAAGGCTTCTGGGTGTGAGCAAGGTGGTGTTGGAAGCTTAACGTTTGTAAATTAGTCACCAACACAATATTACAGTACTGTATATGATGCTGTAGGCAGATAATTGGAATAGCTATTGCAAAGGGCGGGCAGGGGCTTGGACATGCATTGCGATTGAAAGCAGTCGACTGCAACTACGTTCCAATACAGACTGGGTTCCTTTCGTCTTGCCTGTGAACAAAGGGCCACTGTATAGGTTGTGATCAACAGTGCAATAGAACAGCGAATGTACACATCCAAAGTCTCCTGCACTACTACTACACAGCTTGTACAGTGGCGCTGCCATACGTTTGAATGTCTCACCACGATTAATTTTTTCTCGTACTTATTGATGTGCACCATATTCTAAACCATAAAACTGCTATTTTTACGTATTCTAACATAGCCATATGTGCAACCAGGGAACAGTTCCCTAACAATGGTACGATATTAGTGGTATCTGTAGCATTTATGGAGATGTGTACATTTTGCCACATAGGAATGCTTTTCATCAGGAAACGCGCCGTTTCATTAGGAAGCGCAACAAAACAGTTGTTCAGGCAGTGTCACGCGGCCAGAATACTTTTGTAACCGGGACTGTTAATGTTTGAGATTCCAAGATTTTGTGGTTTACTTAGTTGTGCTCACATGCAACTGTCTGGGATTTGGCAAGCAGCAACAGCGTTCATATTTTGCAGGGTCACTACTGATTGTCATATGTGCAGCGCAATATTTTATGCACTTGTGCAAATGGCAATGAGGAACTTGCTACGTGCAGAGACGGTGTGTGAGTTTAGCATGTACTGGAACGACAAGCAGCTTTTGTTTCAAGGCAATGGGCTATTTAACACACCCACAGTACATTGGAGCATCCTGTTCCTTGCTCCCAATGGGACCCAGGCAGCCAGCCGTGACGCAGTCATAAATGGGTAGCTTTGCAACATGAAATCCGTAGGCGGCAGCACAGTTTGAAATGAGGTAGTGTGTAGCATGATTCGGTAGATGTGGCGACAGGGGCGGCACTATCAGGAAACTGAGGATGACATACGCATTTGTATAGCTGCGCAACTGACAGACGTCCGGTGCCATGACTAAATAAAAAGGGAATGTGAAGATGCGGACATGAGGCCAGTTGTGTAGTCGTATGGACACTTCCATTTAAATTGAACATACGCCAGCCACATGCACTCTGAGTAGGACACCTCAATTTTGCTGACCTGCAGGCATCTGGGGCAGCACTGTGCACTACAGAGTCACAATGCATTGACGGCACCAAAGCAACAAATATGCACAGTCACAAACAGTTTACATGCACATGTTTAGTTTGTAAGAAACAAAGGCCGTATTTGGACAGGGTAGGGATACTAGTAACTGTTTAGCTATTGTTCAATTTTTTATGTACTGGCTGTGTACATTACTTTTTACAGTGCCTCAGATTTCGTGTGGCTACATGCTGTTGTGGAAGAGGTGCCGCTATTGATGTGTTCCTTCCATGTTAAGTATGCCCTTTACACACAAACTTATGTGTGAAGTGTACATAAAGCAATACATATTACCTACATTTCTTTTTACACTGTGCTGCTTGCCCATGCAGTTAGTATCCTTATTTAGGGAAGAGGGACTTTCTTTTCCAGCTATTCTAGGGTGCTTGGCATTGTTGCGAGAAAAAAAAAAGTCATGGTTTCCTATTGTGGTATACTGCAGAAATTAGGCATTAATAGGAGAAACTTCAGTGTAGTTACCACATTGGAGTTACATTTCGCTGTCAATACTTTGCATTCCTTACTCTGTTATTTGTTTCTTCGTTTTCATGTGTAGCGGCATTGTGGTAATATTGCTGGATGCGGACGTGACTGTGTACTTGTTTTTTACTGTATGCCTTTGGTCTGTGCGTGTCACAAGTACAGAGTTTGCACACTTACCTTACTTCATTCTCCTTGCGATGTACATGCATGGTGCCATTTGTACATGTTTATTCACTTTGATGAATGGTAGCAGTATACAAGACAACTAATGCGGTTTCCAGCAGTTGGAATGCTAGTAGCCACTATATGCGCTCAGATGCATATTTTGTAGTTAATGTGCTACTTGGTAAGGAGACCTCAATTTCCTATGCTGCATTGTACATCTACGCAACCCAAAGGCTTTGTGATGAAAATCTATTAAATTCAGTGAAAAACTTTGTTAAAAGGGACGTTACGGTTAAGATGCACTACTAAAAAACCCACGCAATTCAATGGAAAAACATTGCTACAGGGACGTTATGGTTACAGATAAAACTGAAAAACCCCAGAAATTCACCAGTTATGGTAAGGCATGCAACCATAACTCGCTCTACCACTGTGCACTGCAAGGACTAACACCCATGACCTCGAAGGTGACATCACAAATGTCATTGATGACATCGGAGCTGCATTTAGTTTTCATGAAAATCCTCCACACGGGATTGTCATAATGTTGGCTCAAACTGAGGGGTCATTGGGAGAACTATTATGAGATACATGAGATACATAGTTCATTAAGCAATGCATTGCTATAGCACCATTGCATTAAAGACTTCTTTCCAGTACATTAACCTACTCATGAAGAAACTTCGGCATTGTCTGCAGCATGCACCAAAGAGGTGCAATACTCAAAATCTTGCCATGTTGGATAGTAAAATGATCAATGGTTTCGTTTTCGATTTTTGTGTACTGTCAAACATGTAATAAATAGCTACCAATGTCTCACTTATTACATAATTGTACTGCTACACATAAAACAGACAACAGCGCATACGAATATGACTATATACAGGTAAAGTAAGGAAAAAACAGCAGTATAACTAGAAAGTGTTCATAACCTAACTGATTATCTTTATGCAGAGAAATGATTGCTGTGTTCAGCCCTGTTTCTTCCACTATGTATGATATGATATGGCATTTATAACACACCTATACACAAGTGTTTCAAGGCGCGACAAGGCAAGGAACGGGGAACAGAGGGAGAACAGACAACGATCCTACTAGGCCAGGTGTCGTACAGATCCCGCAAGTGCATGGGAAGGGGAAGTAGAAGTGCGAGGGAGAAAGGTGAGAGGACAGTGCAGTACGTGGGGTAAGGAAAAAAATAAGAAAATGAAACTGAGTAAAAGTACAGCCAGCAGGTGGCAAGTGCAAGGATAAGAGCCGACAATAGGTGTCAAGTGCAGGTAGTGCGACTGTAGGGATACAGAAATAGTCCCCAAGTGTGGGGGTTATCAGGAGGGCAGTGCAGGAGTGCGACTGGCACTGGAGGGGATCTGGGCCCGAGATCAGAGGTTGACCAGGTAACCAGTGGATATTCAGTGTCAGCCAGGAAGTCCGCAAGGGAGAGGAGGAGAAAAAGCAGAAGCAAAGAGGAACGTTTTGGGGTGCTTCCGGAACAGAAGATGATTCTCCTCAAGTTTCAGGGAGGCAGGGAGGCAGTTCCAGAGGGAGGCCCCAGCCTAAGAAGGAGATCTACCACCAACTCGTTGCTTGTATAAGCGACTGACCCTGAGGGAGTTTGAGGTAGTTGAGCGAAGACCTCGAGAAGGAAGGTATTTGGGGAGAGAGAGTTGAAGGTATTGAGGCCCCAGACCCCAGAAGGCCTTGTGGACGATGCAGGGGGGTTTGAACTTAATCCTCACAGCAACTGGGAGCCAGTGAAGAGATTTCAGTCCTGGAGAGATACGATCCCTGGTATGGAGGCCAAGGATAAATCTCGGGCCTGTTCTGGATAAGTTGCAGGGGGCGGAGAGTAGAAGCAGGCAGATTTATAAAGAGGCTAGTGCAATAGTCCAGCCTAGGGAGACCCAGAGCTCTGGAGACCGTGAGCTTCTGGGGGAAGGAGAGGGAAGGAAGAATACCTCTGAGGAGTTGCAGCTGGTAGTGTGACTTCTTAGAGATGTCAGATGTGAGGAGATAAGGAAAGTGTAGAGTCGAAGATGACACCCAGGTTTCTAGCCTTACAGGTGGGAGCAGGAAGAGGGCCAAGGGAGGCCGGCCAGAGAGCTACAAGAAAGGAGGGAGTGCGTGTGCCGATGAGGAGGATCTCAGTCTTACTGGCATTAAGGCAGAGGTCATTGGCGGCACACCACTCCTGGATAGCCGACAGTCAGATGAGGGAAGTGGAGGAGGAGGCAGAGGGTAGCCTGGAGGTTAGCTGGGTGTCGTCCGCATAGCACTGAAAGTTGGGGCAGAGCGCAGCAATGCAGTGGGCCAGGAGTGCCAGGTATTGGTTGAACAGCCAGGGAGAGAGGTTAGACCCCTGGGGGACATCACAGGTAGAGAAAAAGATAGCGGAGAGGAAGGACCCAAGTTGGACCTGGAAGGGTCGGTCGGAGAGGAAAGAAGTCAGCCATGCCAGAGCCTGACCAGTGATACCCAGGTTATCACCGAGACGGTTGAGCAGGATGGCATGGTTGACAGTGTCAAAGGCAAAAGAGAGACCAAGCAGGATGAGGACGCAGGGGGTGTTAGAGTAAAGGTTGGAGAGCAGGTCTTCACGGATGTTCAGGAGAGCAGTTTCCATGCTTCTGGCAGCTCTGAAGCCAGACTGATGGTCATGAAGAGAGCCAACAGATTCAGTGTGGAGCTTAAGCTGGTAGATGGCTAGTTTCTCCAGGAAGGGAGTGATGGAGATTGGGCAGTAGTTGGGAGGGCAGCAGGATTCGGCAGTGGGTTTCTTAAGATGGGGGTGCACAAGGGAGTGCTTCAGAGGGGGATGGGAAGACTCCAGTGGTGAAGGAGTGATTGCAGAAATCAGCCAGGGCAGGAGCCAGGGAGTCCATGTGGTCCTTGATAGTTGGAGGAACAGGGGTGAACCTGTTTCGACGAGACTTTCATAGATCGGACTTGTCTAGCAACCTTGTCTCTGGAAAACAGGGGAAAGGCAGATAAGGAGGGAGGAGAGGTGGTTGCAGAGGCGCTAGAGGAAGAGCAGGGAGTGGAGGGGAGGGAGGGGAAAGTAGGAGAGAGAGGACAGGATGTCCTCAGTTTTAGAGATTAAGTGAGAAGCCAGTGCCGTACAGAGGGCCTGAGAGGGGACAGGAGAGGTAGGGACTGCGGCAGGATTGGCCAGTTCCTTGTAGATTGTAAAGAGTTTGGCCGAGTTGTTAGACGCTGCAGAGACGTGGGCTTGGATATGCGCTCGCTTCTTTGTTTGGACAGAGCCGGTATTGCCTTTGCAGCAGGCGGCAGGCTAGTTTGTCAGAGGATGTACAGGAAGCACGTCATTTCCTCTCGGCCACCCTAAAATTGCGTTTTAGGGTGACGAGGTCGGAGTCGTACCAGGAGTTGCACTTGGCTTTGTGCTTCAGGCGGATTCTCATGACAGTGGCAAGGATATCAAGAGTATCAGATATAGCAGAGAGGAGCGGGAAAGGGCTGTGTCAGGATGATAGTCAGCCAAAGGGGGAGAGAGGGGTGAGAAGATGGCGGCAAAGGCCTCAGCTGACACGCGCTTCATGGGTCGGATGACCGAGAAGGTGGGTAGCAGTGATGAAAGTGGCTTGGCCTGAGGGGTATGGAGGGTGAAGTGGGAGGAGAGGACAAAGTGATCACTCCAGGAGAGAGGAGTGGTGATAGGGACATGGAGGGGAAGGTCTGAAGAGATCGGAACATCAAGAGTGTGCCCTGCAGAATGAGTCGGACCAGAGTGGAGAATAGTGAGAGAGAGTCGCAGAGGCCGCGAAAGAGTCCAGAGGGAGGACAGGCGGCATCCAGGTGGAAGTTGAAGTTTCCAAGAAGGAGGAGTTGAGTGGTCGAGACCAGGAGGGAAGAGGAGAGGTCCGCCCACTCAGAGAGGAAGGAGGAAATCGGACCAGGTGGCCGATAGATAGTAGCCAGAATACGGGAATGGCTAGAGGAGAGAGAGGCTGCAGATGAGGCATTCAAAAGAGGAGTAGGCCTGCGTAGGAATGACAGTGGCAGGAATCCACTCGGGGAAGATCAGGGCTACACCACCCCCAGCACGGTTGGCCCTGGGAGCAGAGAGGATCTTGTAACCGTCAGGTAGGAGTGTATCAAAGCTTGTGACAGAGCTGGCCATGAACCATGTCTTAGTGAGACCGAGGACATCAAGGTCAAGTTCTTCCAGAAGGCGACAGATATCAGGAGTGTTTGACAGCAGAGCGAGAGTTTAGAGTGGCAATGTAGAGAAGGTTGCCATCCTTGAAGGACTTCTGGGGAGGGGTACAGATCAGAGATACGCCCTGCAGAGGTGTAAAAGAAGCCCAAGAGGGGGCAGTGAGGGAAGGGGGAGGCAAGGAAGCCAAGGAGGAGGCAGAAGGGAGAGGCGAGGTAGTAAAGGAAAAGGGAGAGGGTACAGCAGGAGAAGGAAGGAAGGAAGTTGATGTGGCACAGGAAGCGTCTATCAAAGAGGTGAAGGTTGGCCTGGGGGCCTTGGACCAGGATGGTCCCATTGGAGTAGACATTAACGATGACGTTAGAGGAATGGAAGGATGCCAGGAGGGTGTCACAGCGGGTGCCACCATTAATGGGAGAGGAGGAGAAAGGAGAGAGCACAGAGACCATATGAAGGGTCCAAAGGTCTGGCGAAGGCACGACAAAGAGGACGTCAATGAGTTTCCTTGGAGGAAGCACTGGTGTAGGTATCGGCGATAGGGTGGCCTGGGTTAGAGACCAGGATGTCCTTTTTAAACTTCTTCCTACCAGATTTAGTGAGGAGAGCAGGATAGTCAACAGAGAAGCAGTTAGAAAAGATAGGAGAGACTAAGAACACCAAAGAATAGGTGGAAGGGAGAGGGGAAGCCACAAGCGAAGGTACTGGCATAGGCAGACAAGACAGCGAGAGGCAAGCAAGTTGCGCAATAGGATAGAACAGCACTCAGGATGAGTTTACAAAAATGCTCTGGTTTGAGCCAGGTAGGAGGGCACACCTAAGTTTGAGAATCGTAGATAAGGGAGAAAAGGCCTAGGTTTCACAATACAATTTTTTAAGTACTGAAACAGTGCATATTAAACAAGATGGGGGAGGAATCGATCGGTAGGCGGACGGGGGTAGGAAGGACGTCAGAGGGGTGATGGCTGGCAACTGGCGTCCCCTGTGGACACCTGCAGACACAGCTGGGGGCAGCCGTTTGCCTAGGGGCTCTTAGTCGTGTGGGGCTGCACTGGGAAGGGCAGGGATAAGGAGGAAGCCAATCGGGGGGCCAGCGGGCATGGGAAGAGAGAGGAAGGAAGGAAGGGGGCCCATGGGCCGAAACACAAAAGAAGCAAATAACGGGGGTGGGAGGGGTGGTCGGAGGTGATATCATATGAGCCTGAACCCTAAGGAAAGTAGTATAAGAACATATGAGAAGGGTAAGGTCTACAAATCTAGTACCTTTTCAATGTTTTGTTCCTGACGGTCAGTGTAGAAAAATCACTTGGCCTAGATATGCCAGTGAACAACAAAAGAGGGAGCCAGACATGTGATGTTATCTTTGAGGTCATGGGTTTTAGTCCTTGCAGTGCACCAGTGGTAGCACGAGTTATGGTTGCGTACCTTACCTTAACTGGTGAATTTGAGGGTGTTGGTTTTACCTGCAGCAAAGTTTTTCCATTAAATTGCATAGGTTTGTTTTGTAGTGCAACTTAACCATAACATCCCTTTAACAAGGTTGTGAGAGAGAAAGAAAGAAAGAAAGAAAGAAAGAAAGAAAGAAAGAAAGAAAGAAAGAAAGAAAGAAAGAAAGAAAGAAAGAAAGAAAGAAAGAAAGAAAGAAAGAAAGAAAGAAAGAAAGAAAGAAAGAAAGAAAGAAAGAAAGAAAGAAAGAAAGAAAGAAAGAAAGAAAGAAAGAAAGAAAGAAAGAAAGAAATCCACATTTGGTTGCCTGTTGCACGTTAATTTATTTTGGATCTCTGTGGCCACCTATATTGCATGTACAGCTGATGAACAGCATGTCCGAAATACATTGGCATTGAAGCATTTTAGCATAGGTCGCTGCAAAGTGGTCGTTACTGATGTAAATACAGTTTGGTCTCATCTCAACCAGAGTTTAGATGTAATTTTAAAAAACCATAACGAGATTGGTGTAACAGTAACATTACAAATGTTTCTCCTGCATACTTGCAAGAATAAGGGTGTGCAGCCCTCACCGCTGGCTAATATCAGCCACGGTCCACAACTTTGCCACCATTTCCAATGGCCCGTGAGGAGGGATTCAATATAGGGCATGCACCCCATATTTTGACAGCTAATTAGATCAATCAGTAATTAATTGAGGTGCAGAATCTACTACTAGCGGTGCCCGACCACACAAGTAAATTGTCCTTTTTGGAAAGCGCCTGTATTTCTGATGTTCTCGGGAAGTAAGTCACTGCCAGTAGAAAAGCACATCTTCCACAAGAAGCATCCGATGCGAGTAGTGCCCATGGGCTCAAAAGGCGCCTTTGTAAGTAGGGAACCATATTTAATCTCCAATGCGGTGGCAGCTTCTTTTTTGGTGGGTACCTGCGGAACAGTCCACTCATGAAATGCTTAACGATTGTCATTCCATACAGAGGGGTTCAGCGCTCTTTCCTATTATATCTGGAGCTTCTGGCTAGATGGAGTCTAATGGACGAGTACGAAAGGCCTTCTTTAGCCCGATTTAGCAAATATGGCAGCAGGTGATGTGGTTCGATGTTCAGAGGGTCCCTTTAATATTGATTGCGCCGCCTGCAGAAACACCACAATTTGTACGTATATGATTATTAGACCTTGCCCAGGCTGCATTCAGGATTTTCCTGCAATCATGCGTCATTGGCATTTGACCAAATGCTATGACATCAGGAGCCATGCCTTGCGGTTTAAGGAACCTGTATCTTAGTGCAGGACCTGCTGGTTGTGGAGTGAAAGTAGGTCTGGCTAGGGTAATGCGCTGCTCCTGCACCAAGTTCAAGAGGTCTGGGTCTTGGTCAACCAGGCTCGTCTCGGCCACGCCAGGACTATGAGGGTGATCTAGCACTTATACATTGCCATCATTTGGAGGACTTTGCGGATGACCAGTATTGGAGGAAACTCATAAGAGAACATCCCTTCCCATGACAGAGCGAAGGTGTATCCTAGTGAACCTTCTGTGGCCATCTGCTGGCAAACTGAACACTTCCCATTGTCCTTCATTACAAACAGATCTAATGGAGGCGTGCCCCACTTTCGAAACACTACAGTCTACACTGGTTAGTCTGACAGTTGCCATTCGTGGCTCTGGTTCACTGCTGTGCTGAGCTGATCTGTCGTTTCGTTTTGTTTTCCCGGCAGATTAAATGCTTGTAGCTGTATGTGATTGTCATTCGCCCAGTGGCACAGTGATTGTGCCTCCCGAGATATTGTTCTGGAGATGGTACCCCCCCGACCCCTTCTGTATATAATACATGGTGGTTGTGTTGTCAGTCAGCAGCCAGACCACCTTTCCCCATAGCACTGGTAAGAAGGAACGAAGTGCTTGGAAAACTGCCCTAAATTCCAGGAGATTGATATGCATGCTTGATTGCTCCACATTCCACTGGCCTTTGATAGAGAATTGTCCCGTGGGAGCCCCATCCTGTGACGGAGGCATCCGTTATGACGGTGTGCTGAAAGTGAGCTTTTGCAATGGTATCTCCTTTGTTATGTGCAGGGGGTTGGCCCACCATTGACGCTGCTGAGCGAGGGGCGCAGTGATCATCACCCTGTCGTTCCATTTTCCGGTGATTTGGGACCATCAACTCCTACAGTAGCCTCATTCAAAGTCTGCACTGTGGAATCAGTGGAATGAAGGACAACAGTGTCCCCAGTAACTGCATGTATTTCTTCACTCAGTGTTTACTGGTTGGAAAGTGTCAAGTAAACGAGGAATGCCATCTGCAGGTTCTTGAGAGGGGCAGAACCAGCCCTTGTTGATGCGGAAGTTTGCTCTCAAAGAGACCAAACCGTTGGAGGGTGGCATACATGACATTTTGTAATTGATGGTGAAGCCCAGCCATTCGAGGGTGTGTATGACTTGCTGTTTTGCGGGAGCTCTTATCAACCAATGGTCGAAGCAGGGGTATACGTGGTACACCTCCCTCCTTAGGCACACTGACACTAGGCCAAGCACTTTGTGAAGGTCAATGGTGCTGACCTGAACCCGAACAGCAGGACTTTGAACCAATAATGATTTCTTCCCAGAGTGAAACTGAGTAAACGTCTGTGGGCCTTGTTGATCTCGATGTTGAAGTATGCCTCATTTAGGTCTAGTGATGCCAAGAAATCACCCTTTTGTACTGTTTTGATTACTTCGGGTAGCGTGACCCTTTTGAACTTTCATTTTTTCACTTGTTGAACCCCCACAGATGAGTACGAGTAAGACTCATTTATATTGTGCACCTAGCTAACCCAATCGTATCTGGGCGCACCTGGAACAGCAAAAAGGTATGCTAAAAAAACGGATGGCAAATGAAGGTTTCTACCAGGTTCCAAGGCCTGATGATAAGAGCTACCAACATTATAGCCAATCAATGAGCTACCAACATTATAGCCAACCATCGAAGATTAACAGATGAGGCTTCAGGACTTGGGAGAGATTGAGTGTTTTCATGTCCAATTTCCATTGGAAGTTTATTGCATAGCTTGGGCTATGGACTGCAACCCTAAGGCCACCCCTAGAAACACAGTTTGATAGTTGGGAGCCAGCTGGTTCACACATTTGTATACAATGCATAGAATTTTGAAGTCGATGTGCTCCTTCCTTCACTGCAAGCCAGTGCAGCGAGCGGTGCACACCTGATATTGGTAAGGAATTTGAAAGTCCAAAAACAAATAAACAGTATAGGTTTGCACGATTTGTCAGTTTTTCTTACAACAAAGAAACAGGAGTACGTCCTATGTTCTTTTTGTCTTGGTAGAACCTTTTCGATGGCTTGTTTGAGCATCTTTTTGATCGCGCCTTGCAGCACGCTCAAGTGTAGCTACCACTGGTTATTCGGGGCATGGTAATTTTGATGAATTCTAGCACGTATCCGTTTTGTATCATGTCCAATACCCATTTGTTCTTTGCGATTTCTCTCCACTGTTCGTGATGGCCTTGGAGGTTGCCTCCTACTTGTATTTTTGCGGGAATGGAGGCTGCAAGATTACACGAGTCAGGCCTGCTTTTGCTGTCTCCCTTTCTGGGAGTTTGCTCCCTTCTCCGCTGAAGTGCTTTGTAGTCCCTTGGTTTATAAGGATACGACTTTCTGTAGGCTTGTGTGTAGTATGACCCATATGACCCCTTCAATACTACTTTCCCACTATCGAAAAGGTCGAAAATTGCATTTTGATTGTAAAGATGTAAGTGATCTCGCCGTGTCTGTCTATTTTTGGCCCAAACAGTTGGTCACCCTCAGGGGCATGCCCGGCACCTTCGCCTGTACATCCTGCCATAAATCTGTGCATTTTAGCCAGGCTTGACGGCGCATCACCACTCTATTAGCGGTTTGTTTAAAACCTGTCACGGCTACGTTAATGGTGTGGCTCGACGCCGCTTTGCCCTTGTGCATTATGGCTAGCACCTCCTTGCGCTTGTCGTCAGTTAAGTGTTCCAATCTTGGGCCCTAGCCTGTACTTCTGCCTTCGTTTTCTGAAGGGACCAAACACTTAGACCCTTGTAAATGTGTTTTTTTGCTAATAATAATAATAATAATTTAGCCCTACAAACCCTCAGGTATCTGAGCGCTGCTCATTACCCAAAGTGCTTGGTGCTCATTTTAGCTGCAACATTTATTTATGCTGCTGCTGACACCAGTGAATCAGGAGTAGATTGCACAGTCAAACACTGTTGGGATATGTCTGGAGCCTTGTACTCATTTTCCAACCTGCTCTGAGGGCCAGTTCCGAGAAAGACTTAATGAGGAGTAAACCTTCCCAGACATGGTCTACGATAGGCATAGACATTACTGACTTCTATCGTTTGTGCATAAGATCCAAAAAGAAACTCTGTATTCTCCTTCGACAGTATTAGCACGAACTCTTTGAATGCCTTTGGCATCATGCCATGGAAGGCTCCCACCTTGTCCAGGGGAGACTGTTTCCGTGGTTCATCTGGTATGGGGTCTCCGGTGTCCCAACCGCCTTGCAGGGAGCCGGAGTTGAGATGGAGGCAGTATCAACTGTATCCTCATCAGTGTCTGTTTTCTGCAATTCCCCTTCCTCCAGCTCCTGATACAGGATACAAGGTGGCCTGGGAGAATACTGAGGTGAATAATTTAGCCGTTCTGGCGAGCTCCGAGACCAATTATGGATGAGACCCGCATTGACCTGATCAGTGGTAAGGGCATCCTGTGTGGAGATCTGCCGCGTAGCGACTTTGCCTTTGCTTTTCATGGTGAATTTGGCGCAGAGTCACATTTAGGAGGGTAGCTTGGCTCACGTTGTCCGAAAGGCTGCATCTCTGGTGTAGGATGATGTGGCATCCCCGTACCTTCGGGCAATGGCTGCCCCTCGTGAAGCGGTAGCCTCCTGTCTAGTTGGGCAACTATTTGCAGCGAGGACAAAACCTGCAAGGATAGCAGCATCTGTGGATCCACTGGTGTTGGATTGAAAGGCAGTCTTCGGTGCTATAGGGCTGCCTGGTTTCGTGGGTGGAGGCTTTCTTGGTGCTGAAGAGTATGATTAATCCTCCTCCTCAGAGAAGACTGGCAAATACTCCTGCTCAAATTCGGAATCTGATGTTCCAGAATCTGGTCTGGTATGATGGAGGATACTGGTGATAGAAATGGAGATATACTGCGTTCTGATGGCCGGTCTTCTTGAGCCGGTTGTTTAAAAGTTGTTATTGGTATATCTAGGATTATCGGAGGCTCCCTTGCCTCTTTGGGAGGCCCTGTATGCTTGGGAGTTGTCTTATGAAAATGATGGGATAGTCGATGGGATTATAAGCATCCACTTTAACTTGTCGTGGACAAGGTCGTCATCTTGGAGGACACTTTTGCCCGTCGTTGGTATGGTACCAGCTTTCCCCTGTCGCCGACATCGTGGCGATTGTCAGAACGGTATCCATTTAACTTGTCAGCGAGGAGGTGCTAGATGACCAGCTCTGCACCGTTGACGTGCGTGCCATAGTCATGTACAGAGTCGTTGACAGTCTTTCCCATCGTCATTGGGCTTTTATCTTTCGCCGCAGGAGTTACCATCGGCAAGCTCTTGGACTACCAGGCAGTCGCCAACAAGGCTTTTCCAAAACAATTGTGTGCCTTCACAGCCACAGATGGCGCCACAGATGGAGCAGTCGACGAGTGGGTGAAATGTGCGGAAGGGCCAGGAAATGCTTGTTTCTTTGGGACTGTAAACTCTGGTTTCTTCTTTCTAGAGAGTGAAACTCTCCTCAGATCTGCACTTTTGCGGTCATAATGTTTACCACTGCCCCGGACAGCTGCACTTTTGGCTGCCTCTGCCGAGGGGCATGTCCCTTCATTCAGGAAAGTTAACAGATGCCTATGCCAATCTCAGTGTTTTAGCACTGAAGGTAATACAATTGTCAGAGGCAATAAATCCATTCAGAATATTTTTTCCCCTCATGTATATTCTTTAACATGTTTCACAAGCCTTGAATAGTGATTTCTTGGAATTGGGGTGGTTGTACCGTGGCGGAAATGTCAGCCACGGAAAGGACTGCATGAGAAATTTACGATATACATAAATGTTTGTACATTTCTCATGCAGATATTCAATTAAAACAACCCCAAAACCTAACTCCCACCCACACCCCCTACTTACCTTTCACCTCGAAGCACAGTGTCCCAGAGACGCTGGTTCCCTTTCACTTCTGTGATCGGGAACCGGTGCTGCTGCGTCCTTTTCTTTTTTTTTCCTCTCCGGGCAGCAGCAGGTGTTTCTCCTGAAACCCTGCTCACTATACTGCAAAGTATGGTGAGCGGGGTACACCCCTGCAGACTTTCTTTTTCAGGTCTGCTGCAGGGTTGTCCCCCGCAATCCCCGCTCACTATACTGTTCAGTATAGTGAGAGGTAGTTGTGGGGGAAATCCCTGCAGCCTTTGTTTTTCTTTTTTACCTACCCCACCAAAACATACATACCACAAAGGGTTCAAACTTTTGTAGTTCGAATTTTGGATGGCATGTATTTTAGGTCTTTTGGTGGGTTAGGTAAATTGGATTCGGTCATTTCGGCCGAATTCATTTCTTGTTTTCCGCTCCATTTAAATCTGCCTTCCCACTTATCTGAGGGAAGAAGAAGAATGTGTAGCCTTTTCCTTTGCAGAAGATGTTACATTTCGGTAGAATCAAGTTCCATCTCAGGGAAAAAAACATTAATAAAAAAATAAAAAAGTAGGACTCATGAACATGAAGATGGCTGCATGGGTGGGGCTAGATACTAGACGAGGTGTCTAGTCAAAGGATCGAAAACAATACTAGACGTTCCATTTGCCTGGCCTGGGCCAAACACACCCAAAAGGACAGTGATTGACTACAATGTAATACTGAGGTCACAGAGGATTCCAAAGGATTCCCCTCCTGACGACGAAGCATATTCAAAGCATGTAAATCCAAGAAAGATCCAATGCTGGAGAAACGGTTGGAGACCTAATGTGATTATGCTCAGACCCATTCCCATCTCACATGGCCCTATCCTCAAAGGCACATCACTCTCAATCAACCGTCCTACATGCAGATCTCTGTACACTAAGGAACTTGCCACCGTAAACGCCACCTGCCCACATGCAGTGCCATACCTTTCATCCGCCCAATCCCAAAACTCAATGCATAGTACCCACTGTATTGCCACACGCCAAATGCACATTCTTAACATGCCATACACATACAATACACCATTCACCCCTTAGGACATTCCCACCTTTAAATCGGCATGGAAACACTGCATTCCATCCATCCATCCATCCATCCATCCATCCATCCATCCATCCATCCATCCATCCATCCATCCATCGGCAGGTGTGGCCTTTACCTTCACACTACTCTATCGACCATAGATACCTGGGAAGAGAAGAAATGTAGGGGTACATAGCCTGCAAAGTGAGGTGAGGATGGGAAATGGAAAATTGTGAAAACGGTAAATCTCCCCTTCCTTCTGCTTACTTATCAAACGTGGGGAAGCTTGGAAAGAAAGTGAAAACTAACATAAAACACTTTATCAAAGCAAAAGGATTGTTTAAGAGAGGAACGGCGTGGTCTAGTGGCTTCACCACTTACAAAAAATTGTGTGATCTTGGGATAATCACCTTTGCTCTATGTATTCCCATTTTCTTATTTACCAAACGTGATAGCTTAAACAAACTGAACAATGCTGGACAGTTTTTCCTCTCTTTTACAAACCAGAAAAGAGGAGCAGAATTAAAGAATGACCACCCGAGGGCTGAAACCCACCAGTGCCCAACACTAAAATGGCTACATTCATATGAATTCCAGAACCAGCACAAAGAAAGTGAGCCAGCAAACAAAGCTTATTTGGTGTGAAGGCATCATGAGGTCAACACAGACAACAGGTTCTTGTTTGGTTCACAAAGGTCTTTATTAACTAAAGGTCAGGGTGGGGTAAGGCCTAATTTGCCCTATGCTAAGGTGGGATTTCCCTAACTAAAGAAAACTAAGTATAGTCTCATCTCAGTCAGGAAATCCAAAACAAAGGTCTGTGTTCAAAACCTATACTTGTCAGAACTTTTTCCAGCTCTTGGCTTGTAATCAGATTCCCCTTCCCCAGGCTCAACATAGTTCACAAGACACTGGAGACTTCCTCAAAAGTTCAAACCCTCCTGTTTTCTCTAAATAGTGCAGTTCCTTAGGACTCTTCGCAGTTATTTTGGTACGGATTCTTTTCACTAATTCAAAAGCACAGGTTGCTGCAAAATAAACTTCTTGATGGATACTTTCAATGGCTTCTTTATGCAGGGTGTTAGGTAGAATTCTCGAAAATGTGTCAATTCCTTACAATTTAGAGACCCCCAGCAACTTTGCTGGATTTTGAGGACTTGATTTTTTTAACTGGAGAGTGTGTGGCCCTTTTTCCGCCATTCTCTCATGTAGTTTAATGCGATTTTATAAACTATTTCTTTTGGTTATGGAGTCTAACAAACTCCATAGGCATCAACCTTTACAATTGTGTCACAAATCACCTTCAGTGTGGTGACACAGGAAAGTCTTCCAGATTTCCCAAGGTTTAAATACCTTCTCTGGGATCAACTACTGTTTTTCAGAGCAGTAAAGTGAAATTGACTTTACTAAGCATTGTAACTTTCTAGACCCAGCACACACTATTTTACAATAGAGTGCTGGAGGGGTTACTTAGTATCGTAGGTAACATGTATTATGTTACCCTTTATTCACTGAATGGCTGGTGGCAATGGTTTTCATTATGAACCACTGTGGTTTGCATTTACTGCGACCGTTCGCAGCTCTGGTAAAGCAACCACGGGAGCCATCTTTTTCAAAATGGCACAGAGCCCTCTTGGATAAAATGGCCCCCGGTCTTCTTTTTACACCATGTCTTTGTGGAAAGGTCCTTCTTGAGAGTTTCTCTGCGCGCCAAACCAGATTTGGTCTCTTTGTTCATTTTGCCTTTGCCGGGGTTTCTGAGAGAAACCCACCTCTGGCTCCAGAGTGTCTGGGGTAGGCAGAAAGTGAGGGAGGTGCCAGAAACTCCCTGTGCTTAGTCTCCTAGGAGACCTAAATGCACTCTGTGGTGATTGGCTGGCCGACTGTCCGGTAAGGACAGCCACCCGCTGGGTGAGTGACAGCTAGGCTGGAATTAATGGGAGAGAACTGAATACAAGGCAAGTCTTTTGGCTTGGAAGGCAGAGTCGACCACTGGACAAAGGAACTGAAGAAGAGCTTGAAGAGGATGCCTGCTGCAACTCCTGGACTGTTGGTATGCCCAGTGAAGCCCTGCTGCAGTGCCAACTTGCCAAGTTTCCAGCGACAGAAGCCCCTGCAAGACGACTTCTCCCTTTGCATTGGTGGGACCAATCAACTCCAAAGTAAGCCACCTGGACATCCATCTCGGAGCTGGTTGATTTTCCTCAGAGTTGCTGCAGCAAACCGAATAGCCAGGGAGAGTAACACCAGATTATGTGCGTTGCTTTTAAGCTGGCCAAAAAGCTTTTGGAAGATTATCCGGACTCCCACGAAGCAGAACTGACCAAGCCTGAGCCCCCTCAGCAGAGTGCGGGACCCCAGAAGCAAGGAAAGTGCACCTTGACAGCCAAGAACCGCGCGTGTTGCTACGCGAAACAGCCACTGAAAGTGAAGTTGCCGGTTGGCAGTTTTTGACAGTGCAGGAGTCCCCCGACGTCCTCCCTCTTGTCCCAACGACTGAGGACCAGGTACAGTGAGATCTGCAGAGCTGCACAGGAACAGAAGTAATCAGCTGCATCCAAGGTACTGTAAAACAAGTCTAAGAGAACTTAACTCTTACTGTGGAAGTGCTTGTAACTTCTGCAACTCACAAGTCTAATCAGCTTGTGGCCCTACATTTGATTCTTCTTTTTTTTATCAAAGACTCCTAAGAACTTTTGAAAAACTTTTCCATTTACTTACCTGAAGTGCTGCATCATATACAAAGACTTTTGCCCATTGACTTTGGCTTAGCCTATTGAATTGAATGACTCTTCTATTGCAATCTAAAAGTATTTGCCCTGCTTAAGAATATTGATGATCTCTTATGTTCTAATAACCTTTGCCTTTTACCAACTTTTAAGAGTGTTCTGAATGCCAACAGTAAGATATTAATGTCCCCAGCACCCTTTTATTGAAGTCACATTTGGGTGTAGGTTGTGTCTGCGGGCCATCCCAAAAGGGGCTTGCCTGATTCAGAAACTCAGAGTGTACAGTATTGAAGTGTATTTCTGTGTTACTAGTATATTGCTCCCTTCTAAAGAAGGCTTTATAACTGACTGATTAATTCATAACTGTTTATGCAAGAAACCTTGAGTGTAAGAGTTTATTTAAATACCTGTAACTGTGAACCGTTGTGCACCTCTACTACAGCTCACATTTCCCCTCTTGCGATAAGCCTGGCTGCTCAACACGCTACCAAAACTGTGTAGTACAAGCTTATACCAAAGGTTGTGTTGCCTATACCTGTAGTCTTAGTTGTAGTGTTCCCAGAGGGTACTGCATTCAAACTTTGCCTAACACAAGGCCCTCGGTCTTGGCACAGTTGTCAGACCACACGGTCAACCCATTACAGGTCACACAACCAATACCCCTTTCTTAGCTGCTTTCCATCAACACGGTTTCCATGCAGCCCCCCCCCTCGCTCTAGGCGCAGTTTTTGGATCACACAGTCCACCCATTACAGGTCATGCAATAGAGATCCCCTTCTTGGATTCTCCTGGGTCTTGCCAACGCTTGCTGAATCTTAACATACATTAGCTTGAACTCTATTGGCTCTGGCCAATGCTGGATTTTCCTTTTACAACTTTGGCTTTGCTAGCACTTGTTTCTCAGGTAATACCATTCCTTGTATTTTGACTATTGCCAATACTTGGTTTCTCATAATATGCATGCAAATCGGTGTTCAATTAGCTTTGCTAGCACTGGATTCTCATACCATACCCTTCTGGGCGTTTACTTGACTTTGTCAATGCTTGTGTTTCACAAAATACAGTACCTAGTATCCGTTAATATCACAACCGTTCTTTCACTCAAGAGTGCTCAAAAGTTGATTTTCTCTGCTCGGCATTCTAAAGTGTTTATGACTTTCAGTTAGTTTGTTATTTAAAAGTACTTGTAATTGCTCTATGTGATACTGGATAGCACTTTTAAAGGTTTTCGTTCGGCATTCAAAAGCCTGCATTACCAGTCAGAGCAAACATCATTGCGAGGTCTCTGCCACCACATGTCTCTGCGTTCCCATGTGTTACCTCTTCCAGCGGCTCTTTGTGGCGCGCCTCCCCAGCGATGTTCCACCTACTGCGACTGCTTCGCTTGGTCACGCTGGTCTGCCTCTCGCTGCTGGCTTCCAGCACAGCTTGGCGTCGTTTCCTGCTGCATAAATTCTGCATCTGCACACAGGTCTCGAGGGCTTCTCTTGCCGCACTGCTGACCTGGAGTTGCTGCCTCGGCCTCCACAGCAGACCCTGCTTTCACAGCTGACCCTGCTTTGAAAGTTCCCACCCCCATGATTATCCAAAAAAAGAATAGACCGTTCACCACCACAGAGGTAGTCCTGAATTACTTGTGTTGTCCTCCGCCTTGTCTCAGTACTTGGCTGGGTTGATATGTGTCTGCATTAACAAATTGAGGATGTGTTTTTCCAGTTATCCTCTTCTTCGTCCCAGTAGCATACTGGTGTGTTTTGGGGACGGTTTTAGGGGAAGCACAGGGAAAGGCCAAACAAAAGCTTATAAAGGCTTGAGGGATGGAGGGTTTGTTGAATAAAGGAAAGGATCTCGCCGAATGATATTCTCTCCCCACTCCCCAGGTCTCCTCCTTCCAGGTGATCCTCCCTTGAATATCCACCCCCAGGGTCGGAATCCAAAAGCGATGGCTTTTCCCTAGCCACCGGAGAGGAGGCTACAGGGGGGGGGGGGAAAGAAGTGAGGACGCCCCCAGGTTCCTCATAGTGACCACCAGTCATGCTGCATACTGCTCTCCAGCACCAGTGTGCACAGAGCACTAAGCTCTGCACCAGACCGATTACAACAAAGACCTGCGGCAGGGCTGATTCCATCTGATTGTTTTTCACTTACTTTAGGGCAATCACCTAACCGCAGCTCCCCAACACGAACCGGGACATACTGCTATGTGGGCAGACATTGTGCAGCAGGACAACCCCACATGGGGAAATGGGTGGTGTTTAATACGCTATTTGTAAACTCCAATGACGAACACCTCCATGGTGCATAAGACAGGACAGATTGGTCAGGGTCAGTAACTCAATGGGAGAAGAAGGGGGAGGATAAGAGGCAACTAGAAACAGGAAGTTGTGGGTTGTTCAGGTGAGGTTAGAGGAGTAAGAGGTGGCAGACAGCGCTAGGAAGTGCGGCAGAGTAGGATGCGGAGGCGAATTGGTGAAGAGGTGTGGAATTGTTTGGTGAGAGCATGTGGTACTGTGTGGTGAGAAGGTGTGCAAGGTGTGCAAGAGAAAGTTAGAAAGTGTTGCGAGAGTGGAAAGTGACCATCAGTGCAAAATGAGGGTGACTGGGAAGAAGGTGGGGTGGAGGAGGGAGTAGGGGTGGAGGAGGGAGTAGTAGCGTGGAGGCGGGAGTAGTCGCATGTAAGGGTGGAGGCACGTATCAGTAGGATAGAGAGCGAGAGAGACATCGGATGGACACTGGAGGAGTACACAAGGATAAAGAACGTGGGTGGAGTTGGATGCAGGAGAGGAGCAAGAAGAAAAGAGCAGTCCAAGAAAGGTAGAGGAACACCAGGCTGTGAGGAGACCACCGAATCGGGCAGCCTGTCTGAAAGGCACAACCGTATGATCCCTTTAGTTACCAACATCGATCTAGAGATTAGACTCTAGGTGTAAATAATCCTCAAATACTAACTTGGGGAATAGGGACATCTCGGATAGATTTGAAAACACTGCAACTAGACAGGAAAGCGAAGGTCAGCCCTAGCGTTGTGATGAAGAAATCCATTAGAACCCTTGAACCTTCTGTGAGAGTGGGAGTGATCTTTAAGCCAACTGTGACGCTGATCTTGAAGAAATCGCCGTCCCCCTGTTTTCCTTTCATTTTTCTAATTCACGAGTACTTAGAAAGATACTGAATTTAATATTAACTAAAAATAAAGCTTGAAAAATGAGAAATAAACTGAATTCCAGTTTGCCAAGAATATTATTCCAAAGCAATGGAGAGCAGAAGAAGCAGTGCTCCAGATAGAATTTTGTAGTGAGTATTTTACTCACTGTTTTTTGAAGTTCGGAGTAAAATTATTTTTAGGGAGTAAAAACATAAGTGTCATTTCACATGGGAGTATTTAATAGGCTAGAACAAATGTGTTTTTACTGTATAGCAGTAATATTTTGTTATGCACAATAAAAAGATACATTTTTACCACTTGGATCAGGCAGTAATAATAGTGTTTCATCCTCTAGCACTACTGGCCCAAACATATTCATGGAGCTGTGTGGGTGAAAGCATAGGGACAGGCTGCTTTTCCTAAACGTCGATTTCCTATTTTCATTGGGAGTACTTTTACTACCTATTTTTAGGGTGTAAAATTGGCCGAGGCAACCCTTCATATCGCCGAGCGAAAAAGTGTTGTTCAGTGGCAAAATTACATGTTGTAACCAGAAGGTCTGGATTATAATAATGGATTTGAATGTTTTTGATATAACAGTAGGTACTGCTATGTTGCTATTTAGAAGCACTGAACTGCAGTCCAACCCTTGGATTAAACCAGTAGGATTACTCCCATGTTAAAAGTCAGTATGCCTTTGAGTATTACTATAGTTCATAGTGAAATGGTCATTTCATTTTCCACGATAATGAAGAAATTCAAATAAAATATTGTTATATACTAAAATGACTCGCTTTGGTAGTTCAGACGGTCGGTCCATTACCAATCCCAGTTTATTAACATGCTGGAGCCCAGTTACACTGACTGAACATTGGAGTGCAGAATTTGATCTTGTTCGGTCATTGAATGGTCAAGGGCTGAGTGATAACAGGTTTGCAACCCGTCATTTTTGTGAGACGTCGTCACTGGTTCTAACTCCAGTACTCCTACTTTTCCTAAATGGCGAGATCCGAGGAAAATGCAATGCCCCATCTGCTTTAGTTCTCATCTGACATATGCTGGCATGCTTGAAAGACAGAACATGTGCATAAAGTGCTATATTAAATCAAAATTCTTTGCAAGGAGAGGAAATGGAGAAGATGTGGAGAAGTGACACACTGGACTTTGGAAACAGAATAAACGGACCCCAACCTTGCCTTCTGCACTGGATCATAAAGGCTTAAGCATAGGACAATCACCGTTCCTTCTGCTTCAATTTCCTTCACTGCCATTTACTCTACAATATGAAATAAAATGTCTTCAATGGAAATTAGGTACTTTAAACTTTCCATATTTGAAAAGGTGATTAGGTTGACATAGCTTTCCTTTTGCATCTTTCACCGTCTTCAAGCAGGACGATACATGCAAAGAGCATACTCATTACAACGGGTGTTAACAAAACTGCCTATTGGTTTATTTGACTAAGCTCAGACAATGTGCGATTTTACTTATGCCTGGCATGCGCCAATTTAAAGCCATTAATCAAAAGGTTTTTTAAAAAACTTTGTCATGTTATTAATCACATTTCTCAGTAATTAGCATTTACAGTGTACAGCATTCCCGATAGCAAACAGACATTTAGATATTTTGTACATTTGTCCCATTTACTACATTCGTTGCCCGCACTCTTATTTCTCATACCGTTCTTAGTAACATGACCATTGTTATCAAAATGTTTAACTTCCCCAACTTTACCAGCTCTCTCATTCATACCTCCCACCCTGCAGGTTCGTCATGCGTTAGCCGTTGAACACCCATCTCCCCCCACCCCTCCCAACCACCCTCAGCATCATCCCCAACCATGTTTCTCCCATAACTTTTGGAACCTTCCCGAGGTGCGTATGCTGCAGCTTTCATGTCTGCCACAACTGATCGCCACCGTCCGGACGTTAACTCACACTTATGTATCAGTGCCACCCATTTACATCTCTTATCAACAAATATAAAGGATATGAGAGTTTAAATCATTCAGTCTGCTGGGTCTCTCCTCTCATCGTCGGGTCGTGGGCTCCTGTTCTGGTCTGCACCATGGTCACGGGGGTAATGGAAGCGAGGCTTCAATGTAGCCCATAGCTGCCATAGGGTTCTCAAAAAAGTGTGCTCTGCCTCGGTCTCGAATCCGCATTTTAGCCGGGAAAATCGGAGCGTATTGGATTTGGCGTAAGTGGAGTGGTCTTTTCTCCTGCTCATAGGATCTCCTTTGGGCCTGCACTCCTGCAGCAAAGTCAGGATAAATGTGGATGTTTTTTCCCCCTCGTAGTGTAACGTTACCATTTCTCTGGACATTTTAAGGATTGAGTCTATGTCTCTATAGTTTAGCAGCCTGGTGATGGTGCGGGGTGCCTGGTTTGGGCATCGGAGTTAGGGTGCGATGGGCTCTCTCCACCACGAAATGATCAGAAAATGATGCTTTGCCAAACAAGGATTTTAGGAGGGCTTCGACACAGACTTCCATTTGACCTTTACACAAGGAATCAGAAACTACAACTTCTCGGATATTGTTCCTTCTGGATCTAGACTCTAGATCCTCACACTTGCCACGCATTTTGGAGAGTTCTCCTTTTAATTGTGATATGTTGTGGTCATGTTGGTCAATTTTATCTTCGGTCACGCTTATCCTGGCCTTGGTTTCTGTGATCCGAGCACTTTCCTTATCAAATTTCACCTTGAGCGACCCAATGTTGGCCACTATGTCATCCAATTTAACATTCACGGATTACAAATCCTGTCTGCATAGTGGCTAGTAAATTATCTTCTTTAGGGTTCCCCATAGATGCAGATCGGGCCTCTCCAACCGATTAGGTCATCCCCGTTACTGATAGGGTCCGAGAGCTCACAAATGAGTCCATCGGACCATCCTTCTTGGTGTCTGTACCCTTTGTCATTATCATTGGGTTGCTATGTGTCTGGCACCTCATGGGCCGTGTGGATCTTTGCAAGGGGTAGTTGAGCTTCCAAGGGCCAGCTGTCCAGCCAGTGGGGAGCTATCTGTTTATTGTCCTGCAGTAGCGGTATTCACTGCAGTGTGTTTGCTTCGCTCTCTCCTTTGTACCAAGAATTTGTAGTCTAGTTGGTGACCAAGCCGTTCCACTCCGTTTATCAGATGTTACCTTATCCACCGTCCCTCGGGCCCCCAGCAGGGCGAAGAGATCTCCTTCTTGGACCAGTGCAAGCTGTGACTGTCCTGTCTTGGGGGGAGTGGGGAGGGTTTGCTTTGGGATTATGGTCAGATTGTGTCGTTCGGTAGTACAGTGGTGTCCCCCACAGGCCGGGTTATAATCGAGTGGTATGCCTACGGAGAAGTTTATACAGATTCAGTGTCCTGGGGGCCTAACTCCAGTGGTCTCGGAAGCAAAGTGGGGAGAGTAGGTCAAAAGGCCCACTTAGCTGCTCTTGCGAGAAACCAAGTGCCACCAGCTAGGTACCTGTATCCGCAGCGCAATCCGTGGTGTTTATGTTCTTTTAGCCTGAACTGAAAGTCCTCACCACAGTTTCTTATAGGAGTTCGGCATACATGTCACTGCATATAGTGGGATGGATTGTGTTCTCCGACGTTATTAAAGGGTCTATTACAAATACTTAGGATCAGGTGATGGTCTTTCTGTAGTGTGTTCCTGCTTTTTCGTTGGTTATGTTATTAACTAGTTGCAGGCCCGTACGGCATCAAGCGACCCCCCCACTTCCGCGGGTCTCAGTAGCCTCTAATCATGCAGACCAGGTTTGCACCACTCCACGTGCACCAGGATATATTACAGTCACCTAGTAGTTGGTTTTTGCTGTGTGCGCGGAGTAGTGCACACGTGGGGGTGCTGTGGGCTGCCCTTTTGTTATTGGGGTACTAGTAGCCTCACCCCGTGGCCAAGCAAATAGGAAGGGAGGGGGGTATGCAAGGGAGGGGGGTTATGTCTTACCCGCCGTGTCCTTCCTATGGCACCGGATGGAGCACATAGAGGATCTCCGTCATGGGGCTGCAGGGCCAGTACCACGCTGTCAGCCGCCTCCGAGCTTGATGGTGCAGCTCCAGGAGGCGGGCGTAGGTTGGAGAGCAAACTCTTTGCCGAGTCCGGCGAATGTTGTTACGAGTGCCATTCAGCAGTTCTCTGCTTCATACGTCCAGCGTTACACAGGCACCGGCCATGGCGTCTCAGCCTGGACCTCACATAAGTCGGTCTCAAGTGTGAAGGCTGCCGAGTCTGTCCCCGGGTCTTACGTTGGGCTAGGCAAGCTCGTCCGATGTGAGGCGCCCAGCTGTATAGCAGCGGGGCTGGGGAGGTAGGGGCCAGGGGCTTTTAGGTCTTGCCGCCCGCAAGCGGTCGGGGCTCTCCACATTGGAAAACTCAGTGTCCAATCCGGACAGTGTAAGTGGTTCTCCCCCTTCGTAAGGTCTCCTGTAGGAGTAACCGTGGCTGTTGCTGTGGAGTGAAGCACACAGAAGCTGTATCACATGGCGTGTTTGTTTTATTACTTGTATTGCGCGCCAGACCCAAGGGTATCAGGGCGCATTGCATAAGGAAACTTACAGCTTGGTTACATAACAGTTTAAGCACATACAGATACAATAAATATACATAACAGAGCAAAGCAAAAGGGTACATGTTATTAGAGAATGGGCACAGTACATACCCAATCGGGGCAGTAAAAACTGAGGGGCAGGAAAGTATGTACAGCGATACAGGTTGGTCAGGTGGGGTGGACAGATCGTTGGTCATAGGCAGGTAGAAATCTTGTCTGAGTCTGATCCACCTTATGAGGTTCTGACGGAATGTAAAACATTGTTGATCTTTATGCAGAGTAGACGGTAGGGAGTTCCAAAGTTGGGCTGCTTTGACCTGGAAGCTGCATCCTCGGACTCTGGAAAGTTTAAATCTAGGTAGTGAAATGCCGTTGGATTTGGAGGATCTGGTGGATCTTGTCGGACTTATTCTAGTGAATCTCTCGGATAGATAGCATGGTGCCGCATTGTTTAGACATTTATATACAAGTGAAGCCACTTTTAGCTGGATTTTCTCGTGGGTCGAGAGCCGTTATCTGCTCTTCTGATTTAAGAAATGTGGGCTCTCCTGGATATACCTAGTGCTGCTCTAAGAGCGTTATTCTGGAGGAGTTGGATTCTTTTGATGGTTTCCTTATTGGCCCCAATGTAAAGAGAGTTGCAATAATCCCACGATAATAATCTCAGTCTCATCATTCAGTCATAGTCCGTGGGTGTATAAAAATATAAGGGAAGCCTGATTAACGTCTATGGTCCTCCAGGCGGTTCAACAATAGGATAGGGGGAGGGTGGACCAACTAGACCAAAGATGACAGCTGACTTTCTTAAATCAAAGTAGCATCATATTTAATGTACAATTAAAAACGCAATTATGCAGAAAGAGTTAGCGAATTAGGCTCGATGTACAAAAAACCACATCCCTCCATATACTATTCATTCATAACTTACAAAAGGCATTCATCATGCTGTAAGGACATGAGCCTTAGTAATATGTCTAGGGTTACAGCTTTGTTTATATGCTCCCATTGTTTACTAATACTCACTATTATCTTTTTGTTCTTATGAGAACAGCTCAGCAAGGTGTATGTCAGACTGGACTGTCCACATGTTTAAGTTCGCGATATGTAGGCCGGCAGGACAGGAAAAAAACCATGGAGGAAAAAAGTCACCTTCTTTGTCGCATAACCCCAGTGGAAACTAGAGGTTACTCAATACTAAAATTCGCTTACTTTCAATGGCCGCCAGCTTGACTTGGTAGCTGTTGATGTACGAGCGCATATACGCGTAGTCAGGCTGTGGCTAAGGGCTGGAAGAATAGAAGGACAGCGTAAGTGGCGGTCCTGTTCAAACAGCATGGAATGCCTAGTAAAAGCGTGCGATAGCAGGGTTAATCCATCTTACCTTCTGCCAATTGATTTGTGGCGCCGGCTGTAGAGGTCCGTGCTTGTGACCTGCGTCTGGTGTCTGGAAAGGTGCATCTGCCGTTGCTAGGGATACATGAGTGTGCGTCTCGGATTGGATGCTGATCCATATCACATGTACACATAGAATTATGGGTAATGTAGCCCTGATGAAAATGACTTGTGCACGAAGTGCGGGTGGCGTTTTCACCTCACGTTTGCGTAATGTCACGGGATCCTTGGGATGATTCTGCTTATACTGTTGGTGACTGTTGCCCTATTGTCACACTTGGTTTAGTAGCCCATCTGCGTTACATGTCCACAAGTAATTGTGGGCCATTTAGTTCTCATAGGGAGTGGCTCACAGAACCTCATAGTGCAGATGAAATTTCCTTAGGCCTGATTAAGTCGGGGTACGTATAATCCTGCGGGGTTGTAGATATACCGATATGCATTTGCATGCCTCCTCAAACTGCTGGGTCCACGGTCCTGTAATAGGAATCGCACACCAGACAAACACCTTGTTGATCATTTCTGCAAAAACAATCATAAAGACACAGAAATGAAACGGTTTGTATTACAAACCATACACACACAAACCAGAGGCGGCGACATAGCAAGTGCCCTGCACCGTCTAGAGCAAAAACTTATCTATTCTTTAGACACAGTAAAGCAAGGTTTGAACATTTGAACATTTTAGTAGAATGGAATGTATTAAACAGCAAATAATGTAACAGACTGGATGGTCATTCCGTAAAAAACAACACCACATCACTTGTAAGTTATGTTGAGGACCCATAAGAATGACATTGTGCCATTTAAGTATGTATTCTTTTCCCCGCCCATGGACCAAACAGTTTGAGGAGGTATGCAAATACATATCAGTATATCTACAACCCCGCAGGATTATGCGTACCCAGACCTAATCAGGCCTAAGGAAATGTCATCCGCACTGTGAGGTTCTGTGAGCCACTCCCCATTAGGACTACATGGCCCAGAATTACTTGTGGACATGTAACGCTGATCAGCTACTAAACGAAGCGTGACATTAGAGCAACAGTATGAGCATAATCATCCCAAGGATCCCATGACATTACGTAAAGTTGAGTTGAAAACACCACCCGCACTTCGTGCACAAGTAATTTTCATCAGGACTACATTGCCCACAATTCCATATGTATACGCAATATGGATCGGCATTCAATCAGGGCAGCAACATAACATAATTCCAAGGATCCCGTGACATTACATGAATGCCGGGAATCCTTCGAGTTCGGGTGAGAACGTCACCTGCACCCTGTGCACGAGTCATTTTCATCAGGACTACATTATCCATAATTCTATGCGTACACGTGATATGGATCAGCATCCAATCCGAGAGGCGCACTTATGTATCCCTAGCAATGGCAGATACACCGTTCCAGACACCAGATGCAGGTCACAAGTATGGACCTCTGCAGCCGGCGCCACAGATCAATTGGCAGAAGTTAAGATGGATTAACCCTGCCATCGCACGCTTTTACTGGCCATTCTATGCCGTTTGAACCGGACCGCCACTTACGCTGTCCTTCTATTCTTCCAGCCCTTAGCCACAGCCTGACGACGCATATATGCGCTCGTACAGTAACCGCTACCAAGTCAAACTGGCGGCCATTGAAAGTAAGAGAATGTTTGTATTGAGTAACATGAAGTCTCCATTGAGGGAACTCAACCGAAACACATGTCGACAACAGTTTTCTACCCCTGAACATGGACAGAGGGTCACATTGCAAAATAAGAGTGTTAAACTGACATTTGTTTGACTATAATTTGTGATATCAATGTTATATCACCAGTTTGTCCTAATGTATGCGAGTATGATGAATGCCTTTGTAAATTATGAATGAATGGTATATGGAGGGATGTGTTTTTTTTTGTACATTGAGGCTAATTCACTAACCTTCTGCATAATTGTGTTTGTACATTATTTCTTAAATCATAGTAGCATCATATTTAATAAGCGGTCATCTTTGGTCTAGTTGGTCCACCCTCCCCCTATCCTACAGTCCGTGGGAGGCCATCCATGACTGAATGATGAGATACACCCTGTTCAACAAGGCCAAATCCTTGTCATAATCACCAGTAAGTGGTAGGAGAATCGGATTATCATCTGCATAATTCGTGTAGGTGATACCAAGAAGGTCCAGAACATCGAAAACTGGCTTCTTGAAGAGGTTATATAGGGTGGGAGAAACACAAGATCCCTGGGGCACTCCGCATGTAATGGGGATAGAATCTGCCGCCGCAGTTGTGGGAAAAGACTCTCATGGTGCTATTATTAAGAAAGGATTGAATCCATGCTATGGCTTCTTCAGAGAAGTGAGCAGTCACGTCCAGGTGCCTTCATAGGACCTTGTGGTCAACAAGGTCGAATGCAGCTGATTGGTCCATAAGGAGGAGTAAGGCTGATTTCCCTTTATCCCTGAGCTCGTCGATCTGTGCCTTTAGGTCTATTAAGGCTGTTTCGGTCCTGTGCTGGGGTCGGAAACCAGACTGACGTGCTCTTAGCAGGTGGTTGGTTTCTAGGTGTTTTTGTATTTGTGAGTACGCCATTTTATCTATGATTTTTTATAAGAAAGGGCACTGTTGTAATTGGGCGATAATAAGTAGGTATGGCCGGGTCTAGTGTCTGTTTTTTGAGTAAGGGGAGTACCCAGGATTCTTTTAGGTTACCTGGTATGGACCACGTGGCGAATGAGGCATTAATACGTTTCGAAATGAAGGGAGCCAAGGCTCTGGCTGCATCCTTTATCAGTTGGGCTGGGCATTGGCCTCCCTGATAATTGGAGGGTTTGAGTGATAGTATAATTTTTACTGTCTCAATGATGGACACTTTGGAGAACTTAAAGCAAGGGGGGGTAGGTGGTTTTTAGGAGGTGTAGTGGGAATTTTAGGCGTAGTATCTGGGCTAAGTGGCGCCTTTTTCTTGGCAATTTTGGATTGGAGAGTTGTGACTTTATAGGCCAAAGCTTGCATACACCATAATTTATCTTTAACACAATTGTCTGCCACTGGGATGGGCGATTCTATTTCTTTCAAGATGATAAAGAGTTCCTTCAAGCTTGAGTTGGCTTGGGATATTCTAGTGTTGTAAATTTCCCATTTTGCCAGCAGTATTTTCTTTTTGTAGAGGACAGATATATCCCCGAGAATGATTTTATTTTCATCAGAAGGTTGTAATCTCCATGCAACCTCGCATTGTCTTTTTTTAGTACAAAGTGTTTTCAGGTGCGGTGTGTACCAGGAGTTGAGATGGGCTTTGGGTTTGCTTTATCTCATTTTAAGCGGCGCAATTGAATCAAGTGCGGTGGACATAATCATACTGTACCAATTCACCAAAGCTTCGGGGCCCAGGTTATCTGGCAGCAAATTGAGTTTAGGGAGGATCAATGGGAGTAGATTGTCCGGGGTGATTTTTTTTTGTTCCTTGTCGGAATGGGCGGTGCCAGCTGGGAGGTAGTGGAGGTAGGTCTATTAGTTGCTAGCGCAAATGTTATAAGGTTGTGTGTAAGGCTCTGCGTTTGGCTCCTCCCCCTTTGCGGCCCTCGAAGCTCCGCTCTTTCTCCTGCTCCAATGCCTCACCACCTGGATCTCGCAGGTGGCTCGTCCTCCCAGTTAACGCTCTTTCTTCGCGGTAGATTTCTTGGCCGTCGCAGGTCGGATGTTCACCAGAGTTGGACAAAGCAATCTTCTACCCTTCACAGATGAGGATTTCTTCCGTCTGTCACCGGGTGCCTCCGGTGCGGATAGATTCCCGTTACGATTTGGCCCGGATCGGAGCTCCTCAATCAGGCAGCCATTACGTGACTGCGCAACTGTCAGAATCCACCTATTCATGCAACCAGGCTGCTTTGTGCAAGGAGAAGAACGTCTCCATGCACCATGGCATGATCCACGCCAGGGAGATCACGCGCTCGACTTAATCTACAGATTTTCTCCTCATACACGGAAAGCACAGTTTCTTTTGCTGTGGGGGTTGCCATAGAAACTGGGGAAGCCATGGCATGCGCGTCACAGAGCCAGAGCGATAATACACGACTGTGCCGATCACGTGACACAGAGGACTTAAGACTGCCCGCTCCCATAATCCGGCGCTTCCGATTGAAGTTGTTTTCCGGCACCCCTTCTGAACTCTCGTCTTGTTTTGATCTCCTGCTACTGACCCGTATCCGTTATCTGGACCCTGCTTTTGCCCACTCCATCTGTGCTGTGTATGCTACGAACGGTATTTGCCCCTGCCTGCTATGCTCCACGTTTTTGTACCTCGCTGCTCACCCAATGCCGACTACGGATTTTGCCTTTTGGAACGCTTTGCCTCCTTCCTGCATACGGAACTGCCTGCACGTTACCGAACCTTCCTTTCTTACTGGGATTCCAATGCCGCTTCACGTCAGTCTCATCTGTGGACTACCTCTGTGCTTCAATTACCTTCCGTGCACGGACTCGAGACTTCCTAAAATGTACTCACCTGGAAGGTTAGGTGTCCTTGTGCCGTCGAGTTAGGTAATTGGACTTTGCATTCCGCTTGTAGATTATTGGGACATTGCAGAACTTCCACCTGCCTATTTACATACGCCTGGTAAGAAAGACTCTTACCGTCCATAGTCCTTACTATTTCCATCACTTACGCTTATTGGGCTCTACTCTGATTCTAGGCATAACTTATCCTGGGAAGAACTAGGGGAATCTGCTGTACAACTACCACGCCTGCTCTTACCACACAGCACCCATTTAAGGAACCCCTCTGCTTGAATAGAGGTTAGCCTAACCTGGTTTTGTCTTGTCCTCTGCTTGTGCTTACCTGTGCCGAACGTTACACCAGTGTTTCTTGTTTTGCAGCCGGTGGTGTGTGTCCTCAGTCTTCCAGACACCTCTGATTGTTATTTCAGAAACAGAGGGGTACATTGGTGGGAAGTACTAGTCGTCAACTTGAACAAGTTCAGCTGCCATCCTTTGCCTTCAGCTTGGGATTCCGCCTATCATGTTGAGAGGCAGAATAGGGGGTGAATCCTAACAGCAACAGCACCCCCCCCCCCTGTAATCCAAATGTTTTACAGCAATATATGTTTCTCGATGTGTCAAATTTCCCACAAACCCAGTACCCTGGTTGGGTGGTCTGGTCTCAGGTTGTCATGCCCCGACCCTGCCCTGGTGTGGATTTTCTTAGCCAGTCTGTTAAAAACTGTATGTGCGTAGAGGCCTTGTGCATCTGCTGGCTGACCAGCTCTCGAGTTACTCATCCTACATCTGCTTGGCCTCTGTACTTTTATGTGTGACCTCTGCACCCATGTAAAGGGAGCAGAGTGTGCAGACACTGTCGGACGTGTAAGAGCACCATTCCAGCACCCTCAATGGAGCAGGAGATTGATTGGTTGTAATGTGACAGTGCCGTACAGGGGGTAAAGGAAGAGGACCAGGGTATCCTCCTCATATCAACCTGGGTCAATCGTCGTCTAGCTTTTGAGGAATCAGGCCCCCTTGCTCACCCCTAGATTGAACAAGGTGCCTTTGTCACAGCACCATGCCTCTGGAACAAGTGCCCAGCAAAGATAAGACTGTTTCCCCCCACCCTCCCCAACCTACACTTCTAGAATGACCCGAAGATCTTCTCTTCAACAAACATCTGAACAAACACGGATCACTCCAATCAACCCTATTTTTCCCTTACCAGAGCTCCAAATCCTTTGCTCTCCATATCAGCAAAGCTCTTCTGATGCCTATTCATCCCCAAGATGCACCCCCCCCATTTAAAAAACAAACGTTGCTTTATACTTTATAAATCTCATACATAACTTGTGTCTTTCCCAATAAAAGTCAAAATCAAAATCCTTATAATAAAGACCTTCCATTTTAAACACATAGATTAACTTCTTACGGTAAAAGAACACTTAAAAACATTAAAAGAGGCGGTTCTCGATTTCCCTGAACAATCTGACACCATAATAAATTACCACTTCTCTGAGATCGGTTTGCCGGTAAAAGCCTCAATGGACAACGTGCTGACACAAAATGGATCAGTTTTAGTTTATTAAAAACGTACACTCTACCAACATCCATCCAAAAGCATAGAAATTGTTAAAAATAATATGCTTGATTATCACTATCCTGTGGGTGCAAACCAACTAGAGGAGCTGTGTTTATCTAAATCCTACAATACTACACATACATAAATGCTCCATTAAAAAAGAGACAATACAAAAGCAGGACCACAAATGGTTAACTTGTATGACATAAAAAGCGTAGCCTTACTGACCATCAACAACTAGCATGCAGCAATGTTGAAAAATTAATTATTATTTTCATTAATTGTTTTACCATGGGTGAAAGGAGAATCAATCGCAACATGCAACAGTTAACAGTCCGTACAATGCCCACAATTTCAAAATAATTTAAAAAGCTCAATGTTAACATTAAGAAAAATTAGAAGTCCAACTACTCAAGAATCTCCTGGTAAACACACTTCAAATGACTTGGCCTCTATAGGTGATCCCATTGTACAAAATGAAGGAAGCTCAAATGGCAATGCACCATAGTTGCCGCAATGAGCGAGGCAAAATTAAATACTAGAACAAAAATACATTTTGTGAAAATCCATCATGTATGTTGCTACAATTTGTAAAAAAACAGCAACCAACGCTGTAATACAATAAACGGTAAGGCGGGTAGGGTGAAAGCTACTTTTAAAGTTATATCAGTTTTTTGGAAGGAACATTTAATAATCCATTAGCTAGTGTAGTGTCATCATCATCTATGGTTTGAGCCTTTCAGGCTATACAGTCTTTAAGAACTTTGAGATTGCATAATATAGATTTGGTAAGATTATCCCCCCCAACCATAACAAAATCGCATGATATGCACGTATCACTCACACATCATGAAATTAATTTGGGATCAAAGAGGACTTTGGCCTTATTGTCCTTACTCAAAATGTGAAGCAACTACTTTTGTTGAAATGGCTGTAAAGAGTGCTGATCCGGACATTGGAATGATAACTAATGGTTTGTCCCTCTCAAATCAACGAGGATATGTTAAAAGCAACTAATGGCATTTGCAGCTGCCATTACTCAAATTACGGGGGCCCAGCCTGCCGCAGGAAATGTCATACCAAAGACAAATGGCAACCGGTAGAATCATGACTCCAGATTTACGTTCATGTCCTGGAATTCCTGTGGGATAAGAAATGTTCTCTCATGGGTCCTGCAGTTAGATGAAGGGACTCGTCCAGAAGTCATTCAACAGGACACCATGCACACAACTCATTTTGATGTGGAAGGTTATGAATCATATCCAAAAAGCCAAGAGAGGGATGTTGGGGAGACCATCAGGTGGCCTCACTGTGTTCATCAATAAGTCAAGCAAAATATCCTTTAATCTTATTCACAACGATGAAGCCATCCTAGCTGTGAAACTCACTTTTCAAGGTACATCGATGGTGTGTGCCTTGGTTATATGTATATATTGGAATAAAACGACCGTAACATTTTATGATATGTACAATCAGTTGGATATGATATAGGAACGAGCAATTATTCGCACTTGCCATGGCTAGACAGATAATTATGGAAGACATTTGGGTGAACCCATGTCTATCACTATGCGCAATGGGAAGAAATGGGTGGACTATTTTATGACTTGGGACATCCAAATGGTGCTTCCGGCAACTAATGCATACAATTATACATGGACATGGGGTAGCTCTAGGTCTTTTATAGATTATTTCTTTGTTTCCTCAGCAGTCTATACAGAGGTGGAGCCAGTCCGCATTTGTGATTTAGGCTTTGGTGACCATTTGGCTCTCCTATTGACCTTGAACATTCCTAATTGTCGCTACTAAGCGTGGCCCATTTTGACCCTATTAGAAATAGATAGACATCCAAATTCAGTGCGATGGGACCCAAAAACCTGCCAGGAGTTAATCTTAAGAATTTGTTAGGACCCATTGATAGTAATTATAGTAAGCCAGGACGCTTACCTAAACGCATTAGCGGAGCAGGGGAATGCTAGGCGCATACATTTCCATGTCAGTTGTATTGCTAATAAAAAATAAAAAAAGAACTGTTACTCTACCTTCTAGGCACATTCATTCCTTTAACTTGACTATTGATCATTTTAGGAAAGTTAAGAATAAACATATACGGCAGCTTCGACCACTAAACTTTGAGTTGAACTTCTAACTGTACCATAAACGTATTATCAATCAGGCTTATAGAAACAGGATCAAAAGCTTAAAAAAAATGACCTACTCATAGCAGATAATCATTGCATGATGCATGATCTATTGAAAAATGACACTAGACAAGTATGGACCATGCTTAGAACTATCACATGTGCTTCAGAGTCGAGTCCTACAAGGAACCTGCAATATCCGCTGCGATGTGGGTTGTTTATCTCGAAGGTAAATATTGTTCGCAATTGAGATTTGCTTATACCCCTGTAGGAATTTCAACAAATTGATTTTGAGTAAGTCTCCTTGGCCGTTTGAAGATATTGTAGATGTGATTCACAAGATCAAGGGTTCAAGGGCTCCTAGGCTTGATGGCCTCCCGCCATATCTTATGAAAGAAGACCCAGAATTGTGGGCAAATATTTTGAAAATTTAATTTGATAAATATATCCGTCAGGTTGTATTCCTCCCATATGGTGTTCTGCTAACATAATTCCCCATCTATAAAAAAGGTAGGGCTGATGACCCTGAAAACTTTAAGCCCATAGGACGCTTCATCCAGGATTTTCACTTTATTGATCCTGGATGCAATCTTTTGTCCCGGTTTCAAGTGGGGTTTCAGCAAAATATGGGGTGTCCCCTCTATGCAACTATCATAGCACACTTGTACAAACAAACCTCAATTTCAATTCAGGGCCAGTGTACATGGCGGTCCTGGATTTTACGGCCGCGTTTGATACGGTTTAAGGAATGTATTGTGGGAGAAAATCATCCAGCAGGGCTTCCCTTTACATCATCTGGTTGCGATGATTGCGTTGTTGCATAAAACAAACTATAAAATAAGGTTCCGTCAAGATGGGGCCCTTACCGATCCTGTGATTGCCGAGTTGGGCCTTAAACATGGTTGCAACATGGCCCACGTGCTTTTTAATTGATTGGAGTGAAGCCATTATATATCCAGTCAAATTAGGCAAATTGGTCCTCCAGACGAAACTGAACCCGTTTGTGCGATTCACTCGCAAACACAACTTAAGTGTCAATTCTTCCAAATCTTTGATCATCTCATTTGCAGATGGTAAAAGAAAAACTTGTAGATTTACTTGGCCCCTGGAGGATTCATATATTGTATGTACTTCATCAATCCGTTATTTGGGATATACCCTTTGTGACCGGTATTCTGTTGCGATATTGAAGTAGCTCCTTAATGATAAATTAAAACCCTTAACTTCCCAAATGAAAATCATTCTACACAAATATTGTAAATTCTCTCTACTTCCCATCATTCAATTCTATCTGCTAAAGGGGGAACAGATTATCCTATACTCTTTGGAAATTTGTGTAATGGAGATGGATGCATTTTTGGCTATCATGCAGGGTAAGCAGTGGAAGAATGTATTGGGTCTAGCACTTTCCATACCTAACGATTTGATTTGTCATGAACTTGGTTTGTTACCCTTGTCGGCTAAATGGCAGTGGCGCATGCTAAATAATTATGCGAAAATATTGACTCCGCCCAAGCACTCCATGTACGAGAGCTACATCATATGATAATGGAGGGTCGGCCTTCCTCCATTTTAAAATTCTCAAATAAAATGAACTTAATTCTGGCAGCAATAACTAACTAAAGAGGAATTAGGAGCCAGACTTCCGTGTTGTAAAACAAAATTCCAGCTCTATCATTGGTGTCTGTCAGACATAATTTGTATTAGTAAGGCCTATTATGAATATGTTAAATTTAGGAGGAGATGGGGATATCGGGCAATGTATATTCTGAAATGTCCTTGTGGGAAAACCAGGAAAACCTATATGCGTTGCAAACTTAACCAACTCCTCACCAATGAAAGAGTTGAACACTGGGATAAAAAGGTTGCCAATGTGGACAATGGGAGTGGTCGATTTTGTAATATCCCAAAGCAACTGGAAACGTTGAAACACTTGGTGATATAGTGTGTGCATTTTGAAGACCTTATGACAGGTACAATAGGCAATTACTTAGCTTTTAACACCGTTCTGTCTAGAGCAACATTATGGAGACGATGCACGTGCGGGAAGAGTTTAAAGCTGGTCCTTAAATTGATGCAACTAGTATGTTTTATTGATGAAAATCTCCTCGAAAAGCGAACTGTTTGATATGCTCCGATTAGTCGGGTCAACCTCCTATTTAAGTTTAATGAGAAGTCAGTTTTAATGATGTTATGAGGTGGTTCATGTAGTTATATTTTTTGTTGGTTTGTCTTAAAGGAACAATAGTTCTTGTCGAAATGTGCTTAAATGAAAATATTTGATGTATTTTATAAATGTATAGTTTTTGTAAAGGTCTGTTGCAACTCAGATACAATAAAATATGGACAAATACTTGAATAATATGGAACTAAAAACAGCATCCCCAATAATATACTTTTAAACCATCAATTAATAACACATTTGTATGGCACTAATATACTATGGGAACAGAAGGATATATTACAATCAATGAAGAGGAAAAAAAGCAGCAAGTACTGTCCATATTTGCATATTGCAAAACCTTTAGTTCAATGATAAAGAAAAATATTTCCTTAGTACTTATACAAACTGTAGACAAAAGCCAACATCAGCCTAACTAGTGAAATTGCTGCCAAGAAAAAAGAAAGTTCCATGAATTACAATTCAGTTTCTTGAACGCCTGGAGAAGCCAACATGCTAAAATGTGTTCATTATAATGTTGAGACATTGAACAGAAATTTAAATGTAGTACAATCATGGGAGAAAAATGCCTAAGGTTGCATGTCAACAACTTGTCCATAGAGTTCAAAAATTAGGTTTGACAACATTGAAGATATGCAAACAATAAAAAACAGTTACTGTATGTTTTCACCTGAAAAGAAATATATGTAATAAGAAAACAATGTCCAGTCATAACAGCATATGCTACGACTATACATAAATCATAAGTGTGAAATTAGAAAGAATTGTAGGGGTTGAATGTAAAGTGTTCACAGATGCAATGAGCCTTGTTGCACTTTCAAGAATATGCACATCTGATGGATTTCATGTGTCCAAATTTGAACCAGATAAAATCAGTGCACATATTCAATGTGTCAAATAATGTAATAGATTTAATTCTTTATACTCATCTCACTTACCGCTTATTGGCACACACAACAAACAAAAAAATAAGCAAACCCGGTAGACTGACAAGAGCTTTAAAAAAGATAAAGCTCCAACAAATGTCATGGGTAAAAAAGTACATTTAATGCACTGTTCGAATGTAGCGCCTAATGCAATAGCCTTAAATAATAGACTCACAGTTTTTGCAAATAACACAGGTGCAAACTTATGCTAATGTCATTACATTTACTCCTGTAAATAACACATTTAATAAAAACAAAATCTAATACCTTAAATAAATTAAGGTCAATCCAACTACGGGTCACACCTGATTTTATCAGCCGAAGGGAGGCTTACTCAAAGTCAGGGCAAAAGGATCCACTTTCTAAAGAAATAGAGTAGGTCACACAGCCCCATCTATCACCTATGAGCATGAAATCGACCACATTATTTCAACAATTGAATTAATCAGATACAGCTCATACTTTTCTTTTACACAAAAACACATTTTTACACAATACCTGTATTCATTATATAAACTCACAGAAAAACAATATAGTACTAACTATTTAAAATGTCTCCAAGAAAGTGGTTTAAAGTAGATTAATTTTAGCAGCCAAGAAAGTCCAAGTGCTTCAAAGATATTGAACATGAAAAACCTTGGTTTGTACAGAGGAAACATGAAAAACAGCCAGTGTTCAACAAAACGCACAGTACTCTTTCTTCTTTTGAGTTTACATGCAATTGACCCATACCTAATTTTGCCATCAGTACCACAGACTTATCTGGCTTACGGGTATGCGGGTCATTAGACAAACTACACAGTCTTATGGCCAACATTTTAACTCTCAAGGCTTTTTAGTGTCCTCATTGGATGAAAGAAATAAAAATATATATATATATATATTTTAAAAAACAAAAATGATGTTGACACTATTTTTCTGCCCAACATTAAAAGAAGTAGACACGTCCCGAGTGTCTCCCACTTCAACTCAGATGGGCCTTTATCAGGAAGAAGCAATCACAAAAGTGGCGGTAAATCCTGTACACCCTTTGGCCAGGAGACATTCCAGCAAGACAAACTTTTTTAATGCTTCATGAGATAGACTGGTGAAAAAGAATGCATTTGTATCCTTAGTCTTTTGTGTTACTTTTTTGTCTTTGCCCCACCGAGAACGCTACCATAACTTGCATTCATACAATCCCTGTGCTTGCACTTTTTCCAGTCATGTCTGACGATGCAAGAGTCGCTATCACCGTCAAGAAACTCAAGTCAACTCATCTATAAATACCCTTTTAATGACATTACTACAAACCCTGACAAAGTCCATTCATGTACACCTGTACTTCTTGCCATCGATTATCAATTTCAGCAACAAATGTTAACACACCAGGAACAACAGGATCCACACATTGTTGGTGGCTGGGAATTTTTTCGAACACTGAACATCCCACAACCAATGTTAAACACTTAACTGGGGTCAGTTGTACAAACTTTAAACAAGGCCCTTTGTGAAAAGTTAAACACCAATTCATTGATAATGAAGACCGTACTAATGTATATACCAAATGTAGATCAAATAACTTTTAAACACATGATTTATGCAACGAGATGTGTGCACAATGTAATACACCAATAAAGAAAACAATTAACATAACTAATTATGCAGATTACTTAATATGCACATACACGGTCCTAGGCAAAGATGCCCACACATTATGGAATTTAGATCAGGTAAGTGGAATTTGTGACTCAGGACATTAAGGCCTTTCTAATAGGGTTAAACTAGGTTAAATGTGCATACCATCTGTAAAGCAACCACCAGTGGGGGGTGTCTGTACTCCTGCTCTCTATATGGCAGCGGAGAGGCACAGAGGACCACAGCCAAGATTCTCTATTACGGTAGCAATGGACGAGCAATCAAGGCCTACCTTCTCAGGAGGAGATGCGGGCTGGTTCTTAAGTACAGTGTAGTCCCCAAGCACCCACAAAGGAATGTCTACACACTGTATTAGTTAAAACACAGTCTTTATATAAATAAGGTTTAAGGTTATATACACTATCATGATAATACACTTTGGGCTCCGACTATTCTAAAATGGTAAACATATACAGTTCTAGGTGGTACCACAATTACTCTGATTACATTAAAATGCATCAACTGTACTTAGTTCAAATAGCATACGAATCAACACAGCAAAACGATATCAACAATAGACTTAGGAGGAAGACAAGTTGGTTAGACAACTGGCAGAATACCAAGCCCCTACCACTAGGCACAGTTCGGTATGGAGGATTCCCCCATCTGGCCAACCTGTAAATAAAGATATATCGTACAAGCCCAGTCCATATATTGTAATTAGAGTCTTATCTTCTTCTATAGTTCTGCAACCCAAATGTACCTTGTGTTATAGAGTTCTTCGTCGGGGAATCGACGGGCCCTTCTTGATTGTACTGCCTTTCAGGTAGGAGCCACGGGTCATCAAACTTACGGGATGAAGAAAGGATCAACGTTGTCTTTGAGGCAGAACCTTAAGTCCTTGCGGTGCTCGGTGACGAACGATTGAAAACGTCCTGCAACAGGGGAGTCTAAAGGTCTTCGGGTGGCGGGAAACCCACCGGCAGATTCTCCTCGATCGTGAGCGGCCTTGACTTTCTCCGGCAGGACGAAATGCAGTGAACAATGATGAACAAGGGAGTCCTTGGATCAAAATGTCCGGTCGGCGGCTCTTTGTTCTCCTTGGTGGCCCCCTTCTATGGTCGGCAGCCTTTTGTAGGTCTACCAGGGAGCTTTGGCAAAGATCAGATTGTGCACAATGGTCCCTCGTAGCTCGGAAGAGGTCTCCTTACCAGGTCATTTCTTAGATCAGTTCTTGAAGACACAGCAGCTTTCAGATTACACGGAAGGGACCAGCAGTTCACCACCTTCCTCTGACTCGGCTTCAAGAGTAAGCATCAAGTATCAACTTCAGCTTCTGAACGATTTCTAGCAGTGAGAGGCCCCCAGATATACTGTTGATCGCCCATTCACTCCGCTGGGTCACACTCAGGCAACCAATCACTCAGAAGGGCATTCAGGCAGTCAGTCAGCCAATCAGGCGCACAGTGCATTCAGGCCATTCTTCTCCATCCAGACACTCAACACAGAATGTGGATTCGGACAAGTACTCTGCCATTCAGCACTACACAGTGCATTCATACCAGTTTCGGGCAGGGCTGTCTCAGTCATTGTGTCAAACACCAGATACTAGACACCCATAACACAAAATGCATATTCGTCACATGCTCCATTATCCCAAGTCCCACCCCACGGGCGTACCCACAACATACAGTCATTGGGAAGGCTCTAGCCAGTCTGGCCTGGACTTTCTCACACAACAGCCAGTCAGGGGAAAGGCACAGAATCAGGGCTTCCCGGGACTTCGGGAATCCAAGCTAACAGGTGATGGAGAGCAAGAGTCCACGGGGGCCATATTGTCTCCATCAGGAATCCACCGATTCCAATGGCAGGGCCTGGGCATCCCAAAATGGAGGGCGCTCAGGGCACCTGTCAATTCAGCATGAAGCTGCCACCAGCCCGTACCCTGCTCTGTGGCCCACACATGGGTGCCCAAAAACATACACTAGGAGTACAGGCTCGTACTCCCACCCATGGGTGCCATAAGGGTATCCCAAGGGTCTTCTTACCAAACCAAATACAGGAAGAGCTGCACCGCCAGGAGTACCACATGAAGTCCTCTGTGGAAAACAAGACAGAACACATGATAAAAAGCATTAAAGGCCAAGGAAATGGAGGCCCTGTCCCTCCAATGCATTTACAGCATCACACCATCCCGATAAACGTTTGCTGCAGCACCTCCCTCTTGAATCAACTCTTTCCTATAGGCATTGATCTAACCCCACCTTCCGCAAAGAGAAACAAAGGTGTGTGTGTGTGTGGGTGTTTGTGTTGAGGAGGGTGAGGGACATCTTATATCTTAAGGGCACACACACTTGATACCCCACCCTAAACCAAAGCAATGAGTCCAAGAATCTTTGGTCACTACCCCCTTAATCGCAATCACAACCCATAGCTTGATATACTGCTACTGCAGTGATCAAACTAAGCCTGTGTATCGCCTTCAAATCACCTTTTCCTGTTCAACCTCGCTGGATTCAGAATAAACAAGTATCATTGCAAGAGCATGGCAAAGGTACTTGTGGGCTAGTCTATGAAAAGGTTGCACATTCCTTAGCAGACACAGACACTATATGAGCAGCATCACAAATGTACAAGTGTTCAAACATGGATAGAGGGGCCAGATATGAAACAATAAGGAAGTACATATTCCATGGCACAGATCGAGGATACAAATTGGCTATGTTTGAATACATGCAGCTTCCTTGTGACTTTCCAGAGACTACAAAAGGAGCTTTCTTGAACTAAATAACAGTTACGGGCTGACAATTTGGAGATATATTTAGGGACAGGCAATTTTGACATTATGATATTGATAAGTTGACCAGGATCACACACTTTGCAGACTGGGCTCAAATCCTAGCTTTACCATTTAATCAATTTCATTGCTTAAACAGTGTTGCCCTCTTTTTGTAAAGTAATTGTTTGTGAATGTTTGACTTGCATGAACTAAACTAATGCCATGATTTGTAGGCCATACTTGAAAAGTACACAAGAGAACACAATGATATATGACCAGTTTTTACAACCCCTGTTTGAAGGCAAGAAACTTTTCCTTCACCATAAGGATGTTAGTTTTTATAACTAGCGCCTTCTGTGGTACAAGTATGTTTGTTAGCAGAGTAGGCATTACGTTCAAAGGTTTTATTAACTCTGGGAAGAGAAAAGACTTAGTCTGTCTTGCTACGATTTGGAAGTGTGATCTGGCACATGAACAAAGATCTCTGCAATGAGTGTTTAACATACAGATCTCTTCTGAACCAATTTGGCACTCAAACATATTAATAAGCATCTCAACTTTGCATATTGCAAGTGATTCATTTCACACATGGTGGTCCCAACAAAGGTGTAAGGCCATGTTCCCCTTTTGCCCTTCCATAAAGACATTTCTAGGGCGTGTGTGTTGGGGTAGGTGCATGGCAGTGTGAGGGCTGTGGTGTTCATGTATTGAGGTGCCTCTGTCTGTATCTGTCTCCTCTCTCATATCACTCACCCAAGACATCCAACCACTCGTCAGGAGCCGGTATGGCCTCTGTATCCTCTTCCTCAACATCTTCAGCCTTCTGCAGTCTCAACTCCTCCTCATGGGTATCCAATTTCTTTGTGGCCCCTAAGTCTTCCAGCAGAGGCAGTTCGCTTAAATCATCATCTTCACTGTCTATGATTTCAAAATCCTCTCCACTGTCTAGCACTGAAGGTGTCTTTTTTGGTTTGCTTTGACTATCTGAAGACAGAAGTGCACTGCTTCCACTTGCCTCAGAGTCACACGAATCAATGATTTCTGGCTGGGTCTCCTCGAGGGAAGCCATTCGAGCGTTAGGGAAAGATTCCAAGAAACAGCTAAAAATGTAAATAGGAGAAAGGTCAGCAATCCATACATGGATGGCCATAGTAGTATAAGACATGTCATGCAAAAGATCTTTAATATTTATTAACACCCATCAGGCTTCTAATCAAAATGAAAGATTATTTAGTTGCATAACTTCATAGTGCCTTAAGTAATAAATAGTGACACGGATACCAACATTTCTTCAGTGCATTCACAAAGGGTGCTCATGCTTGCAAACTCGCGTAACATTATGAGGTAGATCTCAGGATGATCAAACTGATTTCCGGTCGCAACTAACTCAAATCCCATTACTGGGTTTACTACAAAACTAAGAACTTCGATAAGACACTGTATAGTACTTCACAACTGCCTGCCATGTACAAATTGCATTTCACACCTGTAGATCACAACAATACCAGTAAATGGAGTAGCACTTCGGTCAACATGTTCAAAGCCACTTGTATGAATACTGTACATCTGTACCATTTGTTAGAATAAGAGGTATGTTACTAAAGGATGCTAAGGCACAGTAGACACATTTCATCTAACTTGCAGCCTGATACAACACTGCACCAACAACCTAATTATGTACTTCCGTTATTTTCTAATCCAATGGAACCCTTCTAAATAACGGGCAGTGAAAAAATGGTCAAGGTTTGCCAGTGCATGCCACCTAAAAAGTAAGGCAGTTGTAACAACCAAACCAATCTCAAGAGAATGAGTGACAATACCAAGTTCCCCTTAATTATGCCCATGCCATTCATAACAAGCGACCTTACAACCGTGATGAACTTAATCTCTTTAGATAAATGACTCGCCTGTGTCACTAAATTAAAGACTTAAAACACTTCGGAGTGATGTAAGGGAAAGGGAATACATCATTGAATAAAGAAAACAAAATAGAGGGGTAAGCTCATGATTTAACCCCTTCCCCTTAAATCACTCTGAAATGTTTTAAGTGTTCCATTTAGAGAAGAGTTTTTTTATCTAAAGATGTGGAGTCCATCAAGATTAAGGTTGCTTGTTATGAATGCCATGGGCATAATTACAGGGAACGTAGTATCCCCCTTGCATATTAATATCCTGAATTATGTAGAAAGATTGTCTTTAGAATGGAATTGGTATTTTATCCTTCACAGTGAAAGCTACAAATTCCCTTTTACTACTAAAGAGAATATTGTTGTAGGAAACAAATTGTATTGTATTCGTCATTTATATTGTGCCCTTTCCCCATTTGTATGGTCTCAATGCACTTTTTGGTTGGAACGCCCTCGGAGACGAAGTCCATGTGTGGGAGATTCCAAGAGTTAAGTTTTAAAATAAGTCTGTGCATTTTACCCGGTTCCGTCTTGGTGGGCATGCTAGGGTCCAGTAAGCAGCCCTGAGGTCAGGCACGTGGACGGGTGTTGTTGGTGGTTTAGGATAGAGTGCTAGTGCTGCAGACTCAATGTGATCCCAGCTGGACCAACATTTTCATAGGTTGTCACTGTATAATAATGGCAGAGGTGTTGATGTATGTCAGGAGTTTCAGTGTGGACGGCTATGCAAGCTGCTAGACTGGAAGTGCATAGCCATTGCTGCATTCTATTGTGCATGGATGGGTGTCCACAGACGTGGCGCAAGATATACATACATTAAACTCAGATGGAGTTCATCTTTTTTTCTAGGTTCAACGCGATTAGCTGGTCTCGCCATTTGTGGTCTCCCCAGATTGAGAGCCCGAGCAGTGGAAGAAGCGCCCGGAGGGACAGAGGCAGTGGTGTATGCTCATCCGGGGGTAATCTTGGGGGGTGGGGGTGGGGGGGCGTCGAATGGAAGATCGTACTCAATTCTTCGCCGGTGTTGTGATCAGGAAAGCCGACCAGGCTGATCCTAAACAGAATGACAACAAAGAACTCCACCTGCAACTTTACAAACAGCTGTTAACTAAACAAACATGTAAGTTGATCAACTGCCAACAGACAAGCACGTGAATGGATTCTAAATCAGCAAATTGTGGGGTTTTATTTAAAATAAAATGTCATTGTACCCGGGCATGCTTTAGCAACAACTTAAGGTTCACCATTCCACAGTATCATGGAATGTAGAGGAACCAGGTTTTGGTGGCAGCAGCATAAAAGCAGAGTTTCTGGCACCCCCCTTCCTTGAAGAGCCTTTTCAAATACTCCTTTGGCTGTCAAAGAGGTTCGATGCAAGGCATCTAACCACCTGAAAGAGCAGCAATAGGTCTAATCCAGCCAAAGACCCAAATGTGAGAGTGAACCAAGCCTTGACCCAGAAGAAAGGCTCCTGGCTATTATGGGCTGTTGGCCGGTCCACAAAGCAGCTCAAAGGAGCAGTTTGCAATTAAATGGATCACAAAAGAATTCAGAGATGGGCAGATTAATCAGTGTATAGGGTCTCCGATGCGGATATAATTGCAGCACTAGAAAGAAAAAGGGTTTTCTTTTTCTGCCAAGATAAATACTGCCAACATCAGGATCTCCAATTAGTAATATTTCTGTGTGCAAACCAATGATGGCATCAGAGGATTTCTGGAGGCATACTAAAGCAGCAAGCCTGTAGAATTTCTCCAAATGGTACTTGCCCAGATGAGGAATTAAGATTACACAGGTGTAGAAGCGCAGGGAGTCTTCATTCTATTAAAGACAAAGAGGCGAGCATTATGCTAGAACTTCCTCTACTCGTGCTCTTCAGCAGTTTCAAAACTCACAAATGTATCCATAATCAAAACAAGAAAAAACATTCAATGTTTTTCCTCCCCCCACCCTCTACGTGGACTCCAACTCCCTATGCCCAGTCCCACACCTGTAGTCCACTCAGCACTCCATGCTCCTCATAGGTCACTTCCTGCAGGCTGCCTTCTTCTTTCTTGAAATGCTGTGTACGGTCCCAAAACACTGAACGGTCTCTGAGGCAAATGAGATTATGCCAACCAGAACACGTGGTCTGATCAACTGCAAACTTGGTCCAACCTCGTCCACTCCTTACGGAACTCGAAACCTGCTCCCTCACACGCTCTGCAGTGTTCAGGCCTTCTTCTGTTCCTCCCCTGCATGAGAAACAAATGCCATATTAGGGGGGGAATACACAGCCACATGTGTACAAATAGGAACTTCATAAAGCATAATATAACATGATCTCATATCTGCACTCCATATGGCGGGTGGGAATAATGCTTGCCTCTTTGTCTTTAATAGAATCACGACTCCATGCCCTTTTTACGCCTGGGTAATCTTCATTCTATGTCAAGACTGGAGGCGAGCATTATGCTTGTTCAAAGCTACTTACAACTGTCACTGCTACTGACATTATTCGCTTAATATAAAACACTCTAAAGTATGCATCTTTAGGCCAATCTGCTGCACGCGATAGGTCTTGCCGACTCGCCCCTTATACGAAAGCCTTGGACGCCATTGCACGTCTCACTGAGTGCACCCTAAACGTGGACAGACCCACCCCTGCCTGTTCCATCACCTCTCTGACCCATTTGTCTATAGTTGCCGAAGCCACCACTTTAAAAGGTTTTTTTTCTCTATATAAGCAGCTGGGTCACCCTGGGTAGTCTAAACTCTTCTGTCCTGTGCTCATACTCTGATACAGGAAGCTACACATAGCTTGAGCTGCCCGGAAAGTAGGGATAGGAGATAACTTTTTAATTGGTCTTCGTCCTTCTTGCTATATTCCAGGAAAAACATCTTTCGGTCTACCTCCAATTTCCTGACATCGGACACCTTTCTGCATGAAACCAGACACAGTAGCATGGCCAACCTCCCGGAAAGCTACACTAGGGACAGATCTTCGCTGCGTGGCCAGCCTAGAAATAGCTCTAGCACTTTGTTGGCATCCCAAGATTGGCCTAGGTATACCTTTGTCTGTCAGAGCAGCTAGATAGTTGAGCACTTGGAGTATAGGGGAAGAAATGGGATGAACGTTGCGCCGGCACCACCAGGAATCCCACTTACGCCATGCTGTGTCATGGAGCCCAGGCCTCCCTGATGAGCTGGGCAGACAGTCCTGAAATTGCCAGCTTGCTCCACTTAGCCCTGATACATGCAGGAGAGCAGCGAGAGGGCCCTTTTCATCCTCAGAGGAGGACACTGAACCGTCGGGTCCCGGATCAGGTCCAAATTCCGAGGAAGAATCTGCAGGAAATCCACAGAAGGTCCATCAGATCACCATCACCACTACCACTACCACCTGCTCCCTGCGTACCTTCACTAGCACTATGGCGATCACTGTGAAGGGCAGGAAGGCGTAGCGACTCGCACCTCCCCAGTTGTGCAGAACAGCGCCTGTCCCCAAGGCGTTGGGATTCAGCCTCCAGCTGAAAAATCTGGGACTTAGAGTGTTCAGTCTAGACACAAATAGATCCAGGTCTAATGTCCCCCAGAGTGGCGCTAGTTTCCCTAAGCCTTCTGTCTGAAGCATCCAGTCGCTGGCGTCTAGCAGGTACCTAAACCCCAATCTGCTGTGAAATTCTGCTCCCCCGGGAGGTACTCCGCTCTGACTGAAACTTGGTTCTCAAGGCAGAAATACCAGGAGTCCTTCGCCAACTCGGCCAGCATCCGGGAATTCACCCCCCCCCCTCCCAGGTAATTTATATACCTCACCGCGGACACGTTGTCTATCTCCGGTAGGACGCAGCAGTTCACTTTCCCTCAGGCAAAGGTCTCATTTTTTGCGAAAGACCCTGCTAAGAGTTCCAGACAGTTGATGAAGTTTCAATTCTTCTGGACTACTCTTTCCTCCGGTTTCTAAAAAAACTGCACCTGGCTCCCCAGCCATATCTGCTGGTGTCTGACTCTACAACTAACTCTGCAACATAGCCACAGATCGCGCGCCCGTTCCAGGCTTCTATGTTCTGGAGCCACCACTGCAGCTCAACTCTGCTCTTCAGATCTAAGGGGACCAGCTGGTCAAAGGCTAAAGATGGACACCTCTGTCCGGGGCTAGAATATGAAGGGCTCTGTAGTGTAAGGGCATCGGGGATATCATCTGGATCAAGGACGCTAGCAGGCCTACTACTCTAGCTAGCCCTCACAGCTACTACTTCCTTTCGGAGACATGCTCTGATCTCTTACTTGGTGGCTGAGCTTTTGCGTCTGGAAGCTCCAGGGTCGCCTTCCTGGTATCTATCAAGAAATCTAGGAACACTACCCTTTTCTTGGGGGCTAATTTCGACTTTTCGCAGTTGATGAGACTTCAGGAGCCGCCCCAACCACCAGATCTGCGCTTGCAGCAGCTCTCTCTCTGCTGCTAGTAGTAGAATATCGTCCAGGTAGATCATGCAAACGACCCTCTCCCTGGCCGCTGCTGCTACCGGCCTGATGAGTTTGGTGAATGCCCACTGAGAGAGACCGAACGGCAGCGTCTTAAACTGCCACGTGCTTCCGCCCCACAGAAACCCCTGAAAGGACCCGACCTCCGGTGCCAACAGCACTGTAAAAATAAGTGGCCTTCAAGTCCATTCGCGCCAACCAATCCCCCTTTCGAAGAATGTCCCCTGCGCACTAAGAATGGGTTGCTGATGAACCCGACAGTGCCTGATGGCTCCATCGCCCCCTTGCTTGCTAGCTGGGAAAGCTCCTCCTGGAGGATGCGCTCCTCCTCTTGAGAGAAAACCATCTTCAGAGGGACCATGCGCTGCTCGGTACGCCCTACGAACTCTAGTCTGAACCCTGAATCCTGCTGCTGTCTGTAAGGCCCAGGCATCGCTGGATAGCTTGCGCAACTTGCTTAAGCACAAAGCAGTCTGGAGGGTACTTTGCCCCCTGGCTCCTCGCCTGTTTGGGCTGACTGGTAGCTGGTATATCCGCGTCCCCTGCGGCCTCTGGTGGGTCATCCTCTTGCTCGGAAAAAGAGGTCCGACTCCCAATACTGGGCCATATGGCTTTGGGGACTTCTCTGTGAGGCGTATCTACCGGCTGTGCGACCCTCAATGGCCGGTCCCAGTTAAAAACTCAGCCGGGAAATATCTTTTTATGAACACTTGTGCCTTTTCCAGAGCATAGTATGGTCCTACATACCTGCTCCTCTCTTTCACAAAGGCCTCTCCAAATAAAGGCCCTGGGCTCCTACTCCCAGTTCATAAACGGTGAGGTCCTGCAGCTTGCTGTCAATCTTTACCAGGAGGCTCCTCTGCCTTTCTGATGAGATGGCGCAGTTCGCATTGCTAAGCAAACGCACTGACCTATGCACCCGCCCGCCCAGCGTTGCCATGTCCACCGGCTCCCCATTGTCCATGGACCTCTCTGCCAGATCCATAATTGTTGCTATTGGACCCAACAAATTGAGCACCTTCTCCTGGCAGTTGTGCTGAATGGTCCATATCCTTGCGCATGTTTGATGACAAAAGAGAGCATCTTTGAATTGAGCTCTGGGTATTCTGCCACTCACCCCGCGAGCTCAGGTCGCAGGCACTCTGACTTCTTCCTGGACCTTGTTTTTCTTGTTGCAAAGCCTTTGAGCCATATATTTAGCCACCCAGAGGCATGGCTACCATTCTGACGACCTTGGATGCCTTAACGCATCGTGGTCAAACATGTCCACCAATTTGACCTCAGTCCCTTCTCAGGGTTGGGTCGGACTATCTGGCAATGTTGCTGGCACAGACTCATCACTTCCTGACACCGGATGTGGGTCTCCCATTTTGTCTTCTCCTGAGGATGGGGGTAGGAGGCTTGGCACGTTTGACTGCTGCATATAAGCTTCAGAGTTTATCAAAGGCGCTGGATGCCTCAGGGGTATTCAGTTTCCCCCTTTTATCCTGGCTCGTGGGAGGGGGGAGATTTTCCTCTTCCGAGGCCGTGATACCCCCTGGTCTTGCCCCTCTGCTTGAGGGTGTGTCGCGGGCGTGCTGTAGGGCTCAACTCCTGCACTCTTTAGGGACTCCGGTGAGTCAAGTCTTTCTTGAAGGGGCTTGACACCTTTGTGGCACTGCTAGCGAGTCCACCAACACCCTTTTAAAACTGAGTACAAGGTCAGAGTCCTCCATTTGCTCGCCTTCCTCACTTCACCAGTCGTATTTGCTGTTTGACATTTCACAAATGGGTAGGGTGCCGTTTCACTTGTGCTTATCACCTGAACTTTGCAGGCAGAAGTGCAAACCCCCTGGGGAACTGCTCTCTTTCAGTGGCCGTGCTTGGCTCTATGCGTCTGTCCTGAAGCACTGGCAAACTGCCCTCTTGACTGCAGCTCCTGGACGCTTTTTGCACTTACCAGCTACAGACTGTGTCCAATCTGCAGTGCTGCCTTTCTTCCAATATCTTCGATTTTATTGCTATTATATCTTATTTATTTATTTATTTTCTTTCCTGCTCTCTCGCCAATGGGTGCGGGCTAAAAACAGTCAATGGAGATCCATGGAGTCAGCTGCGCGACAGTTCGTGGTCGCGCCTGTGCAGCTCCTCCACAGAGTTCTCAGATTACGGTGATTCCGAAGGATCTTTTCCGTTGGTGTGGGGCGAGAGAGTCTACACAAGTGAGGTGAATGCCTGACAAACCACACTCGACCCCGGGAGGGCTCACGTCCCCCAGCTCGGAACCAGAACTCCCATTCTCCTTGTCACGGTGCCGGGGACCAGAGCAGGCTCCGGGTCCCTTGCTCTGCCTGCTTTACGTTGGGCAAGGGATTCCCTTGCTGAGCTCCTGATGTGCACCGGCACGCTCGCTGTGCTCTGCGGCTAAACGTCAAGGCGGGCTTAGCAAATTACATGTACACACGCCATACTTTCAATACCAATGCCATCAATTATATCTATCAGACAATAAATGTCAATTAAATGCTGTTCAGATAGTATGAAAATGGGAAACCTCTTAACTTGCTGAAGAGCAGGAAAGAAAGAGGGAGGCACCCTGCAGGAAGTGACCTATGAGGAGCAGGGAGTGCTTAGTGGACTACAGGAGTGAGACTGGGCATAGGGAGTTAAAGTCCATGAAAAAATAGGGAAAAAACATTGAACATTTGTTCTGGTTTGTTTTTATTATGGATACATTTGTGAGTTGTGAAACTGCTGAAGAGCACGAGTAATGGATGTTATAGCAGAATACTCGCCTACGATCTTGACATAGAATCTAGGACTTAGAATGTTTGTAGAGCATGAAAGGGCTCACCACTTTTGACCAAAAACGTACAGAGGTTCAACACTCTAGACCAGGGTCCTGCAACCTTTGCCTACGTTTTGGACAAAACCTCATCAGACATAGCCTGCATAGTTATTGGTGAGGAGTAATGGGAGTCATAGGGAAAAACATCTGAAACCTGGGGCCCAGACCACTGTCCTACACCATTTATCATTAAGTCCCGGCAGTACCCTGTTAAGGAGATGGTCTTCAAGAAGGCAGAGGAGATTCAATCTGATTTTTTGGACAGGCAGAAAAGAAAGATCACATTCTTTATTTTTTATTTTATACAGTTTATACAAACCTTTAAAATGTTTACACACATCAGTTAACAACAAACATCCTGCATTGTCCCCTCGACCCTCCTCTGGCCATGTCCATCCGAGTCCAAAAATTCCCCATTGGCCCCTCTGTCATGAATCAGTTCCAGAGACCGCATCTAGCCGTTGTTCAATTGTTTTTAAGAAGTGCGTCAATGGGATTAACAATTTTGAATCAACTCCGTTAAACATGTGACCCCACCATTCTTCCGCACACAAGGAGGGGCGATTCCTGCTCCACAGACTGAGCTGCATAGTTCTTTCACCGCAGAGGCTATTACAGAATAGTACCAAATGTTTCAATGTTTCTGGGTCTTTCATACAGAATCTGCACGTGAGGTTTATGGTCTTATTACAACTCCATGTTTGTAAACGCTCTTTGGTTTTAAACAGATTCATACCAAACATCATGAAGCGTCTCCGTGCGAGGGATCTGGAAAAAGGCTGATGTAACGTTGAGCCGTGTTAAAGGCACGTGCTTCAGATGGCACGTCTCATCAATTTTGCCATAGCTCTTTGAGAGCAAGTTCTCTCCCAATCTGAACGCCAGATTTTCAATTTTGCGGCGTCAGGGTTTTCGTGGAGCAGGTTGATGTTAATATCGCATTCATCTAGTAAGCTTTCACAACGCTGCATCCACATTGCCACAACTTTTTGTCCTTTGGCCGTGGCGCTGTGGAGGATTTCAAATTGCAAGATGTTTTCCCGTACACGTGTCTTAACAAAACAAGGATAGCAAATTCCAGGTAATCCTTGCCTGTAATGAAATGAACGATAGCTCATATCTAATGCACAAGGTCATAGTCCCTCTTGGGAGTCCCAATACTTTAGTCCAAAATTGGTTCTCCAGGGAAGACCATAATTCGTGAGGGCATCCCAAGGCATTCTCAGCCCTGTATATCAATGCTGGTATCACTTTGTTGATAAGAGTCGTAAGGGTTCTAATGAGAATTTCCCTAATTTCTTTTTCATACGAAGCGCGTGACACTCTAACTGGGTGCATTTCCTTTTTGCATCAGCTACCCAGGGGGCATCGTTGATACAAGAACTTAACACCATACCTAAATATTTGACTTTTTGGCATATCGTCATCGGTACACCTAGACACCATTCGAATTTTTTTGCTTTTTTTGATACCGCTCCTCTCAAGTTCTCAAATATTAAGATTTGTCTTTTTTATTCATTGATCTGCAGCCGGTTCTCGATTATGTAATTTTGAAGGGCGTCGAGTTTTCTTTTCAGCCCGACAGGTGTTAAATCCATCACAACAAGATCGTCAGCATATAGGAGCCAGCTTACCTGTAAGTTGTTTATTTTCGGTGGAAATGAAACTATAGCATCTATCGAGTTTCCTATATCCGATATAAACAGGCTAAAAATAGCTACTTCAAGTGGGCAACCTTGTTTTACACCCTTATGTGTAGTGATCATCTTTGACAGTGTGCCAGATTGATCTAGGCGGATCCTGATAGTTGTATCTGTGTGGAGCTCCTGAATTGCAGCTACTAACTCTTCTTGGCACCCCCATTGACGCAATTTGGACCACAAAAAGTCCATATCAACAGTATCAAATGCACTTGAGAAGTCGATAAATGCCAAGTATACTGCTGTGTTTGATTTCAGGCCCTCCATTTTATCCAAATTAAGTAGTAATAGGATTAAGGAACAATCCACTTGTTTCACAAACCCAGCTTGTCGGGCGTCTACGTGCACCGTTTCTTCTGCCCATTCTACTAGTTTTCTCTGCAGAGTGGTTGCATAAAACTTACCCAGAACATCCAATAATGCCACCGGTCGATAGTTTTTGGGGTTTGATCTGTCCCCTTTTTTAAATATAGGTACGATAATCGCCGATTTCCATGACTTAGGAGCATGCCCCGAGTTGTTTATTCTGTCAGAGGGTTATGCAGAACTCTGCCCAAATCTCGGGGCATTGCTTGATGGTGAAGTTGGTTAAGCCATCAGGGCCAGAAGCTCTTGAGTTGTCAGCCTTCATAATGATAGTCACAATGTCACTTTTGCAGTACTTAAGTGCACGTGGCGGAAAGGTCACTTCACTATCATTAACCGCAGACCTGTATCCCTTATATAAGTTCTCAAAATGAGAGATCCAGGTTGCTTCCGTCACCAGGCAGGTTTGCAAGGCCTTTTGTGGGGCCTCTGTGTTATTAATAATCCTCCAAAATTCTCGTGTTTTTGTTATGTAAGGCGGAGAGCATTATTTCGGCGTCATTTTGGGTGGTCAAGTGGACGTGTGCCTTCATCCAGTTCTTGTACCTCTGTTTTGCAACTCTAATTCCATTCTTTCGAAGTATCGTGCCAATGTTTTTGCCTGTCGAATTGCCTGTCTCATCTGCTGTTTCCGAATCTGTATTTCTGGATCAAACCAATGTTTGCGGACCATGTTTAAGTTCTTCAGCCCTCCATTCTTGATCTTAAATTGCTGCAGTAGCTGCTCGTATTCCAATTGGAAGTTGTACTGACCGTAAGCCATTGACAGCTGGGCAACTTCATGATCCTCTAAGCGAAGTCTAACCCCATTTGCTGCGACCGAGACAGAATGTTGCCACCTAAAAGGTGTTCTTCGGCGATGATGTAAGCTGTGATATTAGCATATTGTGGTCACTACTGGATTCCTTCCTAATCCTGAAAGACTTTATTCGGACGTGCAAATCAATGGAAATGAACATATAGTCGATTATCGATGATGAGTCTTCCCGGTGCCAAGCTTTTCCCGGGGGCATGTCCCAGAGGGTGTTCCCATTCAACATTAGCAATTGTCTCACTTCCATTTCTTCTAGCCATTCATCTGCGAGAGCCTTTTTATCTTTTGACACAGGGTTAAACAAATCAATATTCAGATCTCCACATATCATAATGTTAACCCTTGCCGTAAGCTCGTAGAGGGTGTCCAGAATTTCAGCAATTTGTTCTAAGAATTCAGATTTACCGGCCCTCAAGCGGTTCCAATACACATTTAAAATTATTATTTTGTAAATATCTTCAGAGCCCATTTCCTGTTTTGTGATCGTGGTTTCCTGAATGTATGAAGAGAGGTTGATGGATTTTTGAATCCTAAAGCCAGAGGCCCTGTTTACCATTGATAACAGACCAGCTACAGGGTGCCCTTTTTCCAGTTTTATCGTGGGATTCAGGGTCACTTCGTAGTCACTTGAAAGAGGAATTTCTTGTAGCCACGTTTCCTGTAAACAAGCAATAGTTATTCCCTCCAACCAAGTCGTGTTAAAGAGATGGTTGAAGCCTTGTGTGTTCCAGGAGGCCACTAAGCAATCATTCGCCCTGGCATTATTGCTGGGCATTTGTGTTGATCGTTGCCGCTACCCATCCCCACTCACGAGTGGCCTCATTAGTAGTTAGGCCACCATTAGTGCTCTCCCATGCCAGGTTCGCACTTTGGCTTCCACATATCGTAATCCTTATGTCTGATTTAGGTGTCTCAAGTGCACCCACATTCTCAATTGCCGTTGGATTAAAGATTTTTCCCTCTACTTTTTCTTTTTCGCGCACTGGACTCATTGGCCGGCCACTGACCACCTTCTTTGACCCTTCTCCCCAATACTGAGTGGTATCTTCCTTCGTTTGAGAACGTATCACTGTGTTCTGCTGCAAGCAGCTTAGGGTATCATGGGAGTTTCTTGCATCTTGGTCGACCGGGCTCCTGCCAAAGGCTTCTAGCGCATAGACTTCGAATCCGAGTGAGAATAGTGCAACGTTCGCCTCAACAATTGTGTTAGCTATCAATGACGATATCACGTGAAGAATTACTTTGTCGTGCCGTCTTTCATTAGGAAATGCGATGATTTTTAAGTCGTCAGACTTGATGGCACGTAGGCTTGGAATTAAATCGAATAATCGGATGATGTTTGTTCTATTTAAGATCAACTTGTCCTTTGAGTTCATCCTCTCAATCATCAGTTTAAATATCGGTGTTGAGTCTTTCACTCTTTTGCCTTCACTTTTCTTTCTTCCAAGGGAGTTCACACTTGCATCCCACGCAGAACTTGATGAGTCGTCTTTCATGTGATTTTTGTACAAGTTGCCATCTCTTCTTGCTTCATCCCGAGTGCAAGAGGTGTGTGCGCCCTCTTTTCTAATGGACTCATTCCGATAAACTTGCGCTTGTTCTTTATGTAATTTCCACCTTCTTTCTTGCATTGTCCCAAACGGTGGGCTTGTCGGTGCAAGTGGACCCGACGCAGGAGATCCTGATTCCTTAATAAGATGGCAAGTTCGAGTCGTCTTGGTTCCGACATTCTGTGGAACCACAACATGGTTTATAATCGGAACTTCGACGACCGAGTCAACTTCAACCTTATCGTCTGGACATTCAATATGTGCCGACCCTACTGTCTTTACGGGAAGTGAATCAGAGCAAGTGTGATCTTCGGAGGAGCAACTTGAGACACCTCAACTTCTTCTAGATCATCGTATGTGGGCATATCTAAGAGCGCCGCTGATATATCGTTGCGTGTTAAGTCCGTCTCTTTTGGTCCTTGCTGAGTGGCAGCTTTTTTTTGCAACTCGAGTTGTTGTGTATTCTCCTTTTGATCGAAATTGCACACTTCTTTAGTCACTATTTGAACAAACTTTATGTTCCGCAAGAATTTTCGTGCTCCCGTGTTTTTGTTGTTATTCTTCCCGGGCAGGTTCTTAGATTTTTTCGCAGGCTTTGTAGATTTATTTTTCTGCTTTTTTGTTCAACCACTTCAGGGCAGGAACTAGAGGTGCCCCCAAAAATGGAGAATACATTAAATTTTTCTCCTTCCTGAGTGCTAGGAGGCCCACTTTTCTCGACACTTAGCTGTGATTCTAGGTTAGAAGCTGTCGGCGTTTGATCTTCAATACACAGATTTTTCTTGCAAGCTCTAGTCTGCTCAAAGGCCGTGTTGAATGAGATGTTAATGATTTGTTCACACTCTCGTGAGTTACAAACTGCTCGATCCGGTACGTGTGGCACAGCACCAACGCAACTTGACTGGGGATCAGTGACCAAGTCCGAACTCTTGTTACAATAGGATCAAGGGACTTCTCTTGGCATGTTAGAGCAGGCGCCACAGGCCCTCTAGGGACAATTACAGCTTCGCTTAAAGCACTCTCTGCACAGCTGTCAACGGATTGCGATGTAGGATCTGGGCACACCGCTCCCGGTAGCTCTGGGCTTCTCTGCATTGTATTTATTATTTATTTTTTCTTTTGGCACCTACTAGGGCCAGTCCTTCATATTTAAACAAGGCAAATGCTTCACGAGCTACGTCAGCCAAGAGTTGTTTCTTTTTTGGTCGCATAAGGATTTGAGTGAAGCATCCAGATTTTTCAAGGCATCATCGATATTCCTATGGGACTGACTACATGTGTGCTCCAGGTGGACTATTTTAGTGTTCATTAAAGCAGTCAGCGTTGAGAGGTCCTTCAATGAGTCATTCAGATGTTCATATAATTTCATTAAGGGAGCCATGGAAATTGCTAAGGAAGACAATATTGCAGTTTGTAACTCAGAAGTCACACTGGGATCATTATACCCCAAGTTTTTGACCTCCGAGATACGCTTCCTTGTGTTCCTGGGTCTATGGACTCTACCCCTCCTTAAATTCAGGAAGGGGCATTCAAAAAATGAAGAGTCAGACAGTTCTCCGGTATCCGATAGAAGCGTGTTAGGAGACTGTGAATCATGCACATTCTGGTGCGTTTTGCTCAAGTCTAGGCATTTCGTGTTGGCAATCCTCTTTTGCGAATGCATCTGCCTAAAAGGTGAGTCATCTGAAGAAGCCCGACTTGTCTTCTCCTTTGGGCTGCAGATTGCTGACTTTCTACGTTTGTATGAGACGTTAGCCCATATACCCTTATTGGACTCATTTAGTACAGCGTTTTGACGTTTGGGGGCTGTTTTTTGAACGTTCACCCCCATGCAAAGATGAGTCCTTCATTAGATTACCACTATGTGCTTTATTCATGGATATTAAATTGCTTAATATGTTAGCGACATCCAGTGAGTCTCGGCGTTCTTCACATACGTGAACTGCCAGTCCACTTGCTGCCGCGGTGGATTGTGCACTGATAGACGCCATATTCAGGGCAAGTGCTCTTTTAAAGTGCCTAGCGAGGTACTAAAAACCTCATCATCCACATCCCCAGTTGGGAAAGATTGGTTATCGTGTTGTGAAGCAGGCAAGCTGGTGATCAAAGTCACGCCCACTTTGTCAGCCCCAACTTCGTACCTGTGGGAGACTCCTCCCCCAAACTCGGCGGCTCCGTCAGCCTCAACCGCTGAACCGGAGAGAGCTAGCGCAGAGTTACGGGCACACGCGCGAGACCCGCTTGAAGCCTCGCTACTGACGCAGCCCCCGAGCGGCGTCCCAGCCTCGTTTCCGCCACCATGGACCTGCAGCACAGCGTCCCCTACATCACCCGCGGAACTTGTACGAACCGGCGAGCCAACACCAGACTCGCTCGAAACCTCCTCCCTCTCCCCACCCCTGCGAGAGTCTCCGCTGGTCCTGCGCACACAGGCGTCCAACTCATTCCGTGGGCAGGCGGACACAGACAACACGCCAGGTAAGGCAGCGTCTTTAAGCGGCTGTGTATTTTTGCTGCAGTCTATCCCGCACAATGTTTCCTTTTGTTGGGTTGAGTGATTGGAAGTACCGATGGTGCTACCAGTACAGTTGCAAACGGCCCCAACAGGTCTTACCCCATCCTCTATCACAACACAGCACAGGGGCAAATGATTACAGTTGGCAAGTTCTGGTTCATTATCTGTAGCATGCCGAGTGACAGCATTTAACTCATCACTCGTTGAGGCACAGGAATAAAAGCGACTTACTTTTCTTGATGACAGCTGATTTGCAGCGCAGTGATCACCATTCGCCTCAATTCCTCCTGGTCGCTCACGTTTCTTCTGTGACCGTGTTCTTGAAACAGGGGTAGTTTGAACAGCCATTGAATGGCCGCGGTAATGCCCCTCGCCAAACAGCCTAACAGCAGTTAGTCCAGCCCTTTCACTGCAGGGTTTATCACATTCTTTAAGGACTTCAATAACGCTTTAGTGGAACAGTGCAAGTAATTCTGGGAGGCAATAAAGTAGGTCAAAGGAAAGAACCTGACTCATATGGCTTACCCTGCAACGTCCACACTAGTAATCAATGTACAAACCCACAACTTCACTTGTGGCAACAAGTCAGTTTTTTAAAAACATTAGTTATTACTCGTCACGATCCTACTGCTATTGCCTTGAAATTGATGATTACCACTACTGCTCCTTCATCTTCTCTAATTAAACGCAGGCATGCTGATCGCCATTTTATTTGAACATGCATGTGCCTTCACAATAGCTTTGTGTGACATGGCGAGCAACCTGGCCTTCTCAGGAAGGGGATAGGGGACGCCTGTCACCAAGAAACCCAGATGCCCTCAATTTTAAAGGGGACGCTGGGCGCAGAGGTTCCCAATTCCTGCACCCCCCCGTTGTGCCGAAATGTTAATATGCGGACCATTTAAAACTCTAGACTTGCTTCTAAAAGCAGAAACTTGCCAGGGTTGCTCTTGCTTTTCCATTGCCCCTGCATTCAAATCAAATGGCCATAACCAGGAAGAAACCTGCAGGATCGCCAACCCAGGACAGAGACCATCCAGGGTAAAAGAGCATCAGGGAGGATACAAAGGAGGTGTAGCATAACCACCAAACTACACCGGTGGCCCAGTGCTTTGGGGAAGAAAACAGGATACAGAAGGAGAGGGGGAGAAAGAATGGGAGGGGAGGAGGTGGTTGGCGGAGAAAGAATGAGAATGAACCCACGTTCCTAAGCGGCAGGGAAGGAAATCGCAGGGTCTCCCAAAGGGGCTGGGAAGCCTGCACCTAACCCAGGAGAGCGCCCTACACCACTGGTGACCAACAGGAAAGCAGTAGCAAACCACCCTCAATAGACGTACCCAGAACCGAGCAGAATATAGTCTCGAAGCACAGATATACACATTAGCCCTAGGTAGCACCAGTCATTCACAGGAAACCCATGGGGAGAAAATAGGGCGGGCTTATACCCTTTCCTATGCATTTCCATTACGCATAGACGCCCCGGGTGGTGAAGATAGGGAGAAGGAGAGAGAGGGAGAAAGAGAGAGAGAAAGAGAAGGAGAAAGAGAAGGAGAAAGAGAAGGAGAAAGAGAAGGAGAAAGAGAAGGAGAGAGAGAGAAGGAGAGAGAGAAGGAGAGAGAGAGAGAAAGAGAGAGAGAGAGAGAGAGAGAGAAAGAAAGAGAGAGAGAGAGAGAGAGAGAGAAAGAGAGAGAAAGAGAAAGAGAGAAAGAGAGAAAGAGAGAGATTGAGATTTAAGCACAGGACATGAAATGGGACGTGGGGGGGGTTTCTGGTGAGGTCCGAAGTGGAGGGCGACCAAGCTACTAGAAGGAAGGAGGGAGAGGCAGCATGTGGAGGAGATTGGTCGAGCAGGTGATGCATTGGTCTAGGAGTGCAAGCAGTTCTGCAGTGTGTGTGGAGGAGGGTAGTACTGTATAGGAGGAAAGTAATAAAAGGGAGGAGAGAGCGGTAGCGGAGAGGGAGTGGGATGAGAAGTAACATCAAAGGGTGGAGGTAATATCAGGATAGACCTCGGGAATCCCTTATTCAAGTGGCCAGGGACGTGCTGGAGCTCTCAGATTCCACCTCTGGTTGAGCAAGGGAGGGTCACTTGGGTGCCGGAACCCAGGGTTATGTTTGGGGGAATATCCAAGGTGAGACGTGGTATTACACCAGGGACGAAGGCGAGGACGACGAAGTCCCCGAGCCCTTTATGGGTTGTTCCAAGTCTACCTCTCTTCCACCCACAGAATTTCCCTTACCCAATTCCAATGACCCCTCCATATCTGGCAAATCCCCTATGAGTCCTTCAGGACCCCTGGTTTTCTGTTTCCTATCCGAACACTCCCAGTCTGTGGTCCAAACACTACCATTCCCACAATCCCCCCAGTTTATTTACTGACAACAATCCTGGTCATTCCCGTTTGTTCTACAACCTTTGCAAATCTTGCCCTTCTGAATTTACCAAACCCCCTCATTGAAGTTTATAATTTCGTACAACACTGTTCCCCCACCCCCTCCTATCCCACAGGAGATCTGGAAACTAATAACCCCCTTCTCCACTTTCTCCCGTCACGACAAACAACCGACTTGACAATAAAATTGTTTAACTGACATGTCGCAACCCGGCAGTTCAAAAGGAGGAGAAAGACGGCACACACAGAGGGTGATAAGGAGAGAAGCGACCTTGCCTTTCCAACCAAGGCCTGTGAAACCTCTGCAGAAAGACTGCGAATAGCCAGCGTGTGTTATGCAAGACCCGCCTCCGCTGATAACCAAGCCAGGGAAGGAAGCTGGTCTCGGAGGTACCAACCTGGACTCCAAGGATAAAAGGCATGCAGTTCATTACAGTCAGTGAGTCAGGGGGAGTATCAATAAGAAGCCTTATTCGTTACATGTCTCAGATTAACAAAGAGGAAACCATCTTAGCAGGTGAGGTATGTGCTAGATATTAATGACCCCATCAAGCGCATCTTAATGGGGCGAGGAATAGACTGAACTGTGAGCTCACTAAACTTTGCAGAGACATATGCATTTTATGTTCAACATGATTTCTGGAGTCAGAAAAGAGCAGGGAGACTTCTGGAACCTAGGCTCCATCAAAGAGTGACATCATGCCTTTCATGACCTTTAGAGTGATTTGTTATCAGCCTGCCCAATACTAAGAAAGCGAAAGTGTGGAGTCCTTAACTGCTGAGATGACTGTCTCCAAGGTCCAGAATGTCTTACTGGGTTGTTGGAATTTCCCATTTCCTTAGAGGAAATGTGTCTGGCATCAAAATCCATGAATCCCAATAGGGGTCTGGGCCCGGACAGCCTCACTATTGAATTCTACAGAGTTCTCCTAGGCACTGCTTGTTGTACATTAGAGCTAGATGAGAGAATGGTAGGTTTTTCTACCTTGATCTTTTTGAAAATAAAATACAAGCCGCCATTTGATAGGCCATAAAGGAAACTAACTAAACTCCTGGAGTCTTTATCTGGTCCACAATCATTTGCCTGGTGGCCCGCATACTCTCACCTTTCTGCCAGTTCTCTCTCAGCAACTTTAACATACAAAAGATGGAACAAAATATCTACCAAATGATTTGGTCCAGGGGACTACAGGGAAAAAAACAGAACTACATAAATGTTTTCCAAAAACAGAAGCTGTACTGCCTTGATCATGCCCACTAGTAAAATATGAACCAACTAAGTGATTAAAATAGAGTGCTTTCCCCTACAGAAGTACTCAATTTTTTAAAATGACATCTTTGTGTACAACATCTCATGAATGCAGATTGCCTACGACACCAATGAATTTGGGTTGGCTGACAAAATCAGACTCAAAGCCTCAACGCTCCATGTGACTCCATATCTATGCTGGCGTGGCCAAATGTACTTTTCTTTTAACGAAGTGTTCTTTAGTAAAAAAGAAAATAAATCACTGGTGCCTCCATTTCACAGTCCTACCTCCATCGGGATCATTCCATCCCAATGAACGGTCAAGGATCCCTAGAGCATCTAAATGCATACCAGTGATCAAGAGCCTTTGTCAACAGGGGAACCTTTATCGCTACCCGCATTCTTAAAGATCCCAACTTGTTAGATAACCAATCGCCCACCCACCTGCTGCTTCAGCTGAGATTTGAATTCCCTCTCCCTCACATAATGCATCACATACTATAGTGCAATTATTTATTTCAGCAAGTGTCCTTGCAATCTTTTGTATGGTGAAAAAACTAGAGAGGTCAGCTAGTATTTCTGAACACAGGTCTTGCATAAGAATCGAGTAGCATACAAACTATTGGTCGAAAACATGATCAAAAATGAAACCATAATGAGAATGAGCTTTATGGTATAGGCCAGTGAAGTTAATGAGAACCATTATTGGAACGCTCATAAATGTCCCAGTATGAAGAAAGAGGCTACAACGTTGAAAGCCAATGAAGATAATGAGAATTATTATTGGAATGATTATACTTGCCCCAGTGTGGATACTAACATTAAACAACAATGAAGATGATACTTTCTCTGTTTCATGATCTCTTTGCTTATTCTTTCCCGATTCACCCTAGTATCAACATTGCAACACCGTTTCTCCTTATTGTAAGGAACTCATGGTGGCAACAGTAAAGACAGACATAAGTGATCACAGTTCAAGGGTGTTTATTGAATTATAAATGCAGGGTGGAAAAACACCTATCCTAAATCTAAGATGGGAGCAAGCTTCGACCATCAAATGAAAAATAAGGCATTCCTAGTGGCGGTGTGTTAAATTAAAGAGCCTGTACTAAGAAAAAAACCTGTTGCCAATCCTTACGCTAATTACAGCAAGTGTGGGATAAGGTTTTCAAAGAAAGAAATAAGTGTTCACAAATAATAAGTCAGGATTTGATTTCCAGGGGTCTCCCTTCCCCATGTTTTGAGCACAGGTCAAGGTGGTTCTCCTGAGCACAGCACACACTCTAGCTTTCCCGGCATGAGCCGACAGTTCCGTACCAGCTATCAAGTTCTACGACGTATTATTTTTTTTAAAAAAATTTTATTAGTTACAACTTGACAACCATACAGTGTAACAGCAAGTATTCATTTAAATTCTCATGTACAATAACATATTTTCACTACCCCTACACTCATCCCCCCCCTCATTCCAGAACCTACACCACGCCTCCGCATTCCACAACCTCTACTCTGGGCATCCCTCCATCCTCTCCCCCTGAATACTCCGGGCTTGCCTGGTCAGACCCAGACAGTGTAGCTATTTGTTTCCAGGCTATTAACGTGTCCACTTCCTCCTCCCCCACCTCTGTTTGCTGCTTCATTCCACACCACTGTTTCAGCATCTGCCCAATTCTAAAGATCATGCCACCAGGCTTCATCCTTCGGTCTTCTACTTGCTTTCCAACTCATTGCTATCCGGAGTTTAGAAAGTATGTACGCCAGGTCTTTGCGTTTACTCATGTGTTTCAGTTTACGTGGACTGGGGAACCTCCCCCAAGCATGCACGCCCACAGGGAGTCCACATCTAGCCTTATCTCCTTCCCCGCCATGAGGTGGGCCACCTCCCCAGAAACTCCTCATTTCAGGGGATGCCCAAAACATATGTACCATTCCTGCGTTCACCTCCCCACATTTTGGGCAGGTCTGTATTCCTGCGTTTTTAAACTTGGCTATCTTCTTTAGGAGTCATGTATGCTCTGTGGGTAACATATAACTGAATCTGTACTTTCTTGTGGTATCCCTGTACCCTTACCCACAAACCATCTCTCATCGATTCCCCAGCTTCCTCCTCCTTGGACATAGACAGTTTGTATATTCGGGAGACCTCATGGCCTCCATCTGACAAATCATAAAATGGTTCTTTGGCAGTGTCGGTCCGTCAGGTCAACACTGTCTCTGACTATGTACCTTTTATGATCTTCACCAGCCTAGCGTATGATGCATTGTCCTCAGTGTAATCCTGTGTCTTGGACCAATGTGTCAAACTCTACCCACTTTCCGTCTTGCCACACATCCCGAGGGTTGCTATACCGATTGGTTGCCATTGCCTTCCGACGATGATCCTCATTTGCTCATCCATCCCATCCACTGCCACTAGTGGCATCTCTGGGGAGCCATTACCTGGCAGGGTCTTCGCCACATTTTCCCACCAAGATCCAGCAGTTTTGTCCCTCCTTCAAGCTGCGATATTGGCAGCCATTCCATTCATTCAGAAAATGAGGAGTACACTCAGCTTTCAACAGTTTAGACTCTTGTGTAGGATCCTCCGCCAACCTCCTTGCTACGTATTGGAGTTGGCTAGCCACATAGTATATCTCAAAATTGGGCAATCTAATGCCCCCTTGTTCATATGGGTTTTGTAGCTTCCATAACGCTATTCTATTTCTAGAGTTATGCCATATGAACCCCTTCTTTAGCAAATAATCGTTTGGGTATCCGTTTGGGTATCATATATGGTATGTTTGCATAGTACTGTAGTAGCCTGGGAAGTATCTATGAATATGAAACAGGTGGTGGTGCCGGAAACACGAGAGCAACTGAAGAACAAGGCAAAGGGTATTACATCAAAAATTCATTTTATTTTGTTATAGATTGTAAAAAAGTCTTTAATTAAATAATTTTGTAAAAAACATCCTATACAACAGACATTCATTCATACTAATACAGCTCAATACAACTCTAAAAATAGTACATTTACATTTTTTAAAGGGAAATGTGAAGAAAGTGCAACAACTGTTCCATTGTTAGGATAAAAATTACGCTTTCTAAAAAAACAATTAATGGGATCAAAAGCAAACAGATACAAATTCTGTGTAATGGAAATGTCAACAACACTTCCAGTGTTCAATGATAATGTTTCATTCCAGACAAAAGTTAGATAATACTGTTAGAACACTGTATTGAGCTGTATTAGTATGCATGAATGTATGAATGTCTGTTATATAGGATGTTTTTTACAAAATAAATTAAAGACTTTTTTACAATCTATAACAAAATAAAATGATTTTTTGATGTAATACCCTTTGCCTTGTTCTTCAGTTGCTCTCGTGTTTCCGGCACCACCACCTGTTTCATATGTATTGTTTTACCTCTAGGTGCCGGGTTTGGAGGTTCCCACCATTGTTTGTTGGTTTGCCTGGGAAGCATCACCATCTTTAAAAGTGCCACTCTCCCCATCATGGTCAAGGGGATGTTGGCCCAAAATAGCACGGTTTTATCCATTTTAGACACTGCCTTCTCTGTGTTATGCTTATGTTCAACTTCAACATTGGGGTGTACATCTATCCCCAAGTATCTGAACGTCTCAGTTTCCCCATCTGTAATACCGGCATTTTACATCGTGGCACTCCCACATACCTAACAAGGGGGAATATGCTAGATTTATTGGGGTTAACTGTTGTGCCAAACAGCATCACATATTGTTCCATGATCTCCAAAATATACTGTAGGTTCTCCTCAGGATACTTCAGGTACAGCAACATATAATCCGTGTACATGGATATCAGATGTTGCCCTCCCTTTGTGCTGATACCCACTTATCCATATTGCTGCCTCAAGTATATCGCCAGGGGTTCAAGTGCTAATATAAAAAGCATCGGGGACCAGGGGCATCCCTGTCTAGTACCTCTACCAAGTTGCCACTGTTCTGAAATGGTCGCCCCCGTCCTGACTCGGGCCAACGGTTTGCTGTATAGCAGTTGGACCCACTTCAAATATGCGGGTCCAATATCATGTTCCTTTAAAAAAGCCATTAACCAGGGCCATTTGACTGAGTCCAAGGCTTTCACTGCATCCAATGAGATTACTGCTACCGCTTGGGAGCCCCCCTCCGTCTGCTCTATAACGTGATGGAGCCTCCTAAGGTTGTAGGTTATACTCCATCGCGGAACATACCTCATCTGGTCCGGATGAATGAGTTTATTTATCACTGGTCTCAACCTATTGGCCATCACCGCTGTAAGTAGTATCCTACTGTCTTGGTTGAGCATTGATAGTGGTCTGTATGATCCGCAATCTGTGCTCGGTTTATTAGGTTTAAGTAGCGGAATGATGATTGCATCCCTAAGGGACTCTGACAGGGGCACGTTGCCAAACGCCTCGTTTAAAATTGCTAGTATCAGGGGAGCAATTCTGACCTGTATGTTTTGTAATATTCGCTTGGGAGACCATACACCCCTAGGGCTTTATTAGTGGGTAGTAGCTTAATCACCCCTTCTAATTCTTCCAACGTAAATGGAGCCTCCAGGTTTTCTTTCCACTGCTTCGAGCTTGGGAAGATTAATCTCTGTCAATGTTTCCAATGCATCAATTTCCTGCCCCTCAGTAATGTCTGTGTACAATCACTGATAGTACTCAAAATAAAAGTGTTCACACCTTCCTGGGTATCTCGTGTCTGCCCATCCATCCCCTGCATTGCTCCTATTGTCTATGGGGGTCTCACTCTTAAACAACCAGGCTAGTAATCTGCCTGGCTCATCTTCTGCATGTTGCTTTCTACGTATTGTTTATAGTTTAGGTTGCATAGTCTTTCCCAGTGATCCTTGCAATCTTGTTGAAGTTGGCCTATGGTCTCCACCTTCTCTGTGGAATTCCCACCCCCCCCCCCATTTAGTCTCCACTTTCCTTTCTGCGTAATACAATTCCAGTATTATACTGCCTTGCAACCCTTTACACTTTGATACCGCCGCCCCCCCCCTCTCCACCACCTTTAATGCCTCCCATAGTGAACCAGCCGATACTACACTACAGTTATTGCGTTCAAAGTACTCTCGTATTTCTTTCCTCAGGTCTTCTCAATACACTGTCTTTTAGTGCCTCGGCCCTGAGTCTCCATGTCGGGATTCTCACCCTAGGAGGCAAGTTCTGCCACGTTACTATCATCGGTGCGTGGTCCGATAGGACCACAGGTTTGTATTCTGCTCTCATCATTCCTCCCGTCAACTTCGATGCAGCATATAGATATAATCTAAAATCGGGTGTGCAGGTTTTGTGGGGCAGAATAGTGAGAGTACTCTCTATTCTGTGGATGGGGCATTCTCCACACATCCACTAGTCGAAAATCACTCAATAGGGCCCTCAAGGCCTTAGCTACTGGGGTAGGCCTCTCGACCTGCTCATCTGATCGGTCGAGCTTCGGGTCCAATGTGTCCCGCCCCCCAATATAACTGCCCTATCCATACAAGGGCCAATCTTGACGTATAGGTTCCTGAAGTAGCCAGTGGTCTCCTGATTCGGAGCATAAACGTTAATGATGCTCACCTCTCTACTTTCTATCAACCCTCTTATTAACACCATCCTCCCGTCCATCTGTATGGTGGACTGTAATAGCTTAAACGGGACATGTGGTGCTATCCACGTTATAACTCCTCTGGCGTATGCCAAGTATGTTGCTCGTATGGTGGTCCCTTTCCATTTCCTCGCCATCACCGCCTGCTGATTTTTGGTCAAGTGGGTTTCCTGTAACAAGGCACCACCTATGTTCTGTCTCTTCAGGTACAGGTTCTTCCTCTTCCTCTTCCTCTTCCTCTTCCTCTTCCTCCTCCTCCTCCTCCTCCAGTGGCTTGCGATTATAGGCTTGCCCTTTTACAACTCCCCAAACTCCCTCCCCCTCCTCCACTTCAATCCCCAAACTCCCCCTCTTCCCCCCTACCTACCCATCTCAAACTGGTGCCCAGCTCCTTCCTTGGATCTCAGGCCCCTCCTCATTACCACCACTTCCTCCCCTCCGTTACGACAACCGACTCAGCTGTATAACTCCCCTGACCTCCTCCCTCCCCCTACTCGAACTACCCCAACTCCCCCCAACTGTCACCCAGCTCCATCCCTGGATCTCAGGCTATCCTGCATCTAGCCGCTTTCCCAGTGATGCCGATACTCAGAGCTCAGCAGGTGGTACCGTACTACCAGTATCCTGACTAAACTACCTCTGCGGGGTGATAGTGTGTCTCCCGATGCTGCTGATCTAAAGCGGCACCTGTGTCTCCTGCATTAAGCTAAAAATATGTTGCTCGGTTTACATCTCTCCTCGTCCCTGTGTAACCTCTCCCACTAATCTCGTTATATGCGGCGTTATATTCAAGCCCCAAAGTCAATGTCCTATACAACATTACAACCAAGGAAACCTCAGGTTCACTTATCCGTTCTGCTCGCCGTCTGGTCATCCACTCCTGCTGGACAGTTCCCTGCGTCCAACCACTCTGCCACGTCCTCAGGAGTTTAAAAAAATAGGGCCTTGTTCTTATGAAACACCTTCATTTTTGCTGGGTACAGCAGCATGTATTTGCAGCCCGCTTTGCGCAGCCTCCTTTTGATCACCCCATGAATTAATCGGCATCTCTGTACCAAGAAGGTGTAATCTGGGTATGCCCTTAAGGTCTCAGACGCTCCGTTTATTGTTCCACCTTTTCGAAAGTGCTCCAAGATCTTCTCTGTCTTTGGAATTCAATATCTCGCGATTATTGGCCATGGGGGGCTCCCGGTGGTGGCTTCCTAACCAGGGCTCTGTGCACTCTCTCCACTGCGCACCCTTGGTTGAGCACTCCTCCCTTAATTTCCTGTAACAGCATGGTCTCGACATAGTAGGTCGGGTCCGATCCTTCTCCCTCCGGCAGCTCCACAATTCGTACATTATTCCTTCTGCTTCTGTCGCCCTGTTCTCTAGGTTACACACTTGCTGTCGTAGTGTATGAACTTCTTTAGCATTTGCCGTGCAGGTGACTGTATTAGCCTTCACCTCTGTTTACAGTCCGCTTGTGCGTTCTGCCAGCGCCCTCGCATCCTGCCGCAGCAAATTGACATCCACACTTACATCGTCTATCTTAAATTCCAGCGAGGTCTTTAGTTCAGCCATAGCGGTGTCAAGCTTGTTCTCCCATGATGCTTTCAAGTCTGCGATTGCTTCCAGAATCTGTTGATCATTTCATGCCGGGGCCACTTCGCTTTGTGTGTTCTGACCCTTGTTTTTAACAACCTCCGTTGTTTGTGGTGATTTGGCAAACTCCTCAATGGTTGGCTGCTTTCCTTTGACTTTAGTCAGCTTAGAGGTCATGTCAATTCCAGGGGTGGCCTCTCCGCTTTGGATGGCCAAATTTGTTTTGCCCCGGTGTCCCACGGCGCCCAGAAGCGCCCGCAACCCTATCCTACAGTGGGCTATTGACTGTGCAGTGCGCAGTATGGGAGTGTCGTACCTAGTCTTCCTTATTTCGGCTTCACTTCCTTCATCCAGACACCATGCCAGCACTTTGGTGATCATGCCCTTCCGTTAGCTTACTGTGTCTTCTCAACCTGTGTGACTAGGCGTGGGCAAGTTCCATACAGTTGTGTCACTGCGCAATTGTACTTTGTTATAGTCTCCTAGTAAAAACCTAGCTATAGCACTTCTTTTTGTAGCAGTATAGGTGATTCAAACGTTGTGCGTCCTGTCTTGACATCTCGGGTCTTTGAAATCAGCTACTGGTATTCTCCATCAGCTTACACACTCTCTCTAGGGCCCCAGCTGCAGTGTCCCCCCTCCGTGATATGTGCACACACCCTGTGCGTGCTTGCTAGGTCTGCAGCTGCTCTTCTCCAGGGTCCACAGTGCTAACCAGGTCCTTCGACAGGCCCCGTCTCCTTGCCTTGCTGCTCTCCTCCGGTAACTGGCTGATCCAGGAATGTTATGCCACCAGGAGCACTCCCAGAGCCAATGCAGTCGATATATCACCTCCCTGAGGAGCTGTGTATCATCATCCCTTGCTGTGTAGTTATAGGTAGCTCTTTAAGTCTAACTGTTTACTGGTTTACATCTCCGCCCTTCTCTAATGCAATACAACTGCAGTTACTTCTCCACATGTGCAGTCAGCTCTCCTTAACTACGCCTGCCGTCCTGTCTCCTTAATGTCCTTCTTTCCCATACTCCGGGTGACTGGCACTGGTTTTTATATGCGCCTTTTCCAACACAGGAAGCCTTCCCCAAAGGCTTGTTCTTTCCAATTTTCATGTGGCTTTTATGGTCCTGGCCTCACACACTTCTTCAATCTTTGCCCATCTCCGTGTTGAACATGCGCCCAGTTGCGCTATCAGCATTATTGTTGCCAAGGCTGTGTGGTCCGCGCAGGTTCCCGTTCTTGGGACTCCGGCTTAGCTCATTCCCTTTGGGTTAATCATACAGGTTGTGCCATCTCGTCGTTCTCTTTACTGCTGCCAGGGTTGTTTGATGCACATTGTCTAATGTTTCTTGTGGCCAACACGTTATATTTCTCAAAAGTGTGTGTCTCAAAAGTGTGTGCCTGGGAAGAGCACTGACTGGAAAGTCTATCACTGCTGAGCTCTGCTTTTGAGCAGACTTCTGCAAATTTGTTAGCTTTCTTCCCCTGCAACACCTTGTATTGTGTGTTTTCGGTATGTGCACTTTATGGGCTGCCACTCTGCTGCCAGGGGCTACGGTAACTGTCCTGCCCCTTATTTGCTATGGATACTTTGTATCTCCTCGCACATTTAGACTTTCACTGCTTCGGCAGTGTCTCCTTGTACGGGGCGCGAGCCGGGCATTTCCCCTCATGTTAATATCACAGCTTGTAAAGTCCTCGCCTCCGCTCCGATCGCTCTGCAATGCAGTTTTAATAATTATGTAGTGGGCTCGATGGGCGCCATCCGTTGCGGTTCTCTGCCTGCGTTAGTGCAGCGCAGCTGCTCGCCCAATCTCGTTTGTCCCCACTTGCTTATCTGTGCATATCGAATAATATTGTTTCCGTTTAAGGTTCCCCCTGGCACTGCGCTCAACCCGTGAGAATGAGCTTTCTCCCGCGGCCCCCTTCGCAGTGGCCGCATGAACCTCTCCCACAATGGGATGAGGTCCGCTCCAGTATGTTGCGTGTCACGTTGTAGGGGCACAGTGCGTTTCGTTTGCTTTTATCCACCGGCTACTCACTTGGACCGCGGGTCTACTCGGGATTACATTATCAGCCGACTGTGATTGTTCTTAGTCGCGGTCACGTTGCAGTCCTGGGCAGCCGTCGCTCCGAATCCTCGGCATCACGCTTTGTTCTCAGGCAGGCACCATTTTGTTTGCTCTGCTTCTGGATCTCCTCATATTTCTTCCACTTATAACTTTAGTTTCCCGCTTCGGAACAGTGCAGACATTCTGTGTTCCTCACATATTCCCCCCTCCACCCTCCCCACCAGCAGTTCCATTTGTAGAATGAGTGCATCAGATTAAGCATATGTGCATCGAAGGAAGTCATAGGATCAGCAGGACACACGAAAAAACACGTTCTATCCCATGGCTCCTTAGCCACGCCCCCCTTCTTCGATGGTTAAGTCTCTTTCAACAAAAGTCTCTTGCCTTTGAGGGCCTGATGTATTCAACATGATAGAGTTACTTTCCGTAGGGTTAGCAATATCAGAATCAATGGTAGTTCTGTATCGTTCCTCTGCGGGCCTGATGTGTTCTAAATAACCAAACAAAATTTCTCATTTGTTTATACTTGGGGAATGATTCTTCTCCCCCCCACCTCCAACCTCCCGGGTTCCCCTTTTTCAGGCGCAGACCCTCCTTTTGAACATTAGCATCCTTCCGCCGGGTTCACAGTGGCTTGTTTTTCAAAAGTATCTTCAAATATTCTTCTTCACAATTTTTGATGTCTTTCCAACAATTCACTGTGAACCTCCCTTCCTCGAGGCTTCACCCCTTCTCATTGGCCTCACTCATTCGGGTTTAAACTTGCCACTCTTTTCTCTCACCAAGCGGGATTTGTTACCCCTAGCTTTTCATTACTGGTCAGTCAAAGACTTTCGACTGTACAGTGGACTTTTCTAGACCATTGTATGACCACTTTGACCCCATTCTCACGGCTTTCACACGGCCTTCTGGAATTGGTAGTTTCACCAAAGATGGGGCACCCACGTGGTGTCGGACCCCTTTCAGCTGGGTTTCCCCTTTCAACCTTCACAGTTCTTTGAACCTTCTTCAGTTTTCAACTTTGCGACTTTCATTCAACACAGTTCAGTTTTCTTTATCGGTCCTCCCCTCGATTCACCGGCTGCGATGAACCACTTGGCTTTTCTTCTTATCGGGAGTCAAGGATGCTACCACGGTAGCAGGCGTCTCCCTCGGTCCTGCTCATCAGCATAGGCACAGTCAGACATCTGCTGCAATACACTTGGGCTATTGTTTGCGGTTTTACATTCCTCATGTGGAGGTTTCACAGGCCTGGCTTGGATAGGGCAAAGTTGCTTCTCTCCTTGTTGCCCCTTCGGTTCGCACAGTCTTTCTCCTCCTCTTGAACTGCTGCGCTGAGTTAACTCTTTGATTGTAGTGTCGGCCTTGCTCTTCCTGTGCCGTCGTGCTCCACCTTTTATCCCTGTGGGGAAGGGAACGGCCGTCAGGTGTGTGTGTGATTCCGTTCAATTGCCTGACCATGCCTGACATGGGGACAGGTTAGGTGAATGGCTCGGGTGTTAGTCCGTTGTCTGTGGTGTGCAAAAGTATTCTTGTCGGAAAACAGGGGGTGCGATGCAGTGGGGGTGCTAGTTAGAATGTCAGTATCCTATGGGATATAGAAAGGAAGAGTTGTTGTATGGGATTATAACCCTTGCGCTAGATGGGTTTGGGGTGATCTCGGAAGGGTGGTTTTTGTAGGGTTTGTGAAATAAAACGGGGATAGTCATGATCGTGAAAGTAACGGGGGGGCAAATTGTGTGAACAGCAGTTTTTTGTGAAACTAGACTGGGTGTTCGGGAAAGAATAATCATAGGGACGTGGAGAGGAATAGTTGGGAGTATTCGTGCAGAGACCAGAAAAATAGGTAATCTGGGAGAGATTGTTTCTAGGTGCAATGGGGTTTGGGATTCTAGTGCATTTGTTATGTACAGAGGAGTCATGGGATTTCGTCGAGAGATTCTATGGGATGTAGTATAGCCTACAAAGGCCTCAGGGATGTCATCCTCTCCTGCCCCGGTATAATGCCACGTCTCACCTTGGATATTGCCCCCCCACCCCAATCCCCCACCAAGCATAACCCCGGGCTCCCCTACCCAGGTGATCCTCCCTCGCTCGTCCACCCCCAGGGTTGGGATCTGAGAGTGCCAGCCCTTCCCTGGCCACCTGAATACGGGATTCTAGATGTCTACCTTGGAGAATACTTTCAGGTTTCTCACATTTTCTCTTATGGATATTTCTTTTTCTTTCACTGGGGCAAGTATGAGTGTTCCAGTACCAGCAACAAAGTGATATACTCTTCTTCATGGGTACGAGAATGAACTTTCCGATAAGGATGCTCATCAACTTCATTGACTTTTAATGTTATAGTCGCTTTATCCACACCGGGACGAGTATTATCCCGTTTTTGGAAATAACAAGGTAATCTTACACAGCAAATTAGATTTGGTAGGCTCTTTATTACTGAACAGTGGGTTAGTTACGAGGCACCTCACTAGGAAACAGGTTGATAATCCAGTTCAAAAGATTGCAGAGTATCAGGATCTCGTACATATTTAAGAGACCAGAACAAAAAAATGCAACCTTATCGTATTGCTATTTATAGCTATTTCATATTATGTATTCCTTATCATATGAAGAAAAAAAAATCAAAATGTATATTAATTGGTACATAATACCCATCTTATTTTTAGCCTCATAATAACAATACATATACATGGTATATGAATAAAATTAAGAGAAAGGTTACTATCCTCGAAATACATATGGCATCACTGGTGCATACATGAACATGCATACGCCGTCCAGGCATAACAAAGTATAAAACACAGTCTGTACTTTGACCACAATGCATTGTTAATATAGCATACACATATGATATTGTTCTTACAAGCTAGAGAACCTGCTCGATGTTTTCAAGCACAATTATAAATAATCACTACACACACCTAAGTTGATGTAATGATGCTAAACACATCTGGATCCTATGGTATTTTAGTACTACTCTAGACGTTTTCAAATACATCTATAAATAACCGCCAATAATATGTTAACTCAAGCCATAGAACGTGGAAACCGTTAATCAGCTATACCTCGCTCTGAACTACCGAATCAGATACAGTGAGAGCTGACAAAGATTGATTAAATGGATAAACACAATATGTGGTAAATATTTAACCGGTGCTCTATGAGCCGGGTGGGAATTATACACCGACATTGTATTGAAGTAAACCATGAACGAAAAAAAAAAAAAGAAAAAAAAAAAACTCTACTTTGAGAAACCAGGTGGTGTCTCACCAGCTAAGTCATCACCTTTGTATCCAGACCCTGGGGATGGACCGGTGAGGGTTCTTCAGGGGGTGGACCGGTGAGGGTTCTTCAGGGAGTGGGACACCGGATGGCGAGACGCGGTATTGTCCTTTTCTCCAAGAACAAAGAAGCGCCAGAAAGATCAACACTGCCAGTCAGTTGGGGAGACCGATGCAAGACCGGTCTGTGTGTTGAAGTCAAGGTTTCAAGCTGCAACATTGTAGAACGAGTGCTGGAACGTACATTGTTAAATGTGTTTGATGAGAAGCGTGTAAAGCTAAACTGCTGATGAATGTTTGAACTTGAGAAGGAAAGATAAAGATACCATTGACAGAGTAGTCCGGCACCGTGAATGTGCTCAAAGGTCTCTGTAAGGTATCCTGCCAAGAGAAACGAAAATAGAAGAAGGATATGAAATAATTGAGAAGTAAATCGAAGTGGTCCTGTAACGGTTTAAGCAAAACCCATCGCACATTCGAAAGTCTTCTATTCTGATATCAAGAGGCTTCGAGTGTCTAGACGTGGAGTTGTTTCCAAATGAATGCGGTTTGAACAGTCGTGCAATTTCCTCTAAAGTATGTTTTCTGGGCACTTAGTTAATGTATTGTCTAGGCACAGCACTTGCTTCTATTTACCACACATCTTTTCTATCGCCCTGAATGTGTTTCTATTAATATACATATGAAAAAAACACTTATATCATCAAATTAGTATGATAAGAAATACAGAGTTGAGCTCATTCGGTGCAGCCCTATAACAGCTCCCCTTGCTCTAAAAAGACAAAAAAATCATATTTAAGAGACTTTCTTCCACCTCCATAGCAGAGGCCTTTAGAACACGGGTAATATATATATAACAGTTATGTTTCTGTACTCAGCTGATGCAATCAGTGTTAGGTTGCCCTTTGCTGTCCAAATGGCAAAGGAGCACCCACCTCAACAACAGCTACCATTTCAACAAACAGAATGAGCATGGTTATGCGGTCACCTTCCACTAGCACAAACATTTGGAGGTTACTTCTTTCCACCCCAGGGCACGGCGGTTGCAGTGTCAATGAATAGTTAATTACTGGCTCAATGTTTCAGTCTCTAAAGAGCAAAACGCTGTAGGACGAATGCCTCCTCACGAGCTAACACAAAGTAGGTGCTGTAATGATACTACTAGGCAATATTATGCCATCACAGGGATTCTGCAATTGGACGAGGTTGACAATTGCGTGCCTACAAATACACATCATAGAGGCCCATGTGATCGATGGAACTTAGATACTGTTCTTATGCTGAGCATACCTTGCATGCCATCGGATACGTTTAGCCTTTTCAATGACCATTATAAATCAAAGGGACCAATGCCCCCCTTCCTGGAAGTGATCAGTGGGTAATTCCGATATTTCAAAATCTGATCTTTCAAATCATTACAATAAAGCATGAAAACACAAATGCAACAAACAAATCGTGATTAAAATGTGTTAATTTGTGCATAACCAAATATATAGCATATTCAGAAAAACAAATAAAATCCATTAACCTTGCAATTACAGTTTAGACATGGTTAAAATATGTCCCTTCATATATAACTGATCTATGCAACATTCTATAAAAACCATAAAATCAAAGACATTCATAGATCACATCAGTAAAAAGCAACAAAAAAAGTAATATCAACAGTGAAGAGACCAAGTAAGAAGTCCATTAAGCTCCATAAATACAAGGATCTTAGATCCTCCAACATTCGCAATAGTTCTGTGGTTAAGAAAATTTCCCTACCTGCATTTAACCTATCCCAGACAGCATCTATGGAGGAAAACATGCTCCTTGCAAAAAATAAAGAACTGTTGTTCTCATATCAATTTGGGCTGGGCATTCAACCAGTAAATGCCTTAATGTCTCAACAGTACGTTCCAATTTGTGGTTGGAGGATCGTGTCTACAAAACCTCCCCAGTAGGTATTAAATGTAAATAAAATGAAGGAATTGACCTGGATATAAACACGTGGAAATTGTTCCAGCTATTTTGGCAACACTCCTACAGCTTTATCTTCATTTGAAAATGTGGAATGCAGCCAATAACCTCTGGTCTTATCCACCGTTTCTATCCAGTCCATTTTGTGGAGACACCTTTTCACCCATAATGGGTTAGAGTTTAAATCATGCATACTTCTACATTTAGACAGAATAGTTTCCTCTCTTTGGGTTAAACAATTCATGAGGTTCGAAGACTTACTTCTTGAGATTTTTAGCAAATCTGCATATAATGAGCCAGGCATAGGAGTGACTATTTTGGTATAGAGGGTTAGAAGCCACCATTCGAACCATGCTTGCAACGAAAGCAGACCCAATCTGAAGCGTAATGGGGACTTGGGGACGGATAGCAGAAGATTTAATGTCAGCTTCCAAATACGCCCCTCTAATTTTTCCAACACTAGCCTTAAACAAGCTGGTTCTATTTCCATGTCATACAAGATCAATGGAATCACTTTTCCTATGTAGAATTTTGCTAGGGGTTTTATTGAGAACTTGCAATATTTATCATATATCTTCTTCATCTGATTGACCTATAAGTCATCTTTTCTCGGAAGGTTTTCTATTATATGTGCAACATTAGAATATGATGTTATAAACAAACAACATATATAATACCTCACTAAGAGGGGGTGTTTGGATGCTAGCAATATACCATTTAACACTGCTCCCTCTTTTGGCAGATTTAGCAAGCTGGATTATGCAGGACATTTGTTCATTAACTATTTGTTATCATGGGCATAGGTCCCTAGTGCCGTCAACATTCTTTGTAGTCCTATCAGGGTTGAATCAAGTAAAGTGACATCATTCACATAGGCCATCCAGCTAATGCCTTGCTTGCTTAATTTAGGACTAACAAAGGCAGTTTTTTTTTAATGCTGTGTCTAGATCTGCCAAATATAAACTTAAGAGGCATGGTGCAAGGATAATAAAAGATCTCCACGATTCAGGCGAAACACAGGTCTGCAAAATATCCCGAAAGAGCAGTGAGAGCAAAGCGGGCCACAGTTCCTTATTGGATTTCAAGATTGTATTAGTCAATCCATTAGGTACTGCCGCCCTTGAATTAGATGCTTTACCCATTAGTCGTTCAACATCAAAGGTTGCAATCATACCACTAAGGTAGAGGAGTTTGAATTCCTAGATTATCCACCACACCATGTATTGTTTCCAAGTGTGAACGCCAACTATCCTCACTCACAGTACGGCACTGCAATTGACTTTGATCAACAAGTCTAATTGTAAGCAAAGACCAATATTTAGGAGTATTGTTCGTTATAAAAAAGTGTTTAACATCCTTTCCCTGTCAGCCTGAACCAGGCGAATCTTATGTTGACGCAGCCACCCTGGCCAATTGTCTTTTGTTTAATAAATATGCATTACCATTAGCTGCAGGCCGCAATGCACACTCGCTCATTCACAGCTGCTTCCGATGCAATTCCTCCCACAGTCCCTTGTTAGGTTCAAAATAGATGCAAGTGCTGGTAATATTAATGAAACATAGCTTTTGGTCAACACTTAGAAAGTCTTTCATATAAGGAATCACAGTTTGTATCTGTCAGGATGACTTCACAGCAAGTCTATTTTCACATAAGCAACTCTCAGGCTTCAAATAACTTCTGTAAGATTTAACCATGAGGGCCTACTCCTCTAGCACAATTGGAGGTGGAATACTGTGAGGTAAAGACCTATGAAACCTACTGACAACCAAACCACCACCACAGCTGCAGTACTTTGTGGTTTTAAACAGTTTGTTTCCAGATATGACAAGATTCACTTCATGGCACTTCAACACCTTCAAGTAAGCAAGGCACTCTTCCTCTGAATATTCCCTTTTCAGAGGGACAGCCTCTCAACTGTGGGTCATCATTGTTGAAGACAGACCAGAGTGGCACACTTCTCTCGTCTTACTAGTGGCTTTGGCAATATAGGTTGTATCAGCTTCTTCAGTATAATTACAAGCAGCAAGATTCCTCTCCCCCCCACCCCCCCAACCTTGTCTTTGCCTCTTTATATTCTGCCAGCCAAGATAATGTACCCAGAAGCTTTCTTGCCAGTCTCACTTTGCTTCAGGTAATGCTTACACACTATTGGCTTGGGCAATGCAAGTGTTCCATAATGCTTATTGCAAGCTTGCACCATTCCTTGGCTTTGGGGAAAGCAGGTTTCACTCCTGATTGGAGAAATACTTTGTTCACTCTTGGTTTGTGCAAAGCTTGCGCTTTACAACTTGTAATGATAATGTTCATACACTTCGCTTTTATTGTTAAGAATGGCTTACATGCTTTAGTATAGATTCAGAGGACACCCTTCCTCTTAGAATTCATATTAAGCATACGCGACCAATCCTTCAGGGGTTTTAAACAAGATTAAGGTTTCACTGCATTTCTCTCTTAGACGCGTGAAAGAAATAATGTTCGCTTATACGCTAGTGCTACATTTCAAGTGTTCCATTGTCAATCAAAGGTCAGGTTCACATCGCTTTTACTTACATGCGACTGATTGCATTTGGATACTGTTGCCTTCACGCAAGGGATCAGAACCCTCAGTAAGATTCACCGACTTCTGTATTCCTTCGTGTGCTGCAGGACTTCTGCTAGGGTAGATAGACTGCTTAGACAGGACTTGGTTATGCCATTTCTGAATTTTGATATCTACTACTGTTTTGAATTGATTGAACTTTCAAGTTGATATTTGTTGCAATTCCACTCATTGGATCTGTGTGTTGCTGGGAGATATTTAAACCCCAGTACATTCCGTGCAACAAACACGTTAGGGGTACAAGTGAATTTTAATTACTGACACACACTGTGGTATTCTGAAATAACTGTTTTGCTATCTTTTGACAAAACTTACCAACTTATCTCAGTCACGGCAAGGCACACTTCTACTGCCGGCGATTGCATTTCAGTTGGAACACTCATGCACTGGAAACTGCAGACGTGCAAAAGGGAAACTACATCTCCTAGCATCACGCAAACCACTTATAGTGAAACGTCAGGCGCTTCTGCAGTAAACCGGTCTGCGGCGGTCCTCACCGTGCCTCTGCGTTCTAGGCCAGGAATCTCTTTCTTACGAGTGGATTCATAAACCCAAGTAATGGGTTACTTAAACGGCATTGAAGTCCTGATACAAGCAGAGAGGTTGTACCGCTTGTACAAGGTGCAGCAGTATGTAAACAAAGTGAGGGAGGAAATCGACATGACATGACCTAATGTAACCGATGGGAATACCATGGGTGAATTCCCGGTACTAACAACCCATAGGTCATGCACCAAATTAACAGAACAATTGCAGAACGCTGCAATAGAAATAAATGAAAGCACATGGCAGAGAATTTCACTAGAAATCGATTCCGACAGCTGTAGCCTAAACAACAAGCAGAGAAATTCCCTGATAGATGAGCCTTCTTCATTAAATCCTACAAGCCCTATTAATATAAAAATGGGCCTACTAAACACAAGGTCGTTAAATAATCATGCCCTGTGCATCCATGACTATATAGTGCAAGAAGAGTTGGACATTTTATGTCCAACTGAAACCTGGCTTCATGACCCTTTAGGCCCTACCGTTGATCTTGCCGTACCCCAAGGCGTTAGAATCTTCTAAAAGAACAGAGAATCAGGAATGGGTGGAGGAGTAGCCATAATAGCCAGGAACAACATACATGTATTCCATTCACCCATCCATTGTCAAGGATGCGAAACTCTCCTTATTAAACTGACACCAACAAAGAACAGTTGCATCAATATTATTGCACTATATAGGCCACCATCATTAATCTCAGATTTCAACGACGAGCTTGTACAAATGCTAAGTAACCTGAAAGCGCCCAACACAGGGACCTTGTTAGTGGGTGACCTGAACAGATGGAGAGGTAACATCAATGACAAGGACACAGTGGCCCTTGAGAAAGAACTGGAACCCATAGGTTTCTCTGTGTCCAACAACAATCCCACAACCACTAAGAATCAACTAAACTGGGTAATCTCTTGCAATGTGGATTTCACCATGCAAAGAACTCCTCCTTGCATATGGTCTGACCATTATTAAGTTGAATTTACGTCACCGGAAAATGGATAATGCACCAAAAAAGTACATCGTAGAAATTTTTAAAACATCACCCCCCCCCCCCTCAATACCCTAGCAGAATGCATCACAAACATCATGGACACCACCTCTGATAAGGAATCATGTGATGAGATTGTACCGACTTACATCAAGTCCAAGAACCAATTGATTTATATGCTCCAATGAAATATAAAGAGGTCAGACCCAATTTAAACCATTAAAAATGGAAGAGAAAGATATAAAGAAAATGGTTAAAAGATCCTTCAGAAGTCAATGAGGTAAAGTGAAGGAATTGGAGAAACAATACAAAGAAAAAATTGAATATTATTTTAATGAACACATTTCCACAGCCACCAATTCCACGGGCAAGCTATTTCAGATACTGAAATCAGTTGAAAAACCTTCCCTTCCCTCCCTCCTCCCTCTCTTTCCCTCCCTTTCCCTCCCTTTCCCTCCCCCTCCCTCCCTTCCCCTCTTCCCCCTCTTCCCTTCCCTCTCCCCCCCTTTCTCTTCCCCCCACTTCATTCCCCCCCTCCATTCCAAACCCTCACAGGAAGGCTGTGAAAAGGTTGAGCTTGCATTCCACAGTAAAAGCCAAAAGGCACGCGAAGTTATAAGCGCCCGTCACGTCTCCTCCCAAGTGCAATCCACCTTTGTAAATCCAGACCCTAATCGCAGAGACGGAAACAAATTTTAGTTCCAACTCTCTCTCCCTAGAGGATATGAAGACGCTTCTCTCCTCGAAAAAGACAAACATGATCAGAAAACATCTTGCCTTCTAAATTAATCTTGGATAACAGACATTTTCACACGCTTTCGTCGAATGGATAAGGCTTTGTTCAGAGACAAGGTCCCAGCAGCTATTAAAGCAGTTGCAGTTACTCCACTGGTTAAAAAAACCTGGACTTGACAAGCACAATCCATCCAATCTTCGCCTGATAACAAACTGACTTTTTACTGAAGATCTGAGACAAGGCAGCAAGTAGGCAGTTCCAAGCGTTCGTGTATGAAGAAAAACTTCTCCACAAACAGCAATCGGGCTTCAGAGGGTTTCACAGAACCAAAACCGCTCTGCTTGATTTCAAACCAGAATGCTTAACATCATGGACAGAGGAAAGACCGGCATGCTGGTACTTTTGGACTTCTCAGAGGCCTTCGATTTAATAGAGCATCAGAAACTTCAAGAGGCCTTAGAACAATCGGGCAACTGTTCACAAGATGCTATAGATTAGGTGACCTCTTTCCTTACGGAAAGGAGCTCCAAAATCCATTGTCTACATTTCCTTGGTCCATCAACTGTGGAGTACCGCAAGGGGCGAGTCTGTCCCCCCTTCTGTTCAACTTATATCTACGGTGTCTTTGCACCCTTCTTACCAACGTAAGAACTGCCATAACTCAGATAATACTAAGATTGCCAATATTTACAATATCATAGAGGCTTGGATGAAGACAAACTGGCTCTGCTTAAATGGAAGCAAGGCCGAGATTCAAAGATGGCCACCGGCACCGATTAGACGTGCCGACGGCGCTCCCCGCACCTGTTCGTCGTAAAGGTGCCCACCACCCCATTAACGGATCCGTCATAATCATCTGACGGTCCCCCGCTTCACGGGGGAAGGAGTGTGTCGGGGTAGCGGGCTGGCCCGGAGGAACTGCTCTGCGAGCGAAACGCCGGGGCCGGCGAGGAGTGGAGGAGCCGTCGAAGATAGAGTCGGGGGCCTGCTCGCGGTTGGCGGGTGGCATGAAGAGAGGAGCGCGCCCTAAAGAAGCGAAGCAGTTCGTCGCCCCGGTGGGAGCCGCTGAAGGTTTGCCTGGTCGTGAGCCGCACTGCGGGGAGCGGGCTGGGGAGAAGCGCTGCCTGCCCGGCGTCGTGACGGACGAGCCGGCGGACGCGCCGCCGAGGGCGGCCCCCCCAGCTGGCAGACCCCTGTGCAGCCGGGAGGCTTGGGGACCCAGTACCCCCCCTCGAAGGGACCAGACAGTCTGCGGTGGCGGCCCTGAAGAAGCAGGACCTCGTGGTGTGTCCGGCAGCTGGTGGTCTACGGCCGAAATCGGGCCGTGAGAAGGAGGCCGACGGCCTAGAGTTGGCAGCCCAGGGGCAGCAGGAGAGAGGAGTCAGCCACTGTGGGAGCCTCCCGTTCTGCCGGCTACGACCCGCGGTGCGGCCAGCGACAGGACCACAGGTACACGGACTCAGTGGGAAGAGTGAGCCCCTCTGTCCCGAGAGGCACAGTCAGACATCGGCTCCGCTCCGTGCAGTTGGAACTCGGGAGCTACACCCCCCTCCTCCCTAACGGAGTGGAGGGAGTCCTGGATAACGCTGGTGTACCTGAGGGGCAGGAAAGCTTTTGGAGGGGCCACGCCTGAGGAGGATTGCGCGGCGGGTAGGCCCAGCACCGAGGGGTGACAATAGTGGTTCCTCCAGCAACAACAATTACGACAAAAGTACCCGTCCGTGCCACGGGCGATGCCGAGCAATACCCTCATATTGAGAAGCTCGTGAGGAGGCGGCCGTCACCTCGGGACTCCCGTGAAGTTCACCTAGGAAGCAGAAAGCAGACCCTGTCGCCCAGAAAGGACCATTTAAGACCACATCTTACCTGCAACCCCGGTCCCAGGAGAAGTTCAGAGAGGCGCAGTTAGCCCGGGGCTGGCCCACTGGGGGAGAGACGAACAGCATGGCTACTAAAACCAAGGGGAGTTAGGAAAACTTCCTCAGGCCCCTGGAGACAATCCAGGCACCCTCCATGCAATGTCGCCAGGGCAGAACCTGAAAGGGCCCGAGGCCTCCAGCGGTAAGCCAGGAGAGGATCCTGCACAAGGCGGAGCAGAAGAATTGGCAAATATACCCAGACAGGAATTTATAGGTGAGCTGCATGCTTTGCGAGCAAATCTGGCAAAGACTTTCTAAGAACAATTTCAGTTGATGTGCTCAGACCTGAACGAAGCTATAGGGGAGCTGAAACAAGAGATGCGACAACTGGGGGAGAGGACCGACATCCTGGAGAAAGGCCTCTAATAAGTGGATAAAGACAACTCAGCTAATAGTGAAGCTATAGAGAAGCTGGACATAGCCACTAGAAATCTCAAAATCCAAGTGGAGGACTTGGAAAACAGGTCCCGTAGGATTAATATAAGGGTAAAAATGCTGCCAGAATCCGTGCCCGATAAGAATTTGAAGGCAGTGTTCCAGGGCATTTTTGCTGACAAATTGGAAGAGGGCAGTCCTGAGGTGGTGGAGTTAGATCGAGTACACAGAAGCGGGCGATTGACCAAAGGCCAGACAGCGAGGCCGAGAGACGTTTTGGCAGCATTCACTAGATATGCCCAGAAGGAAGCATTACTCAGAGCAGCAAGACTACGGGAACCTATCATGTTCCAGGGCCAGCAGATCTCTCTGTTTCAAGACTTGGCGAGCAGTACACTTCAGAAGAGGAGGCAAATGGGCCCAGTGTTAAAGGCGCTTAATGAGCGAGCGATCCGATATAAACGGACCATCCCGTTTGGTTTGATCTTTGAATGGGTGGGGTCCCAGAGGTGAATCACCTCACTTCAGGAAGGGGCTGATCATCTTCGCATAGACCTAGAGGAAACCTCCTCGGGTGCAGGTCGTACGGGCTCGAGTAGCCGACCCAGATCAAGGCCCTGGGAGTGGACAACGGTTCAAGAGAAAAGAAGAAGGGGACCCAGCGGAGGCGACCAGCGGAGAGATGGAAAATCTAGTGAAGCAAGAAGTGACTCTTTGGTGCAGCCTTGACCCGGCATGGTGCAGATAGGGGTCGTGGGCCTTTACAAGGTGCATAGAAGCTTAGAGGTTGCAGGTGGCGCAGCTATGTTGGAAAGGGCGTAGATGGGAACATAAGAAAGGGCGTCCTACCACATTAATTTACATTAAACAATTCCTGCATTCCTTATTTACTGCAGAGGTAAACTCCATTTTGACATACTAAGTATCAACAAGTTTGTGAACTCATAATTAGACGAGAAATAAATACACATAGAATGATGAAATTGACTTTTAGGCTGCTTAATTCAACTAAAATGTCAAAGACAAAGAATGGGATGAATTCAATCAACCATAACATTTAATAGTTTTATATGAACAACACATGTCCACTTATTTTGAAAACATAATCAAATAGAAACAAAGCAAAAATAGATTGGAAACATAATTCAATTAGTTGCCATACCGATTTGCAATAACATAACATGAAAACTGAACAATTGCTTCATAAATTGTCGTTAGAGAAAAAACGTAAAACCGTAGGTGATGAACCAGGATGGGTTTTTTTTACAGATACAAATACAACTAAATATTCTGCGGGAGGTAACCAAGTCTATGGCCCTACGTCTAGATGTTAATCAAAAGATGAAGGGGACAGACTGTTGAAATCTAGGTGGTAAGTGGTCCCAGGACGTTTCGGCGGCAGGCGCCTTTTTCAAGGGTAATGATCCAGTCTCCCTATGGGGAAGAATGATATGTAATATCAATGTTGTGTTGTGCAGCAAAACTGATCTTAGTATATCATAAAAACAGTATATTTTTAAAAAACATTTATATTAAAAAAAAAAATGGGAGTGCAGAAAGTACAGTGCCCCACCAAAACCAAATTGTGTTCCAACCCAAAAACTAACCTGTGTGGGACAAAGTTGAAGGTAAGGATTCAGGTTCCTTTACCATGAAGATGAATAAAGGCTCTGTAGCCAGTGTAAATATGGCTTGTATTGTCTTCATGTGCAATGCCTAATTGTAGAAAGAGGATAAAACCATATAAATATGGTAAATACTAGTGCTAAGAAAAACCAAAGCTAAAAACCAGGCGCTTAGATTAGCTATTTTTTTGAAAAGCTGAGCCTTAGGAACAAAAGGCAAAAAACTCAAATAAAATTACCTGATTGTGAAGATGTAGTTCATAAGGCAAGCTCTGTGCAAGGGGCGCTCTTATAAATCTTCAGCAGAGTGTTAATAAATTCATATGTTGGAAGTGGCGAACAATCGTAATATGACCCCAGCGTGATGGAGGAATTCTGTGCGAAGAAGAAGACGACGCACATGTGCCAGTGGCCAAAGGTTATCAAAAGCCCTAACTGATAAATTGTCTGGAAACAAAACGAAC